>NC_140130.1:14150392-14690392 GCF_964035555.1 Netta rufina
CCAGAGAAAGATCAGTTCCTTGTTTACTTGTAATATTTCAAGGATCAGTTTACTGGTTCTCTGTGAAGAAGATCCTCCATCTAATGTTTTGTGCTGTGTAATGTAATCACTTAGGGGTCCTTACTGAGAGTGTGAGAGTGTTGAAGTTCTTAGCCTAATGTTTTTTTATTGTTGTTTTTGTTGTTGTTGTTTTTGTTGTTGTTGCTCTGTTTTGTTTTTCAGTGTATAAATAAAGGACTGTGTATTGTATGAATCTGTGCTTAGGTGTAGCTGTACTGCTGTAAGGAAGTTTATGAAAATGTCTTTTTATTTGCTTCTCCTTTGAGAAGCCTTGTGTTTTCAAATCTTGCTAGAAAACACATACACACACAAAAGGAAAAAAATAACAACACCACACACTTAGGAGGTTATCACGGATACAGTTGTCAGAGAAAATGGACATTGTTCTTTGGTATTAAGATCATGTATTCCAGATGTGGGCATTTGTTAGTCAGTCCGCTCTAAAATGACATACCGCTGAATCTTTAAAGGGCTTCAGTTTGGAAAAGCAAAATATGATTGGGCAAATTGCTAAAATATTTAAAGTGCAGCCTGTTAAAGCTTTTACTGTGAAGAGCATCACGTCAGAAGTTATATGTGGTAAAAGCAAGTAATTGGCTTTCCATACTTATGCCAGTCAGTCAGCATGGGGCTCTATTCCTATCCTTTCTACTTCATTGCAGATGCTAATAGCAACTCTGATATTTATTTTGGAGGGGTGGGACTGGCAAAAAAAAAAAAAAAAAAAACAAAAAACTTTTATATACATGATGGTGTCAGAAAGCCCTGTTTAAAACTAAATGGTTATTGGTGTGGAAAGAGCATGTAAAATCTTTCAAATTGCACCCAAAATTTAAAACTTAATATTTTTTTTTCTTTTTAGCCTTTGTTTTAAAGTGCCTGCACAGAAGCATGTTAAAGTGTAAATACATTTCATTTTTTACTTTTTTTCCCTCTGTACACAGCTCTTGGGATATTTTTCCATCCATAATTCATAATATTTTCCACTTACGTTGTCCTCAACTTGTTTTTCCCCAGGCATGACCCCTTGTTAATTCCTGGCAATGAACAGATTGACAATATGGATGCCAATGTGAAAAAATATGACTCTACTGGGATGTTTCATTGGTGTCCAGCCAAGGACATTGAAAAGGTCATTTTGGTAGGTACTGATGATAAGTTGTGTTTGAAAAGAGATTATTTGAACCAATAGCACTGATGTCTAACATATTGATAAATTAATCTCTACTATCCTTTAAACTAGCATATTGAAATCAGAAATACAATGTGCTAAAATTGAAGCGAGCATTTTGGTTAAGGAATTATTTTTATTATTATATAAGTATGTATGCCAGAATCAATAATAAAAATCAGTCCAAAATATACTGTTTTGTTGTTGTTGTTGTTGTTGTTTTCTTTTTTCATAAACTGAAATTTGCATATCGAGTTTAAATCTTTAGAGAATCCATGCTGGAAATATTTAAATGTTTACGTACCCCATTTATGTCTTTACACAAGGTAGTAATGATTCTAATACAGGCAAGTGCTGCTTTGCATTATCTCTTATTTTTTTATACGAATTTTGCTCTCTTAAAACTTCTCTCTCAATTTCCAACATGACAAGATGCCCAAATAGGCCAGAGTAAGTAGTACTACTAGTCTGCTTTTCTAGCATGTTGCAGTGAGCCTAGTCTGTTTGCTTCATTTGTTTAACTGGGGAAGCATCAAACTGACTCAAGTCATTAAAAATAATTAGAAGGCCTATCACAGTCTATTTTGCTCAGTGAAGGTTTGTGCCACTTGTGTTCATGTACTCATACCTAAGAGTAACAAGTAACTAACTCCAGATTTCATTCTCAAAACTGATGATATCTGAAACGAACTCCCTTGTGGATCTTCACTTTGTTGCACATTATAAAGCTTTTCCTGAGCCTGCTATCTTAGATTTTCCTGCACTGTGGTATGGTGTAGCCAATGATGGTGACAGCGCTAGTTTATTGTAATGATCAGGGGTAAAATGATTGTTTCCACTTCTCCTTGGGTGTTTCTGTTTTAAATATGACATTGCTCGGAATTGCAGTATTGGTGTTTAGATAGTCGAGCAAGTCAATTCCAAATTCTAGAGACTGAACTGTGGGACAGAGCCTGGCTAAACAGCTTTAATTAGTATGCATTTATATGTATGTATTCAGCAGGCAAGGAGGAGCAACCCTGCTGCACAATATTTTGTAATAGACAGTGATAAAAATTTGCCTTCATGTTCAGAACACATTTTAGATGACTTAGTATGACCTTTATATACTGTACCACTCTTCAGAGTGTTTCTCTGAAAATGTCACTGTGGAGTGCCTCACTTCTTATCTCTTGATGATGGCATGTCAGTTTTTACTCCTACTAGCCTGTGAATCTGTGAGTCTGGCCAGGTTCTTTTTGTTTTGTGCACTATCACCAATAAAGACATTGCCAACAAAATGCTTTCCTACACCATGTCAAGCTCACAGTTCACAATGTATGTCTATGTTCAGATCCATGAAAATTTAACACTGTCCTTAGAGATCACACAAATACAGTTTAGTACATAATTTAAAGATTTCCCAGGTTGTCCACTAACTGATACTTGACAATGTCTTGGTCAGGAAATAATTCATTTTCCTGCCCAGCATCTCTTTTGACTCTGCAACATTTGAGCAATATCAGGTAGTAAGGACTCCCCTTTTTGATACAGTCAAATAGACATGACTACTTACAGATTAACAACTGTGCAGTACCTTTTATTATATATTTTTTTAAAGACTTGGTCTGCCTTCTAAAGTCTCAGTAGTCCATGCAGAACTATCTGTAGAGGCATGGGACAACTTGCATGCTTAACTTCATCATTTACTCTTGTATTCTTTCATATGAAGGGCCAAGACCAGTCTTATGGGAGAGTTGTACAAACGTCAGGTTAATTACCCGAGAGAAACCGGAAGCTTGTATTCTTTTTAGCAGATTAGAGAACTTCTAATCAGAGTTCCCCTTATTATGTAATGAACATCTCTGCTACATATTCTAGTCCATATTACACATTGTTATGCTTCCACAATTCAGAAACAGGACATATAGTATGGATAAGTGAGAGGAAAATTAATGGAGCTCACCATTGCCTTATTCATTGGCAAAACTTCTTGGCAATATGATATCAGTGGATTTTCAGTTACTTGATGGAGTGCAGTAATGATAAGATTGGCTCCAGAAATGAAGGTCATGGTTTCCTAACGACTTTATTTAATCATCGTGGTGTTTGAATTGCCTGCTCAACTGATATTACCACTGATGAGATTAATGCAAAAATGTAATTCTTGTCACTGAGACAAGAAGATAATTCTTAACATCAGTTAAATATACTTCATGAAATTTATTTCTGTCTATCCAAATACTCAGGAAGTCTGATTGGCCTGAGAAGTTAGTATTAGTCATGATCTTACACACTAGATTTTTCTTTCTGAGAGAAGCTTGAAGTATGGTGGGCGTCTATGGTAAAGTGGAGCAGTGCAGAGGGTTCTTTGATTGCTTCTCAGGGTGGTAGCAGCTTGTTCTAAAATGAGAACGTTGACTCTAAGAGAATATGGTCCTCAATTCGCAAGATACCTGTGATGCCGCAAAAGCCTTATTAAGACCACTGAGCACTCACACATTGCTTTTCAGATTGGTTCTGAAAAAACACTAGTGATTTGTAAGCTAAAGCATGGTTTTGCATCTCTTTCCTATAACCCTTCTAATGGCTGAATGCACAGTAGGTCAAAATCTGTTCATAGCTAAATCCATAGTGCTTCTGTTGTAACCAGAGTATTAATCCACATGTGCAGCAACATATACAGGATCAGAATTTGGTCCACTACGATGTCTTTTTGAGTGCTGAAGGATTTGTGAACAAGAATGGAATTTTCTTCTGCTGAGCACATTTAACGAAGGATAAATAAGTGTAAAAATGAACAGCTATTATCAAACTGCTTCTTTGTGCATGAACAATATTGACAGTTGTATTTGTCCTGGTTTAAAACTCAGTATCTGATTTAAGCTTCCCTTTGTTTCATTTCTCCCTTGTCTTTTTGTTTTGTTGTGTTTTGTTTTTTAGACTCGAAGTGAAGCAGCGATGACAGTTTTAAGTGGGCATGTAGTCGTTTGCATATTTGGGGATGTTAAATCTGCTTTGATTGGATTAAGAAATTTAGTGATGCCATTACGAGCCAGCAACTTTCACTACCATGAACTCAAGCACATTGTGTTTGTGGGTTCACTTGAATACCTGAGAAGGGAGTGGGAGACACTGCATAACTTCCCAAAGGTTTCAATCTTGCCTGTAAGTCCAAAGCCATATTATTGATACTTTGTGATTTAGGACACCAACTGGACAGATTCATACTGACTTTGATCTTAGGCTTTTTTTTTTTTTTTTTTTTTTACCTTTGTCTACTTATAGGCCTGAGGACTTAGCTTTTCCCTTACTGTGTCTATGAAAAGAGAGCCCTGTGAGACCTTATTAGAAGATATTTGCTGCAGTGTTCAGTGCCTCGTCATCCTCATCGGATGAATTTCAGCTGCTATCAAATGTATTAGCTGTGTTATATATTGAACATTCACTGTAGTGCACTGCATGTAGCCAGTTTTGATGTGACTTCCCTCACAGAATGATAGTGGTTATTTATGACATTATTGTTGCATTTATACCCGCAAAACCTTTGGAAAAAAAAATCATTCTATCTACATAAGAAGTGTCTAAATTTATAAAAACTTACTGTAGGTTGGCCAACTTTATAGGAACATTGCTGTGGTATTTCAGTTCCTGCCATACCCATTCTAAAAGAGGAATTTCTAAAGTTGAGGAAGTATGGCAAAACCTTGACCCTTTTGAAATCAGTGAAAAGCTCCTATTGATTTTAGTAGGGACAGCCACTAAAACCACCATTCAGAGGTCCTATTTCTCCACTCTATGTATCAGTGTCATTCACTTGTGTGCACAAAATGTAGAAACATGAGCTCCAGTACAAACAAATGAAGATGCATATCAGATCACTAGCATGATCATAGCTATAAATGACCCACAAAGGTACAGGCAGGAGGGAAATGATCTCATGGTAAAAGCACGAAAGCAATGCTCTAGATTTAACAGAGTAAAGTGAGGGTGGATGTTTTTATCAGAATGAAAAATTTGGAGTTTACCTGTTCTTAATAATTACATTTCAACAATTAAAAATAAGTAAATAATGGATGTAATTTGCAGTGAATAATCAGGAAAATAGCAATAGAATGGAAAGACTGCCCATACTTTATGATTAAGTCTGTATGTCCTTGTTACTGTAAATGCAGTTTTAGTGTTAGCCTGTAGCTTTTTTTCTGGAAACTGATCCAACACATGGTGTCACAAGATTCTCTGCTGTCACAGAAATGATGTTGGTATCAGATTTGGTCAGTTAGTTAATATTCTCCTCCTCCTGCCAATCGCTTTTAATTCCAGTCACTGTGAAGGATAAAGACTAAGGAATCAGTACCAAAATAATAATATTTGATCTGTGAGCAAAATGGAATCCAGCTGTATCCAGCACATTACATTACTGTAATGTGTGTTTGTAAAGTTTTGATTCTGAATTCTGATGAGGCATTAAGGAAATGTATACTACCTTTACTTTCCCCAATCAGTTTGCGTCCAGCTCTAGAATAGTTTCAGTCTAATTTCAGGTTAAACAGCCTAAATTGTTGGTTAGTATACCTTTAAAAATACAGAATAAGTAAAGGAATTCTTGTATCTTATGTATCAAGGGAGCTGAAGACTGCACAGACTTCAAGGCCTTTTTTTTTTTTTTTTTTTTCCCTCAGCCTATCTGCTTCAAAATGGTGATATAAAGTAAAGCTATCAGCATTATTCTGATAAAAGTCTAATAAAATTACTGAGGTCATGCTGGTAGAGATCATGTGTTAAATGGAGGCCACTCAAACTCATTTCTTTATTCACAGTGTTTTGGTTCACAAAGTAAGGTTGCTGCTTATATCTGATAGGGATGTGGTTACAGCTAGACATAGAAACAATTGTTAGTGTTTAAAAAAAATTACCTAAAAAATTCATACAAAGTTTGTACTAAAAGATGTGTTTAAGCTACTGAGTAAACTCATAAAAAGTAGGCAAATGCCAATTTTAAATATCCTCAGGCAGCCTTAATTCTGTCCCTTTGCATAAAATCAGTAGGAGTAAGTCTTCAATTAATTACATGATTACATATTATTTTTCCCCACAGGAATCCTGCTTCACTTGGTGCACAGTACAGACACAAAGAGCAGAATTAAGGTGGCAAGAATAATCATATCTTAAGCTCTGAGTATTTTATAATGAAAGCATATCCTTTCAATATATGCTGTTTTCCAGGGGTTTCTGGCCTAAAATTTTTGAAAGTAACTTGAAACAGTCAAGCTGATATCTGAAACTTGCTGGCCATCACTGCAGAAGAATTGAACCCTGCCTTCAGTTGGCATATTTTAAAAGCACTTTTGCATTGAGTATTCTTGGTGGAGTGGTTCACCATGAGTGATCAGGAGATGGAAGAATAGGGTCTTGACTCTGTTTTGTGACATATGAAAAGGGGACAGCGTAGTCTCCTTCTCATCATTAGGGTCTCTGGATGCCAAACCATGCAAGGCAGCAGAGCAGAATCTAGTTTCTATACTTTTTTTTTTTTTCTCCTGGAACTTGCAGCCTCTGTGACATAGACACAATATGTTGTAACTAGAGATATGGTCCGTTGGATGTGAAAGGCAAGTGTTGTTAAACCAAACAGAATGGATTGTGTCATGTCTTAGTTGTGTTAACTATGAAACCCATGATCTACTGCAATGTTTCATTTTCAATATTGCAATCTCTGATAGAGGATTGTGGTAACAGAGACTGGTGCATTAGTTGTGACCATTTAGTTAGTCTTGTTTCTGTTTCAAAGCATTTAATCACACAATTTTGAAGATCAATATGTTTTCCTTCTAGAAGTACCAAAAACACGCAATGAAAAGGATTAATTTTTTTGTGGATTGCTCCAGGTACAAAAACCACCTTTATCTTGATTGCATTTCAGATGTCTAGGACACACAATGCTTTCCAGTTTAAATTGTTATTCTTTTGCCCAAGACCGTTGCAATTTGGTAGCAGATAAATAGACTTTTAAAACATACCCCGTGTTATATTCAGAGCGCCAGAGGTTGCCACATGATAGCAACTTAAATCAAGACAATTTCAAGTCACCGATGAGATGCAGAATGCTGGCATTATTCCTATTTCTTGTTTGTTAGTAATAGCTTGACTGAGTATTGAGACTGAACCCAAAATGCTGCCATCAGCACCAACTACCCTTTAGATTAGCACACATCTCCTATTCCCTGGCACATAGTTAGACCAACTTAATGTCAGAGCATAAAAAAGATACTTGTTAAATAATTTCCCAAAGCTCTTTCTCAATCTTTAATTTGTTTTTCTTTTTTTCCTTTCCTGCACCCCCCCCCTTTTTTTTTCTCTGTGCCGAAGGGTACGCCATTAAGTCGGGCTGATTTAAGGGCTGTCAACATCAACCTCTGCGACATGTGCGTTATCCTGTCAGCCAATCAGAATAATATTGATGATGCTTCGCTGCAGGACAAGGAATGCATCTTGGCGTCACTCAACATCAAATCTATGCAGTTTGATGACAGCATTGGGGTCTTGCAGGCTAATTCCCAAGGTAAGGACTGCCCTATAATACTTCTCTGCAGTGCCTACAGGGGACAGGACCTGGCAAGAAGAATATCCCTCACTCAGTAATTCAAAGAGCCCTACATCAGCTTGCCTGACAGTTAAACCTGCTGATTGGTATGATGGCTTTTAAAGGGACAGTCACGTAGTGTCTCTGCTACATCACAAAGCACATCTTGTAGAGGAAAAATGAATGAACATTAATCTTTTTTTTTTTTTTTTTCCCTCTTTCTCTTTTTTTTTTTAAATTGTCCTAAAAAAATGTATGAAATCACTGCTTGCTCACCATGCCCTGCTCAGTGGTTTTCTTATCAGGGCAGTTGATGTTATAGAGTCAAAGCTAAGTCATAGTAACTTTGGAATACCTTAAGCCTTGGTATAAAAACATTTCTCTTTTATGTAAAGCACATTGCAGCCAGAGAGAAAAAGAGCTGAGTAGTACAAGGCACAAAGTTTAAAAAAAAAAAAAAAAAAAAAAAAGAGCAAAAATTTTAAATTAAATCTCTTTATACTTCGTATGCCTTCTTGCTCAAAAAGCCACTTAGAATTAACTCAAAGCTGATGTCTTCCCATGCTTTGACATGTACTCATCCCATTTAAGGATGTTGATCAAAATCTTTCAGTCTTTGCTGAGAGTAGGGGACTGATTCCTTGGTAGCTGAAGGCTATTTTACACCAACTGTGGCTGTGCAAAGCAGCTGAAAAGCAGTCATAAGCATCCTGGCAAAGACTATCAGTGTAAAATTAATCATCTTTCCATCCCTGAAGGGTCTTGCAGCTTATGCAGCTCAAGTCCTACCTATGATAAACCTAGGAAGTGTACAGTAAATACTCCCTCTGGATCCAGCCCTGCTTTAAATGTAGGTGTAGAAAGGGTAGTGTTTTGGTCTGCAATTTCCCCATGAGCCTGACCTAGAGATAGTTTTACCTCAAGAAGAGGGAGAACTAAGACTAAGCTCTTTGTCTTCACACTCTAATCAGGAATTTAGAATTATGAGTCAAGTATCAGAAGCTCAGAAATATATCTTCTTGAATAGAATACGGAAATGTCTCAAATATGGAAAATGCTCAGAATAAGAAAGGAAAAAAAAAAGGAATTTAATACCAGACCCTGCTTTGAGCAGGAAGTTGGACTAGACATCACCTGATGTCATTTCAAACCTGAACTGTTGTATGAATCTGTGACTGTAATACTCAGGTTGCTTCTACGGTACAGCCCCTATTGCTCAGGAAATGTAGACTAAGATCATGGTCTAAATCCCTTCAGACCTGTTCAGTGGTGTTGATGCAGAGAAGCAGGGGGACAATAGGCTAGTTCACAGGAATTCCTGGCCATTTCTTCAGACAAATATTATTCTGTGTGTAAAAAAGGTGACTCTTTCTGCAGATTTTCTGTGGAAACAAGACATAATATAAGGCAGATGACCAGGAGCCTATTTTAGTTTGGAGCACCGACTAGGAGGTGTTATTTCTAAAATTAGTTGCTTCATATGTATCTTCCCAGTAAATTCTCTGATTATGGTGTCCATAACTACTGAATTGGTTGCATTGCTTTCAGTGCTGTAAATTTTCTAGAAAGACCTTGAATGCAATGGTTAGTTTTTTGGAAGCAATTAGATCAATAGATAGCACAAACTTTACCAGAAATTATATCCAATGCAACATTTTAGTTGACAAAATGAACTTTTAACATATAGTGGTCACAACTGTTCTGAAAATTATATAAACAACATGATTCAACTTTTGCTGGTCAAGAAGTGGCATCCTAGAACCACCTCACAGCTTATTACTCCAAGTAAATACTTTTATTTACAGCATGAATGGGCACTGTACTTTTGCTTAAACATTTGTGTATTATGCAATGTACTTATTCTGGGTAAACAATCCAGTTCACATCAGCTTATACAAACTTTAAGTATTGCCAGTCTAAGCTTTTTAGTTCTGGATACATGACTTTGAATTCTGACTTTCCTCACCACCACCATGTTTTGTGCTGCTCTTTTATGTGATGCCTATTACTGATCATAGGGAAAACTGATATTAGAAAATCTGGGTATGTGAAAGAATGTCAGCTGACCATTGACAGGGTGTTGAAAAGAAAAGAAACAAAACAAAACATGTGAACAGCCTGAGAAACACATGGCCTAC
This sequence comes from Netta rufina, assembly GCF_964035555.1. Taxonomy (NCBI): domain Eukaryota; kingdom Metazoa; phylum Chordata; class Aves; order Anseriformes; family Anatidae; genus Netta; species Netta rufina. The sequence goes on from NC_140130.1 coordinate 14,160,324, forward strand.
ATTGCAAGATCTTTGGTGAGGGAATTAATGTGTAGTCTTACCCTTGCTATCCCAAGTAAAAAGTTAGTATAAATCTGTAGTCACTTGAATCTCATATGCAAACCTGATACATAAGTTATGTTTATTATTAGGGGGACCAGGGGGCTCTGGCAGCCATAGGCAGGTACCCGTGGGTGCCCACATCCATGAGCTTGGCGGGGTTTGTGGTCAGTGGCTGCACCTCCCCACTACCGAACCAGGAGCATCTCTGCAGCCCTTCTCTGAGGGTGACCTGCCACCTTGGCTCACAGGGGCTCAGGATGCTCAGCTGCCAGGTGGAAATGCCTCTTTGCTCCCACTACACAATAAGTAAAATGAGGAGTAGTTTTGTTTGTTGTTGCTATTGTTTTTTAGCTCTTTGAGTGATCTTCTGTCCAAAGATGAGAGGATTTTGACAGATTTCTGATTAGGGACGATTAAGAGAAGAAGAGAAAAAAAAAAAAAAAAGAGAGAAAACAAAAGAGGGAACAAAGAGGGAACTAATACAATCAGTTGTCTGAATGAGTGAGATAGCAAACAGTCCATCGACCTCAGGTATGTCTCTTGTTCACGCTTCAGCTCTTGCTTTCAGTCCTGTGTGTGCAGACACAGACAGTACTAGTGTACTTGGAAATACACTTCCAAGACACAGAAAATAAAATATATACTGGATCAGAGCTACAGCAGACACTGGACTACCCAGAGCAGATAAGACTAAACTATCTTAGATATCAGATCTACAGTCATCATCAGCTGTCTAGTTGACAGCTACACAGAACTGTGAAGCAACATGCATTAGAAGAAAAAGCATACTAACTGTTCTGGAGGTACTTGCTAATTTTCTTTTCATAAAATGTAGTATGTAATTGTGTTCAAAATTAACAAGAACCTTCTTCAAAGTGAACTTGTGTTGTTGAAGGCTCTCCTGCTGAAAGCAGTCTCAGGGCCTTTGAAGGTTTCAAGGCTGGCTTGGCAACTCCTTAGACCCACTAAATGTAAAGGGTACAGACTCTGATGTCCTGAAAATGAACTTTTCCGAATCATCAGGGCAGTTTGTTGCCTTTGGGAGATGTAGATTCTAAGGACACAAGGCCAAAGCATGTCCCATTGAAGCTGCAGCAAACCTTATCATTTTCCTTAAGATACCTCAGCTTCTGAAATATGAAATGCTGTAGAGTTGCCTATTCACAAAATGACTCATAATCTCAGTCAGATGTCTAATTTGTGATAAAAGAAGTCATGCTTATATCTTTCACTTCCTCTAGAACTGTTCATACAAAGGTACAGTTGTGGTGGTGGAAAAAAAAAAAAAAAAAAGAAAAAGCCACACTCAGGTACTGGAGATTTGTTTTAACTGTCCCTTGTTCTTTCCAATTCTCAATCTGTGCCCTCAACCAGGAAGTGAGATTATTTTATCAAGAGGTAGTTTGGAGAGAAGCCCAAAGAATATTAGATCCATGGTAAGCAATTGTGTACCGTCGCAATAACATTTCTCCAAAACACCCAGGAAGGAGTCTAGGATGGGCTCTGCCTTGGGCAGTATGTTGGGAGATCCCCAGTAATTCTCCTTTCCCTCCTTCTGTTGACCTTTCCATCCTTTCCTCCTCAAGTAGTACCTAGTAACTGTTTCCATATATTTTTTTCATATTTACTTTATTTTCTTTCAGTCTTACATTGTGGGAATTTTACTTGTTGGCTTAGCCACCAGATGAACGGAACCCAACACAAAATATTTTTCTTCAGTTGTAACTAAAACTGCTATTTAGCTTTCTTCCCCCAAAAACAGAAAGACAATTATACCTAACTGTTCATAGATTTATAAATACTGTACCAGAGTAGCCTTTGAGTAGTAACTCCAGACACACAAGTCAATAATTTTCATTTATTGGACAGTGATTTAGATCTTATTTTGAGTCCCTTATAGTAAGAGCAGTACATTTCATTAAAAAAGCACTTACTAAAGAGTAGAAAAATAAAAGAAAAAAAGCAGTCATGGCTTCAAGCAGGTTTAAGGGACAGAAAGAGGAGGCTGTATAATAACATTTTTTCAATGGACATTACAAGACAAATCACAGTACAGAAAGGTAGTTGTATTTCAGCACAGTAGCAATTGCAGGTCCTTTCTGAAGGGCTTCAACATATGAGAATTTTCCCTAGGAACTCTTTCAACATGAGAGATCTTCCTAAGGCTTCCATTTACAGTTCTCATAAAAGATCCTCCAATGAAAAATAAGAAAGAATAAAAAATAAAGAGAGGATGAACTGCAGGGTAATACATCTCACATACATCATGGTAGGATTCTTTTGGGGAAAATCCTATAAAATCAAGTAAACATACACAGGATTTTATACATGGACTTTCACGTGTATCCAATTATATAAGCTAAATATCCTCGTACAAGTTTAGTTTCATTTGATCTAGTTCCTTTAAAAATCACTGGTGCTTTCATCATCATTTTTTTGCTGATGCAATCCTAAATTTTGTTTTACGAAGATGACAAGAGAAGATGTTGGTACTCATTAGCCACTGAGTGTCGTTAGATTCATTTCTCAACCTGTTGGTTGAGTCTTACATTACTGCAACTTTTGGTGGACTTTGTCCCCCAATCTGCTGCAAGAAAACTCCCATTAAAACCAATTTCAGATCTATATTCTGTTGTCTTTGCAGGTAATAATTTTTTTTTTCACCTCTACGAATAAATTATTCCTGATTGTTTTATCTAAGATGTTAGCAAAAGAGAGAGAACAATAGTGTTATCAGGATTGGAAATAAGGGAAAGTCTTAAATGAAGAGAAAGGATAAATACTGTCTGAAAACCTTTAGTTAGCAAAGGTGCTGTGTCATTTTCAGAGGTAACTGTATTGTAGTGTCGTTAGAAATGTTTAAAGTTCAAAAGGCAAAAAGTAAATTTCTGATATGAATAATCCCAAAAGGGTATTTTTTTTAGTGAATATTGAATTTTTTCTCTGTCTTTACAGTCATAAGAAAGAGCTTTAAAGTGAAGAGTTCAAAATACAAGGTTTGAGGATCATAAGTTCAGTTATCTTTTAGACTGTTACAGAATTCAGTAATCTGTGGCAACCCTAGCACTGCTTCCTATGTTTCATTTGTTATATCATATGAAAAAGCAAAAATTAAAGTCCTTACTTTCAAATACATCAGGATGATCATTTTGTCAGGATTGGTAGGTTAGTGCAGGGATTACACTTGGTAAGGATAGTCTTACGTTTCGTGTTCCTGAGTTCTCGGTGTATTTTTGCTAGCATCAGTTTGTGTAAATATTCTTCTGTGTAGACAAACAAAATTCATAACCTGATTATTAAAAAAAAATGTATTTAGTTGGTTGTTATTGTTTAACCAACTGATTTTTTGGAGTGTTTGTTGTAGTTCTGTTTCATTATTAGCTTTCAAAACTTTATCCTAGGTAATGAAGTAAATAAGCGAAAAATGAGATAAGGGTTTCCTGACTTCCCACCACAGGTCCTACATCATAATTTGCGCACCAAAATAAATAAATAAATAAATAAAATAATTTATTTTTTTTTTTAAGATTAGGTCACTGTGATAAATAACTCAGTATTATCTTTTGGCATCATACACATGATTTCTTATCCTCCTGAACCAGATGAATCAACTGATATCTGTTATTTATTTGATGATAGCACACAGGGCTCTGGATGGGATTAAGAGCTTCTTGTCATAGTCCTGATATATACAAGAATAAAATATGGCCTTTGCCCTGGCAAGTTTACAGTCTGATGCTTTGTTGTTCAAAAATGTAAGTTATGTGACTAATGTTATACAGGTTAATAAATCTCTCTGACTTCAATGAAACTATCCACCTGTGTGAAGTTAGATTATGTGCAAGACTGTGACTTAAATAAACTAAAGAGGCTAGATGGGAGAGAGGCTGTTCACTTAACTTTGTTTCAGGGGCTACAGAAGCCATCAATGTTAGGAGTCATTTCCTTCTGTCACAGGATGCAGCCAGCATTCCAGCCCTCACAAGAAACCCTTGAGAGAAAAGTTCCCACACAGCAGCATTTGCATGTCTTGTATTTTCCTTGTAGCTGGATGCTAGCATTAGCTGCTGGAACCTGAACACATAGAGAAGGGTTTCCTGTCTCTTTCAGAGTTCTGCTAGGTGGAGAGAAAAACTGCTTTAAAATAAATAAATAAATAAATAAGTTTTTTATTCTAGTGCTTATGAACTAAAAATGTGTTGGTGAAAGGTTGGAGAGACGCATTTCTTTGATGCAATTTCCTTGTATTTGAGAAATGCTGCAAGGTCCTAGCTCAAATACCATCAAACTTTCACAATTGCTTGTTCCTCCTCTGCTTTCAAGATACCTTCTGCTTCAGCGAAAGAAAGATTAAACTGGGCAAAAGAGGTAGATAGCACAGTACATCAAGCACGTGATTTCACACTTATACTATAAATATATTTAACCATCCCAAGACTGATATAAATCCATGGTGACTCTATTTTATTTTTATTTGCTGTTCAACATCTTGAAAGCAAACCCCCTATTATGAAGGTGTACTGTTTTGTGCATTTCTGATGCTGAGGAATAAAAAAACCTGCTCTTTTTATGAGCATTAATTATACACCAGGCAAGGAAGCAATTGCCTCTATGTTATGAAATATTAAATCAAAATGCTTCCTGTTCCCAGATGTCCCAGAGATAAATACAGCAGTATTTTGAAGCCCCACTTGGAGCTGTTTTGCCTGCAAATTTATAGTTTTGTCTCCATTTTCAGAAAACCCTGTTTTATGTGAAGTATAGCACTCTTGGTAGTTTTTAAGGAGCAAACTCCTCTAGAGTTGCCTATGTAGGCAACAACTCTTATGTAGATTGCACACAAGGGATCTGAAGTTGAAAGGCTCCTTTAAGATGACAAATGGGTTGAAAGTGTTATTGTCTTTGATTGCATGCCTTACATCATCTGTATGTAGGAATAAGAGAGCTATACTTTATCTTTAGCCATTTTATAAATATTTAAGTCCTTATAGTTGCCTAAAGATATTAAAGCATATTTTACAGTAGTTGGAATATAAATATTATATATAGCACAAGATACCAAAGTAGTTTAATGAATTCATAATTTTCTGTTCACTTTTATTGGAATGTGTTTTATGCTCCAAAACTTCCATTTAAAGAATAAGAGACCATTCTGCTCCCTGATGAGATGTAAACCAATAGTGAATGTCATCAAGGTTGCTTTAAATGGAATGGAATTTTGGAATTATGGAATTTTAATTACTAGGAGGAAAGATAACATGGACATTTGGCTGTACTACTCCAATCTCTGCGTTTAATAGAAAAATGTGTTTTTGAAAAAAAAAAAAATTGTTTTTTAAGTCTTCAAGAAGCTGCAAGGTGTTTTGCTGTTCTGCCTCTTTGTTTTTTAAACAGTCTTAATAGCAGAAGGAGATACATATCCAGATCCAAGTATGCAAGAGTAAATTTTCGAAAAATTAAAGGATGGTTTCTAAAATAACCAACCATAAAGTCTTGTGATAGTCAGAACATATCTATACCTCTGTATTTCTAGGGCTATTGAATACAAAGGTGTGTTGAGGTTATAATTGTTAATCTTTCAAATTCCCATCAAATATATGAAAAAATGTTTTTTAATATTTCAGAGGGTTTCACTAGATCTCAGTAGGAGTCTGTGCTGGCTAATGCTTGCTAATTACCCTCAACAGAAGTAGATACACAATGCTGGTAAATTACCTGACCCTTTGCATTTTAATGAGACAACAAGGATCTCATGAAGTGATGTTGTTTCAGTGGTTAATGGTGTCAGCAATGTCGTAATTGTAGGCTGAGGCACATTAGCTGAACAACCACATGTAGGAAGGGCTTCTCTCAACAGGCCCTTTGGAGAATAGAACAGGATATTATCATTAAGCCTATGTCATTTGCATGCTGCTAATCACTTACTTTATTATCTTGTGTATCCATTGTCTTTCTTTAATTGCTCTTTAAATTAAAATTAAAAATAGTTCCAATGCCCATGATAGTTGTGATAGCATCCTGATTATGAAGATAACCTCAAGAAAATGGAACATATAGATAATATATTACAGGATTAGTAGATAGTTTGAAAGTTATGTACCATAACAGGCAGCCTCTTGAGCACTATTCCACTATCTTTCTTTTCTTTTGTATGTATTGTTTGTTTAATAGATGGTTATTTATATACATAAAGGTTGTATTTTTTGTAAAAGGACACACATGACTTCAGAGATCAATGACACTGCTTTTGTCTTTAATGTGGAAGAACTGCAAAGCATCCATATCCAGCAGATTCCACTGGAGCTAGTAAGGCTCCAGGAGAAAGCAGGATTTTAGGTCTAGCCCATTAAATCCTGCTCTGTGATATCCATTATAGAAGTGTAGAAGTTAACACTCACTACTGAGTTGCAGAACTGCCAGTAAACTTTGACAGCATTAAGGTAAAACTAAATGAGTAGTTCTTTTATCAGAACATATTTAATCCTGAAGTCTGACATGAGTAAATTGGAGGCTGCCCACCCTTTCCAAAATAGGCACTCTCTAAAAACTTGGTAGCTTCTGGTTACCTACAACATCCAAAGCTTTCAGCATCCTTAGAGTTGGTTATGCAGGCTGTGCTGAGGCACTCCCTTCACTTGGGTCTCAATACCTGCTGTGATCCTAATGCTGTATTTTTGCGGCTTTTCTTTTTACTATCCTAACAAACCAAACCCAGAAAATTAAAGCCATGAACTTTACAACGGGCATAGTAGGCTTTGTTATTGAAGGAAGAAGGGTAAGCTTTGGTCTTGTCTAGGTATTGTGACTTAATTTTATTCAACAGGACAAGATTAATAAAATAGAATTTCTGTGCTGACTTAATTGGATACAAGAGTAAGATAATATCTAGTTTAGGTAATGTCCTAAGAATACATGATCTTTTGCAAACATTCATTAGAGTTCTAATGTATATCCTATGAGAGTATCGTTGAGACTGAACTCGTCATATTGATTTGAGGACTGGCTGTTGTTCAACTTTAAATTTTGAATACTACAATACTAATACAGGAGTATGAGTACTGGTCAGTATTGGAAGATGAAGTATCTCAACATTGTGAATATATATTTTCTGTTCGACTTTACAGAGTTTTCCTAAAATACAGTGGCAGAACTATAACTCTGTAATTAGATGTCTTTATAGGACTTTTTATTTCTGGTAAATTTATGGCAGTTTTCTTGTTCCTTGACTAATTCTCCAAATGAGGGCAAAGATAGAATGTCATTTTTGAAAGAATGTATCCTCAAACAAAAAAAAAAAAAAAGGGGGGGGGGGAGGGGATGGGGAAGGAAAAAAAAAGAGAGATTTCTCTGAAATCAGACAGTGTCATATAGGTGCTGGAAAAAATATGGGGAATTGTTTCTTCCTTTTTTTGAGGACAGATGGATTAGATTGATAATGCTACAAGTATATGAGGTATTCTTACGAACAAACATTTCATTACTGACAAGAAGAAGCTTGCTCGAAAACAGTTTATGTTGTAAACAAAAATAAATAAAAAAGGTATGTGCACTATTTTGTTTAGGATATTAAGCTGTATATTTAGAAATTATATCTGTTAAAATGCCACAATAATTTGCATTTTTTCCTGTTCTAACTGTTCCTGTATGAAGATATCTTTCTAGACTAAAGTAACTTAAAACTTTTCCAAAATAATTTCACATATATATATATAAATATATGTATATGTATATTTATATGTACACAACACTACTAAATTTATCTAATCTGTTTTAATTATTTAATTTATCTAAATGTATTTATCTAATCAGTGTTAAGGCTATTTTAAATAATGCTTTGGGGATCTCTTTCCTAGAAGACAAATATCAGAAAGATTTTCCCATGTAATTCCAATTTATGAACCTAGCTATTTTTAGTGTGTGCCTAAGAACTCACATGTTCAGACACTCTATTATAAACTACTTCACTTCCTTGTCTGCCCCTTGCTACCAATCTTCTTTAGAGTTCATAAAACCAGTATTATGCTGGGAAGGGATTTGCCAGAGAATCATAGAAAAGGATTCTTGGAATTAAAACAGTCATTCAAACACAGACTTGAAGCCATATTTGCAACCTTTTGTTAGCCAGAAATGTGGCATGAGAGTACAGCCCAGGGAGGCAGGGGAGCAGCAGAGACTTCCCAAGGCTACCCATTTCTCCCCATTTCCTCCAGGAGAACTTCTGTCAGTTCTCAGTTCCTTAGGACTCTCCTCATATGAGTTGAAGCACGAGATATCCTTTGCTAACTAGTGGAAAGTTTGTCAGGATAGATAAGGAAAGGCAGTCCTTAAGCAAGGTATCTTGTAATACACATTTCAAGATAGTTTCCTTGCAAGAGAGGAAAGTGATTCCACGTTATTAAGCTTACTTTATGGTCATGTACTTTGTGATTTCACATGTAAACAGGTAATTCAATTTTCTGTTATAATGCAGTTTAGAGGAAGACCTTAATATGTATCTGCAGGTTTAAATTTCAGACTGGTCCCACCACAAACCACAGACACCAACTTTTTGAATTCTCTCTCACTTCTGTGTGATGAAAAATCACATCAATGTGAATATTTATTAGAAGAAAATAACAAGAAATAAATGTTCAAAAGTGTTCAAAACCCCTACTGGAAAGGATGGCTGTTTCTACTGATATTAGTAGTAATGAAAGTCCAATATGAAAGCAAAGAATTTTTATTGATCTGTCTAGCTTTACAGTAAATAATATTGTGTAGGAAAGTTTAAGTGATTATAGAGTGCTTAAGTGCTTATAGAGATTATGCCATTTGTAAGTGGCATAAACAGTAATACATAGATGAGTGAGTGACAATAAACAGTCAATATAAGGCTGAAAACTAAAAAACAGCCTAATGTAAGTATTCAGTGTAATTTTACTGTATACTGGATAGCATGCCATACATGTAATGGTTGCCACTTGATTTTTCAGTACCTAAAGAACACCACATAACATTTTACTGCTGCCTTTGTCTTGATCATCCAAGTTTCTAATAAAATGGGATCTCATATAAATAATATAGAAGCAGAGCTGGTGTAGAGAAACTTCCGCTGGTGGTTTTTTTTTTGTTTTTTTTTTTTTTTTTAAATGGACAAAGATATTTGAACCAAGTGAGACAAGTCTTAAGGTTTTTAACAAAAACTCTAATAAAATAATGTGAGTATGTGTGTAACTCTGTCATGATAATAAATTACTTTTCTTTCTAAGATTAATATTCAGAGAAAAGGGGAAAAAACTGTGAGCCAAAACAGTGCAAAGGTAGCAACTGAAACTTCATTTTTTACCTAAGAGTAGACGGTATCTCAATGGTTTTCTGTAGACTTTTGTTTTCTACATATATATGTATATATTAGCAAATTATTTGTTTATTTAAACTGGTGACTATGTGCTTTGGACATTCTTTCCTCCACAATGGCCATAAGAGGTGTAGGTTGTATCTGGCTTTTTGATTCTGGAGCCTGTACTGACCAAAGCAGAGATTCAGACTGGGTACCACCAGTAGTATCAATGTTATATGTCAGGCAGGTGTGTCGACATAACTTTAGGAAATATATGTATATATTTCCTAAATAATATAATAATATAATATATGGTGGTGCTAATACACCCTTCAAGAATATGCAATTAGATAATGATTAGTTAATATTTATTTATAATTATAAATAATTATAATTAAATAAACCTCAAATTCTTCCTGAATCCATATCTCTGCAATTTCTATTTAATTTTTTTTTTCTTTTTGGTATGTGAGGAGAAAAAAAAAGAGAGAGAGAGAAGTAGAGAGAAATGGAGATCTTTATTGTCTGTATATTCCTGGACAGAGTCAAAATAGAATGTGGTATTCTGTACACATGACATACAAAACAGGGATAATTTCTTGAGCTGATCAGAGTATAAGGCTGGGTTGATATGTTAGCCATTCTTGTGAATTTCAGTATCAGAGGGTTGATATTTGTTTTAATGGAAATACTTTCTGGAGGTATTTTATTACTTTATTGTACGTGACAGGGTTGGTCCTCATACAGGCCAGTTAGACTGATAATTCTACAGAACAAATAATTGTGTTGTTGGAATGATGTGTTTTGAAAATATTCTACAATCCTTAAAATGCTATTTCCTTATTCCCATGTCAAATTGGGCACCATGTGTTATTTTCAGGGTTGAGATTAAACTGTAGTAGGGATGTAGTATGCTCCCTTTATGATCAAGAGGGTTCTATTTAAAGTATACAAATGCTCCTTGGGCAATTATCATTCTCCACAATGTTTATTGAACCCTGGGGAGAGTGACATTTCTCTGGAAAAGTTGGTTGAGGTAGTGTTATGCAGATTTGATATTTATTTTCTTATATGACAAGTCTTTAAAAGAGATGTTACTTTGAAGTTTTATGCATTATAGAAGGCAAAACTGGAGCGACAAAGGGTTGAATGATTTTTTTTCCAGCATTGAAGGAGTCCAGTGTGGATTCTGGTAAAAATTTTGGCTTGTGGAGAATCTTTATTTTAGTATGCTAAAAAGTCAGAAAGGAAATTATCTGCTAAAATATGTAAAATCTATGCCTATATTTTGCTGTTAACATATAATTTTCTAATAATATAATAAATATATATTAATGCATGCTAATAGTTATGTTAATATATTTGAAAATATATTCATACCAAAACACAAAACACTTGTTCCTTTATTCCAAGCATTCAATCAAACCCTACAAATTTAATCTGTTGGAATCACCTGCATACTGTCACTTGACTGTGTGCTTTTATGAGATCCAGGCCACTAAAGAGCTAAAGAGTGGTGGCAGGATATGGTGAAATGTTGCAGGACTGGACCCGGGCACAAAATGCTCCCTAGTTGGCAGTCTTTGCCTAGAGCTGCTTTTTTACAAAATGGAGTAAAACTGGAGAACTTTCAGATACTTGTAAAGAAATTAATCTACAGGAAATGTGCAGTAGGCCTGTGGAGCATACCTGCCGTATAAATTAGAGGTGGTCTTGATCTGAATCCAGCCTGTCTCAGCTCTGGGAATCCAGTTCAGATTTTTTCAATAAAATGAGGCCTTAGCCTTTACAGTTAAATCTTTTCCCCAAGACAGCCTTGAATGTGGGATTTTAGTTTTGACCCAGCCTGTAGAGAACCTAATGACATTTTACCATAGGTTTCCAGCTCAGTTCCAGCTTGAGTAATTTACAAGTCTGCTGGCACAGTCTAGCCCACACAGACCATGAAGTCAACTGTAAGTAAATCCAAGTTGATGTAAAAACAATATTGCTAGAATAGTGACAGATGCTGATTATCAAAAAAATGTCTGTTTAAGCATTTTGTATGGATCCATTTCCTCAATGCATACACTTGAAAATTTTGTAGAAGTTACTAAGTAATTGTACTTAAAGATGTGGAATTTTCTTAACCTCATCTGCTAAAGAAATTGTAGGAATACATACTGCAAAAAATGACTGCTGTGGTTATTACTGTGGCAGCTCAGGGGAGCTATTCAGATGCCTCATTTATTGGAGCTTAATAGATTAAAAGTCCAAATTGAGTCTCATGATATAAACCTAATCACATTCTAATCTGCATAATTTTCCCATAAGCAGCAATGGGAAATTTATTTAATTTATGTTTCAGCAATTGCCAATCATGCAGTGGACAGCATTGTTATTTTTATTTATTAAAATATTTTTATTGATTTCTGTCTGTAACATCCAGCTTTGCTCTTCCTTATTTGACTTGGAAAAATTTACTTTATTTAATATAATTACATAATGTAGAGTTTTACCTAAAATGCCTGTATGTAATTGTTAATGTTAAACTTTCGATTTTCTTTGCATTTACTGAATACCTGTCTCTGTGAACTAGATAATATAGCTTAATTTATTTGATAAGTTTTATTCAACATATTTATCTATGTTTGCCTGAGATCTAGATATGCGTAGGTGATTAATGAATAAACAGAGAAGGATTTGGCTTTGTTATATAGCAAAATCTTCTAGCTGCAAACCTGTGCTGTACTTTGATGCTACCAACTTTATACTGTAGAATTATGCGGCATAGAAACCTATTAAATGGCAAATGGAGAACAATGTAAGAACAATTCAAAAAATGTACACCTTGCACACTGAAGTTATAAGTAAAGTAGTTAAAAAAGCCAGAATTATATTTTCTGATGATGTTATGAATTTAAGGATGTTCCATAGTAAGTGAAACATTTTGGATAGCTGCTGATCCAAAAATCCTGAAAGAACAATTGTTACTCTTTCTTCTTCCTCTTGACAAATACGTCTTTATTTCTATTGATTCTTCCAGAACAGAATTTGAAAAAGCACAGAGTATAAAAAGAGAATATCACAGCTATGCTTTGCAAAGCAGTGGTAAAGAAAGACCGTTTGTTTTGGTAATTTTGAGTTGTGTAAGTTTGTGATGAAACTGGGCAGAGGTATGGTCTGGGTAATTACTATGTGAGATTTTTTGTAAAAATACATTAGTCTCAAAAGGCCTTCATCAGAGTTTTTGCGTGTGTTCCCTAGTGAAATTCAAAATGAGACTCATACTGGGAAAAGACTCATGTATGGCTGTGAATGAAAGGCTCAAAGTTATACAGGATTCTGTGCTATGATTAAAATACAGCTCTAATTCTAACATGTTATGCAGTTCACAATAGAAAAGAGAAGCAATGTGGTATCATTCAGTCCTAGACCTCAAAATGATGAAAATCCAAGCCTTCTCCTAGTCTTTGATTTTACAGCTGAATTCTGCCTCAAAAGAGCAGTGCTAGAACCTGTAAACCTGTAAATTCTTTACAGTTTTATGTGGGACCACTTACACACCCTGGGAGAACAAAGACCAGTGTTACCCCATGCTTTCCTAAGAACTTTAATTGGGACATTTTCACTATGAGTATTCTGTAATTTAACAGTACAGGAAAGAACAGATATCAGAGAAGAGCACTTTCCTGGGAGGAAGATGAACTGCTTTTTCTCTATAACGGTGTTTCTCAGCATTCAGTGCCTCAGGGGTTGTTCCAGTCCCAGATCATTGGAAGCTTGTTACAATTGAAACAGGTATCCTTCTTCACCCTCCACTGGCTGTAGCATGGCCTGTGTTTGGGCCCAGGCAGGTAAGAGAGCATCTCTGAAGATGTTGCAGACTGTAAGAAAGCTGGGAGCATACAGAGTCACATCTGCTCTCCCATGTTCCTCCTCTCTTCAAGAGCTTTAGAGATAACCTCCAAGAGGTTTTTATATCTTCAGGCACAAATGACAGTAAAAGTCAGAACTGAAATCAGAATTTAGGATATTCAGGCTCTAAGGCCAAACTACAACTCTCTGACAGATCGCATGGGATACTGAAGCTAGAATTGTTTCTAAATTGAATGGTGGTAACAGATTCCCATTAATGTCAGCAGCTCTTTAGCTGCATGACTGCTGCTGAACTTTCCAGGTGTACCCCAGTGGCTGTACTTTGGAGAATAACAGGTATAGTCTATCATTACTTTGAATGCAATGGAATATTAATGGACATTGTCAGCAAATGGTAGCAAAGGGATATAGCTGTGAGGTCCTTTTGTAAGTGAATTGTTTCGTTTTGTCTGGCTCTGCCTAATGAAAATCCTTGTCTCATATTCCTGTGCAATAACTTGGCAGGGATGTGTTTGGTAGTTCACCACCTGTGTGCTACTCAAAATATGAATGGCACTTCATCATTTTCAGATGAGCCAGAGCTAGTTCATAGCATGTATGCTTTATAAATTATATTTTTGAGGACAGTAGTGCTTACTGTACCCAATGAATCACATGGCACCTTTTCCTAGAATAGCATTAATTGAAATGCATTATCAATTTAAATGGCACTTTAATGACAGGATCACAAACTTTAGATTCACCAGGCGGGTTTTCAGTTTGGTAAACTGCATTCTGGCTACACAGAGTTCCAGTTTAGGAAAACATGCATGTTTGGAAAGGGATGGGAGGCAAAGGGGGAAGGGGCAAGAGGCTGTAAAGGATCTTCTGTGACCCTCTCAGATGGAAGATTTTTTTTAGAATTTAAAGTAAAAATTTGGTTTGGGAATATGCCCATCTGGGTGTCAGTGAAGCCAGTGGAACGCATGTGGTGTACATCCATCCAAGAGCCAAAATTGTCTTGACCTCAAAACCCCAGCAAGCCTTTACTGGTATATCAGCCAAGTAAAAGGATATATCTACTGCTACATAGAGCAGGCCTTTCTGCAGTTCTCAGGACTTTACTTAGTCAAGTGAACTGCACAGAAACAAAGGAAAAGCAGTTTCTGGCCAGCAAAATCAGCAGATCACATGGCCATCGGGCCACTCGCTCCAAACAAGACATAAGCAGAGCAAACATTATTTTCAGTGCTTTCAGTGGGCAGAAGTCACTGTTCAGCCATGCCAGCGTTTCATAATTTCAGATTTAATCACTGTGCCCCTGTGGCTCCCAGAGTACCTGTATGTTGCTGCTAAACCAGTATTATAGCTCCCCTGAGAGTGCCAGGGCCTGGCTCATCAGGCACAGGTCTCACAGAAGCCCTGTACTGCTCATCTTTTTGAAGGTGGAATTAACGGAGACAAGGAGGGGTCAGGGCTGAGTGGCCCTGCTGAGCTCCAAGCACGGCAGCACGTGGATCCTCAGCAGCTCTTGGAAACAGGAGATTATCTCACTGAGAGGAGGTTTCCCAGGGGTTCTCCTTCTGCAAAACAAAGAATGTCTTAAAAGAGACACAGTGTTGTCTCTAATGCAACTGTTTGGTTAGTCCACCCATTTTAGCAGTAGTATTCCAGAGGGAGCTGAGAAATATTTCTTTGCACAGAACCAAGGTGTGAAACCAGCTGCTTTCTGCAGAGGCTTCAGGAGGCTCAGACTGCTTCAGTGTAGGTAAAGGATCTTGGGCACAGAAGTCCCAGCCTCTCAGCATGGAAGGCCGCTGCTGAGAAAGAAGCAGGAACTGCTGGTCCTCACTGACATTGAGCATGTCAGGAGCCTGGGTTCTGTATTCTTCTCAGAGATGTGATATAGTTAATCCACTGTTTGGCAGCATTTTCTTCCAGAGAAAGGCAGGGACTTGCTACATCCTGCTGAAGTCCAAGCTGTTTCCTCCTTTGGAGGTTATGGCTATTAGGACTATCGCCAGCTGTGGTGGCATGACCCCAGTTGTCCTTCCTCATAAGCCCCTCACTGCCATTGTATTTCCTTAGTGTGCTCAGGCTTTATGAGGCCACACAAATTTTACTCTAGAGGTTGATCCTATTGAGCAATTGTAGCTGCAACTCCCTCGGTTGTTTGTGAGCAAGGAGACACTGTGGTTATAAGAAGATCACAACTATCAGCCCTGTTTTACCATTTTTATGAGAGTTAATGGAACAAGGTTTGGGGACTGAAGGAGAAAATGGAATATGAAAAGGAAAATGAAAAGAGGCTGTGAGGAAAGCATGTCATTTCTAAATGAATGCTCTCTGCAGAGGAATTGAATCTTTTCACAGCTGAAAATGGATCTTAAATCTGATGCCTTAGCTTGTTTCAGCTTCTGTAATGAAATAGAGTTTTCCTAATACCCTGTGACCTGAATTTCTCCCTGCTTTATGGGTGCTATTCCTTGACGTACAAACCTGTATTTTCTCAAGTCAGCATTTGATGATGGATGTCAAAATACAGGTCATGTATTATGCATATAGCATTACCGATTTAAGGTGTTTACTTGTCAAGTTGAAGAAATTCAAAAATGTCACATTCACTGAATCTGCACAGCTGTCACTTGTAGTTTTTCATGCTTTTAAATAAAAGTTGTGATAAAGCAGGTTAGTTTTCCTTCACTTTTTTTTTTCTGCTAAAGGAAAAAAAAAAAAAAAAAAAGGCTATCTATGGAATTTACATTTTATTTTGGGAGAAAGAGTGTGGCCTGAAAGTGGACGATGCCTTTTGCCTCCTAGCTCTTAGGCACACCAAATCTCCAAGAATTCCAATTATCCTTTTTCTCCAAATATTCCAATATTTTTATATTATTCAAAAGCAGATTTTTAGAGGTGTCTTCATGAGGCAGGGAAATTAAAATAAAATAGCAGACATTTCTTACATCTCCCCAGACCATAGAATGAAAAATACTAAGGCGTGAGTCTGTGTTTCATTCAAGGAGAAAACAAAATCCCTTTAACATGCTTCCTGCATTTCAGACTGAATGCACTGTGTATGCAGTGTGCAATTATAGAGCTCCTGTCAGCCTGTGTCTAACAGAAATGACACTTTTACCTCAATCTTCTAACACCATCATAGGAAGACAAATATTTGAAGGGTTAGAGAGAGGTGTCTGCAAATAGCCACCTATGAAGAGTATATGTGTGTGTGCACGCAGTCATGTGCACCTGTGTGGACGTTGCAGTAGTGGCAGGGCAAGAAACGTTTATGCATTTAGGGGTAGGTGTGCCAACTTTCCTCAATTTGCTTTTAGCTGATAGGGGAAATGCTTATGTGCTTATTCCATCTGAAGAGCCTGCTTTACTGAAAGTTGTTTTAGGGAGAGAGAGATGGGAAGAGCCCTCGGGAAAAGGAGGTTTCTAGGGATGCTCCCAGCAGTACAACCCTAGGTTGCTTGGAAGCAATAATAGTTTTCTCTCATATAAGTGAGTGCCAAAAGTCTTGCCATTGCCATTTTGACTTGTAATTCTCCGCACAACCTGGTTAGGCGTGCCACTGTAACAGTTCAAGTAGTCCACAGCTACTTGAACTTTTTTAATGTAGTGTCACAAAGGCCTTGTTGTGCTGTTCCTGTAGTGCAATGGAACACAAGACTTAGACATAGGAGCCTGCTGCAGGAGGAGGTCTCACATTATCTACCTGTCCTCAGATAGCATTCCCTTTTTTGGGGGCCCCACTTTCATTTTGTTCTGCTGTTCTGAGAGTGTCACAGTTACCTCTGACCTGTGAATTGGCTCATGGAAAATTTCCATTAGACTCACTTTGTGAGTGTGAGCCTAGAGTCCTAGGCTCTGTCATACAGCAGTATGGAATCCAAGAGTCAAAATGGCTATCAGTTCTGGTGCCAGACACAAGGAAATGTCTGCAAAATGATATCAGTTGGAAATGCAAACCGCTGTTACCATGCTGGTCTCAACGAAATAGTTTCAGTGGAATAACTAGTATTAAATGACCAACTGTTCATGCAGCCAACATTTCTGATTGTCTCTAAGAAATCTGCAGTCAAAAGATTTTCTGTGCACTGATAATATGATATAGAAGTGCTTTGCTGTCTTAGGTTTGCCTGTGGCAATGCTTTTATCTTGCAAGTCTGCTGAAGATACCACATTCACCTCTTTTCTCTTAAAGAACAACTTTACAGACTTTTAACTCCCTTATCCTAATGTGTATAGCTTCTCATGATAGAAGGAAATTCGTACTGGCACCTTTTGGAGGGCTGAGTAAGTTTCTCTTATCAGTGATTCTAGTTTTATTAGTTATCTATTCTATATTTGATATAGAAAAAAACTAGGGAGAAGTGAAATGAATGACAAATAAGAATTAAAATCCCATTACATCAAGAAGTCCAAGTTGAGTGGTCAAAATTTTTGGAACAGTTTGGCAGCAAAGGTAATCATCACTGGAAAAGAACAAAAATTCCTCACAATGACAATACAGAACCAGTACCACATGTTAAAAACTACAGTGTAGTTCAGATTTCCTACTTCGTAAATTAGTTTTATAGCTGAAGAAAGTAAATTAGATAACATCACGTCATCTTGTTCCGAATTTAGTAGCAGATGAATGCACCAATGAGTTTAACTCAATAAAATGATTTCCACACTGCAAGAAGATAACGAAGTTATATCAGGAACGAATTTGGCTGTGATTAATTTAGAACTGGCATATAAAGAAATCAAAAATATTTCAGATCAGTAATGAGAGGCAGTCAGAAATCTGGTCCTGGATGTCCAGCGTGAGGTTAAAGAACTCAATGCAGGAAAATGCAAGCCCAATGCGGGGAAAAAAAAAAAAAAAAAAAAAGTTTTCTCATAAATGGGTATTTTGAAGGGAGCTTGGGTCAGTCGTGTTCCAAATGACAAATATTTCCTTTAAAATATCACCTTGATTTAGTGGTCCTAAATGAAATCCTAAAGTCAAACGCTGGCTTCACCATCACTCCTGCAGTGATGTTATTAAATGAACATTCCCATGCTTTCTACAACTGCAATGAACAAGGAAGATGGAATGCATGCGAGGCTAACTCTTACATGAGTTTTTGTATAACTACCTATCTTCCACCAACAACAATCAAACTCCAAAAAGCTTTGCCTGGTTATTCTTTAAATTATAAAAGAAAAAAGAAAATAAAATAAAAAATGCTCATTGTCAAGGGATTCATTTCCAACCATGCAGAGAATCAGGCTGAAAGCACAGTCTGTGTTAGAGGTGAACCTTGCTGCTCTCCACGTCTTTTCTTTCTTTGCGTGCCAGCTGATGCGTTTCCTCTTCCACCTTTGTTTCCCATATATCCTCAAAGATGTAAGTCTTTTTCTAGTTTCTTTTCATGTGTCCTTGTTAAACGTTCTTTGAAAATCTTTGTCCTTCTTTACTCTTGGTTTGTTTTTCTGTAAGAATGGGCCCTTTCATCCCAGTATTCCTATAACTGGGGTTCCCCCGTAAAAATGCAGGGTATGCAAGGTGTGTCCGAAAAGCAAAAAAAAAAAACTTTGTGTTGTACTGCTCCTGGAAAATGACAAATCCTAAATCCTGCATGTTGATCAAATATCAGACTAACAAATGGAAGCTTACAACAGGATAATGGAAGTTCCTTGTGGTTGTACTACTGTGTACAAACAGTACTCTTTGTAATGGTAATTGAGGTTTAAGGAAAGACACCTGTTATTTGAAACACTAAAATAAACCTACCTAAAATCAAAGTCCTTTTGTATATTTATTGTTTTTATTCCTACACAAGCACAACATTTAGCTACCAAATAACCTGCTTTCTAAATGACTTGTATATTTCTGAAAGATTATGCTTTTAAGAAATAATTTGTGAAAATCAAGTCAATTTAAAAAAAATAAAATAAAATAAAAAGAAAGGAAGATGTTTTTACAGTACCTTCCCTCCCTGCCAACAAAAAAAAAAAAAAAAAGGTTATGAAATTCCCTGCTGATGGTCTCTTTTTTCCTTTTTTTTTTTTTTTTTTTAAATTTCTATCAGTATATCTTTCTACAGCCTAAATAAACTTTTTACATACAGAATCTCCTATTCTTCATGTTATTTTGTTTTATTTATTTATTTATTCAGGCTTTACACCCCCTGGGATGGATAGGTCATCTCCAGACAACAGTCCGGTCCATGGCCTGTTACGTCAACCTTCCATTACAACAGGAGCCAACATCCCTATTATAACAGAGCTAGGTAAGACAAGCTAACATTTATCCGTTCGTGTGCTATTCCATTCATGTACTCTTCCCTGTCTGTTTTCCCACCTCCCTTCTTGTGTGACCACATAAGAAAATTACCTAAATTGTATCTTATACTGCCATGTTTTCTCCTCTGATAACTATTGTGAATTATTCCTTCTAAAGAAAGATTAGTAACCGTTGTTTCAGTTTATGCATAAAGTTG
Source organism: Netta rufina (assembly GCF_964035555.1). Taxonomy (NCBI): domain Eukaryota; kingdom Metazoa; phylum Chordata; class Aves; order Anseriformes; family Anatidae; genus Netta; species Netta rufina. The sequence continues at coordinate 14,180,001 of NC_140130.1, forward strand.
AATTATGTTTCTCTCTTTCCTTTGGGTTTTCTCAATTTTCCTAAATAAACACCATCAGACAAGATGCTTTTTACATAGTGTAACAAATAAACAGGGTTCTTTGGGATAAGGTTAGGAAAAGAAACAAATAAAAATAAAATAAAAAGAAGCACAGTAAGTATGAGCAGACATTTCCTGTGCACTTAATCAATAGTAAGAGGACATTTGTTTATTTCTTCATGGTCCAGAACTGTTTAATCATGTGTAACCAAACTCTGTATAATAGTATGAGAAATTTTACCCCTGAGAATATGATGATGGTAGGTAACCAGGCTCTGATTTCCACTCTGGCTGTGGGTATTTATGTTGTCAAGTGGTGTGATGTGAAGTGCAGAAGCTGGTCTGTTTTTTTCACGGCAAATACAAACCTGATTTGTGGTCCTTTGTCCTTTTATTTTCTTTTTCAGTTTTATTTTTTAGAGCCTTACCTGTCTTTTTCCCTTACTTTATTCTCTTTCTGTACTTTCTTTCCCCCTTAAATACTTTACCTATTAGCTAAGCCTGGCAAACTTCTGCCTTTGGTTTCAATCAGTCAGGAAAAAAACAGTGGAACCCACATTCTAATGATAACTGAACTGGGTAAGAAGTGCCTTTTTCCTTCACATCACTGTCTTATTTTCCACTGTTGTTCTTACTGTCATCAGCTTTTTCTTTATTTATCTGGCTGTATCAGAGGGGCTACCCTCATGGCACTGCTTTGAATGTGTTTTATTTGTGGTTCTGGTTGAAATTGACTGTCTTGTTCTGGCCTTTCTTAATGATTTTTTTTTTCACGCAGCATCAGTAAACCTTTGATCACACTCGTCTGACCTGCCGGCTGTTTTCATAGCACCTTCTCACCAATTCATTTTCTCTGGCCTGGATTCCCACCTCCCGGGCCCTCCCCCACCAAGTTTTCTCTCCTTTTCTCTTTCTCCTTCTTTTTTTCCGTTTGTTATTTCAGCCTATTGTCAATTTGGTGGACATGCCCTAGCAGTTCTCACAGGAAGTCAAAGAAGAAGTAAAGAAAACAGGAAAGAAACCCCAGTATCACACTTTCCCTCCAGCTATTTGTTTATTTGGGGGAGCAGGCCATCTCTCAGAAGCTCAGGTTTTGAAGCTGCAAAAAAGCATCCAAGCTTCTGTGTTTTTCCCTCTCAGTAAAGAGAGATCTCAGAAGCTTTTGTGAGCAGTGTTTGATTAGCATTTCCTATGGTGCAGCACCACACGTTCAAGCCTACCTCACGTAGCCTGGAGACCTTTCATAGAAATCATAGCAGCTAACTTGCATCAGGCAGATAAAGATATTGAGGATGAAGCTCCACTCACAGGATTCACATTAGATTTGTAGTACTGTGGAAACTGACACCACGCACGGCTAGCAAGTGTGTGTCAAAGTCAGGTATTAGTCTGCCAGATGTAAGTGGAAAAAGAATGCTACTGTCAATAGCGCCTGCTCTCAGCTAGCAAATTAAACTAAGGCATGAGCTCTTCAAAAAGTACATTTTGAAATGATACGTCAGGCTTTCAAATACTATTTTGTTCAAGATCCCAGAGGATAAATTGATAGCCATTGTACAAAGAAAGGAGTAGCGTAGGTATCGGTGTTTTCTAGGGTGAAAATCATCCAACTCACAGAGCAGAACACTTCTCCATTTAAAACGCTGAGGTGTTATGCTCACATGGTTACGTCTTGGAGTGGGAAGGCAGGGTTTTTAAATCCTACCTCAGCTCTGGTTCTGACTTGGTGTACGATCATGGCCAAGCACTATCTCAGCAGTGGTCTAGAAGGAGTATAGAAATGCTCACCTCTTTCTGAAAGACATAGCGAGGTTTTCTCCATAATTATTTGTGTTCTGTAAGCTAAGCACAGCAAGTGTAATAGTATACACGGGTTGGAAAAGGATTGGGTGGAAAATGAAACTATACAGGAAGGAAGTTCAGAATGGCAGGCAGAATGGCTAAAACTAAAGAGTTCAGAGCCAGAATCTGATAACATTAACGGCAACTCTCATGTTGATTTCCAAGCTCCCCTGTGTTGGAGACGTCAGCAGACGGGCTCACGCAAGGAATAAGGATGTAGTCAAAGAGTGCAATAGCAAATGCCAAAAAAAAGTTTGTAATTTCCTTTCCTTGCAAGGGAATTTGAATCAGTTTGTTATTTACTAAGGTAAATAGTATTGCAATAACATTGCTAAGCAATCAGTGCTTTCATGCTAGAGGAGGACTAATATGGAAATGAAATATACAATGAAATATGAATCACTCAATAAACTGATCTCAGGGAAACAACTATTTTTAGTGGCATGAGGTGGAAGCAGAGAACCTAACTGTGACGATGAAATGCCAAAGAAAGACTGAATGACAAATGTGACTTTGTTTGGCCTTTTCTTTAAAGCAGCCTGATATAGATCCTTTTTCACACTGGCTAAGACAGATTTTGTGGAAGCGAGGTTAGGGAGACAAATACATGAGAAAAAGGTGATGCTGCAGGAGAACAGCTGGAGTATTGCTCATGCATTCAGACAGATGCCCGTTGAAGGGACAGTGTATCCTCTTTTGAGCTGTAAGTGCATTAACACCACTCCAGCAAGAATCACAGCAGCACATCTAACGGATGCCTGTGGGCTAGATTAGAGTTTTATGGGCAGCCTCGATTTTACAAAGGGGTTCGGGCTTGCTGTCTTTTGATAACATTTCACTACACATGCATACAACCCTAGCCACAGTACCCGACTAACACCAAGATTGTTTCAATATATAAAAGAGCCCTGTAGATCTCATGTGGAGTGCAGGCAGGTGATGCCAAGAAACTACTTCTACGGCTAAGGGATAGTCACCTATGAAGAGCAAGAGAGTCACCTCTTATGAGCAGGATTCTGACCCAAAGGTTTTTAAATGCACATTTTCACATCCATCCTGATTTTAATTTCAGTGATGTCAAAGACACAAGTCTGTGTTTCCAGACATATGCCGTTTCTTTTTCTTTCTGACTGTGTAAAATGTGAGGTCACATGCTGAAGATGCAGAAGCACCTTATGATTTTATTATTATTATGTTTTCAGTAAATGATTCAAACGTTCAGTTCTTGGACCAAGATGATGATGACGATCCAGACACAGAACTGTATCTCACGCAGCCCTTTGCATGTGGAACCGCATTTGCTGTCAGTGTGCTGGACTCTCTCATGAGCGCAGTAAGCAAACCAAACCTTTTTTAATTCTCCTCCATCAGACTTATTGTGAAAGAGTATGAAGGTGTAATCTCTGTTCCACAGGTAGTTAAGAAATGATACTTTTTTCCTAGATAGCAAGAGAATTCCAGAGCATAGGCAAGGGTTTTTTCTCAGTTGGATCCAGAGACCCTTAAGCAGCTGAGATATCCAGGACCACCATGATTTTTAAAAGCAATGAGTGTCATGTGCAGCCTGAAGGATAATAGTGTCCAAAAAATATTGCATCTCCCTTCTAAAACCCAGACCCAAATTCAGTGTTAGCCTCTGCTCACTGTTCATGTCCGACAGCGTCAACCATGTTTTAAGCTTGTAATTAGGAACAATTCTGTGAGTGCTGAGGAGCACCAAGAGAACCATATGAAAGCCAATGTACACACCAAGTGAACTGTACTTGTGTGAAGAGTACAGTTCACATTTATGGTTAAATCCAACCATAAATGCGTGCCAGAAACTACAGATGGTGACCTTTGGTTATGTCTACAGTAGGGTTTTGGTTTGTAGCCATAGTACAGTTTCAAATCAAGTGTCTCAGTCATGTTGCTGTTCACCCTCCCCTGCTTCATATTGGCTACGTTTTCAGAACAGTTTTGCTCCGTGCAAGCTGCACTTCTTTCAGAAGAACCCTAAGCTCTGCTAAGCATAGCAAGGTTGTAGCCTTTTGAAAATTTGAGCGTAAGCTTTCAGAGTTCCCCCTGGAATATAGTTCCATGGTGCTGGAAATCAGCTGTTGTAAACCCCACAAAATATTAGTAAAGAGCAAGCGGGTTTCTTTTAAGGAGCCAAGTCACCTAAAATCAGAATGAAGCTTTCTGCCTGTAAGGAAAAACCACATTGATCTTTATTATTTGATATTTTATTCACATTTAAAATTTATGTACCTATACTTCAAATTTTTATTCTCTGCTCTATTCCTCCTATGATCCATCCACAGCTGAGTAGTATCAGTCAACAGTGACAACATTTTATTCTAAAGCAGCATAGAAATTTGCAATAAGCTCAGAAAATACCTTGTTGAAAAGTTATTGGCTATGTTTTGCAGACTTGACAAATTCAGAAAGCCTAAGCAAACCCACCTAAACGCTATACCTTCTCTAATTAAAATCTCTAGCAATAAAATATTTAGCATTTTCACATTGTAAATGGCAGTAATTTAACTGGAAGGTTCCAAGTTTTATACTGAGAACTGTTCATCTACTCATATTATTTGAAGCAATGTCCCCGAATGAATCTCTCTGCAGGCCACTTCCAGAGTCCTGGAAGAAGTTGGGTTAATTTTTCCAATCACCGCTGATATTTCCACAAAAAGAGAGCAGAATGTTGTGTACACCATTGCTTTCTTGTGCAAACGTACATAATGTAGATAATAGAGAGTCAGTAAGGAACATATAGAACAATACTCTGTAGAAATTTCTACCTGGAACTCATCACATAATCCTCACAAGATTTTTAGTTATTGTCATCTTTCATTCACGTTTAGATTTTGACAACACATCCCTCCATTTCTGTAATTCCTTTCTTCAACAGAGACCTTTTTCAAACAATGGCACAGCTAAGTGGCATGTTATATGTAGTGTGAAGCCAGAGAGGTGTGATAACAGGAATTGAAAATTCCAACCAAGAAAGAAAAAAAAAAAGTCAAGAAAACAAGCTAAGGATCGGTCACTTAGAATTGGTCACTGTTCCATCTTTTCTTTCACCACTTTGCTGATTTGTGGCAGTGTTATTTTCTCTTTCATTCCTCAAAGGCCTAGTAAAAACTTGGAAATGTTATAGCTTCCTAACCCTCCAGAAAGTGTAAGATATGTGAGATGGTTTCTCTTTACTGTCCTTATTTTCCTGGGAAGGATGTATGCTTCTTTCAGCAGTTCTCCAAGGAAAGGAGCATTTCTCACACAAACTAATTTACTTGCACTGTATTATCCCTGGTTTTCTAGAGTGCGCTCAGCTTTGGGGTCCATCATCTATATACCGTGCCTAACTTCAACCAAACCCCAACCAAACCCCAAATCCTATAAACTGTGAGTTGTGCAGTTGTACATTCATCCTATTAGTTGCAGTCTGCAGTGCAACTAGGTGGAATTCTGTCAGAAGGAAATAAATCACATTCTGCAGGCCTTTGCCAGTTCATTTTGGGACAAGAAAATAGTTTACTATACAGTGACTGAGTTTTATTGTTTCCTAATTTTTATAGCAAAGTTCCAATTTATGATCTCTGTCGATATCTCAGGAATGGCAATTCCTCGTATGTGCTAAAATACAAATGCACATTGCGTGAACTGCTTCATTAAGAATTAATCGCTTCTTACAGCAGTGGAGTGTGCCAAACAGGTGCTAAAAGAGTAGAAAATAGAATAGGAGTAGACAGTGGCATAATACCCATTCACACAGTAGTCTTTCCAACATCCAGGCAATTTGAAACTTGAAGGAAGTTTATATGTAGAAAAAGAGGGAAAAAATATGTATTGCACAGTAATCCTTTTCTATGAAGTGTCTATGCAGAGTCGTATCCTCAAATCACATTGCCAAGTATAATGCGTTAGTTAAAGTATTCAGTTACGGAATACCAATTCAACAGTATTAATCAGTGTTGAAATAGTATTGTAGTATATGTAACTTTATTAATATAGGAATAGTGGTTTAAACCCGTTTTGCAAATCCCAGAAAACCTGTGGTCACTTGCTGAATCAAATCTGAATGCTGGAAGTCTTTACTTTTGTGTTATTGTTATTTCCTGTACATGATAGTATTAGACATTTGAAATTTGAAATTGTCTGATATTTTCCTAAATCAAAGGTAAAACACGTAATTAAGTGTACTTCTCAAAAGGCCGCCTACAGGCTATCTACACTTTGTCCTCTGCAGCAAAGGCACATTATCGCAAAGCATATGATTCACACTGTGGTAGTTCGAAGATCGCTGCTCAGAAAAGAGTAATGAGCTCAGAAACTGCACTGCCTTCTGATGACTTGGTAAGAGTCATCTCTCCAGGCTTAAGCTGAAGTGCCTGATTGTACTCTGTGTGAAGACCGCACGTGTGGTTCAAGTTTTAATGTGGCAGTGGCTATTGTTAAAGCACACCAGCTAGTCATTGTTATGTCTGTGAAGAGACATCTGCAGTCATCAGAGACTTGAGTGATATAGTAATATTGGTTTTGTCATAACAATGCAAAAACAGGGAAGGAATATTTGTAGTCACACTCAAGGTGGGTCCAGTCCTGGAAAGCAAAGTGTATTTTCTTCACCAAAATAATAACCAGGGGATTAGAAGCATCTTTTAGACAATGTGGAAGTTGTTGTAAAGATATCATCTTCATCTAAACAAAACTTACGCAACATAAGAGAAGCAAGGTGTTTGGTTTTCTGCAGTACTTTCAAAGTCTTGAAAATCTGGCCTGAGAGCCAAAGCTTGCCTGTGTCTGCCTTTGGTGCCTAAGCTACGAAAACCAGAGAAGCTCTGGCAGGTTGGCATTCCTGCCATACATACTGCTGGCATTAGACCAGATAGCATCTGCGTTTCTCCCTTCTGATCTCCGGAACCAGACAGTAAAATTTAACAGCTGATATCCTAGAATGTATGCCCTTGTGCTAGAACTTCAGGTGTAGGTTTTTCTTTTATAACACAAAATCCTATTTCCCCATATAAGCAAAAGCAGCAGAGTGGAAGAAAGTGAAACAGGTAAGAGCTACTTTTCAGTACATCCTGTATTCAATAGTTCTTCCCCCTTTCAGAGTTCCTACAGTCTCATGTAGAAAGAAAATAAACTGGTTTAATCTATTATATGGGTATTGTGAAACACAAGACTCTTTTTGTGCGAGTCTGTTCAGGTGGTTAGCAAACAGCATCATTTACCACAAAGTGCTCCAAACTTCTTTATCTTTTGGACACTATTTTGAGCAGCAGTACACTGTCAAACACTGTAAAACCCTGTTGTTTTTTTCTGCTCTTTATCCTGTCCTAAAGAACTGTTTAGTAACTATTTAGTAACTGTTTAGTAACTAGTAAGTTACTGGCTCAGTCATTCCCCATGTTTGGATATACATTATCCATTCAACAGAATTCCTCCAACTGGAAAAGAAAATGAAGTTAAAACAATTGCATGAAAGAGATGGTAAAAAACAGCACACGGTAGAGGAGGGCCTTCCTAGAAGAAATCCATATTAAAAAACACCCTAGAAAACATTAAAAAAAATGGTGATATGACTTGGAAAATGACAATTTTAGAGTAATTATAAATGAAAAGCAAAGTGCTATTAAAGTTAAAGCAATGTTATTAAAAGATGTGCTAATTTTCAGTTAAATTTTCTGTAAAAGACCAATTAGTTTAAGAGGCTTGACAGCATTAACTGCAAAACATAAGTGCTCTGGTAATTATACTTTAAAAAATGATTGAACAAACAGGAAAGTGTCCCTGAAACATCAGAAAGAGCCACACAACAATTCGGGCACATAGGCTAGGTGGCAGTGCTACCTCAGATATCTATGCCAGGATTTCCTTGCTGTTTACCCTGCTTTAATGTCTATCATGCATTACATTTTTTATTTTATCAAGCTGGTACCTATGTCATATTCGCATTGCAGACACTGATTATAATGATGCTATACAGATGTTCATTGTGGGGTACAGATAATGGCAGCCGCAAACAAGTCTGTCTTCAGCTCTGATTTTACAGCCAAGAAAAGGAAATCACTGCCATTACTGGAGAGTGCAGTGTTACTTTAAGCACAGCAGCACCTTTCCAAAGTCATTCTGTGGATTGCTTCCTTACAAGTACTGGCATATCCAGGCCATGTACCCTCCCACAGAGCAAGTACAAGATCACTCTCAAATTAATTTCAGTGTATTATTATTCCAAAGGAAATGGATATCAGCTAGTTCAGCTTTTCAGTGTTCCCCAGCTCCAAACTGGCAAGAGGCAGTGAAAAGAGTCTGATTGTTGTCACAACTGAAAGCAGTGGTGGATGGGGTTTTCCTGAGGAGTGGTAAATACTAGTACAGGAGGAAGCAACCCTATTTAGGAAAAGATGCCAAGAAACTACTTCCTCCTCACCCATCCTTTCTTGGTAATGTCTGGGCATTTTCTGGTCAGTTGCAATGCCAACACAGTCCATCCTGAAAGCTGTAATCTTTTCACTCATTGATGGCAAACGAACAAAACCATCATTTGGCAGCACTCATCCATCTGATTAAATGGTGACATCCATATCAGTCATGGCACGAAACCCAAAGGAAGCCATTGTTCCAAGAGAAATGGTGGTTCCTTTGCTAATAAGTGTTGCAGCTTTGCCTCAACATTTGTCTAGCAGTGGGAGGCCCTTCTCAGGTGACAGCATTCAGTTGCATTGACAGTAGACCTGATTCATTTCTCATTTGCATCAGTTTCATAGTAGTGTATGGCTACCAGAGTTACTCCTGGTTGGCTCATTATGACATAAGTCAGAATTGGACCTATTTTTGTCCTAGTGGGTTGCGATGGGGACGGGGGGGGGGGGGGGGGGGGGAGTGGGGAAGGGTGGTGTTCAATTTTATTTTATGTTATTTTAGTTTATTTTATTGGTGTCAGTAAGTTTGTGACTGGTGCCTGACCTGGTAAGTTGTTGTACCGCTGCTTTCAGTTATGAGTTTAGTATGAGATCCATAGTAAACTGAGTAATACGGCCCCAGTATAATGTGGAGTGGAAAGTGTTGCCAAAAAGGGCACCTGTGAATCGCACCTCAGTGACATCAAGGAACAAGTCATTAATTGAAGAATAAACAGTCACGCCAGGTTGTCTGGTCTCTCACCTATTAAACGTCATATAATTACTCCAGACTTACAGTCTCACAAGGGGTCACAATGATTTTTCCATATGTTTAGAAAGGTTTGAATTACACTTGAATGGTTACACAGCCCATCCACGTATGTAAGAGCTGTATAGAGAATAGCTGTTGTTCTAGACCAATTCCTCCTGAACCCCAGGTAATGTCACAATACTCTTCACAGTACACTTCGTATTTGAAAATACATACTGCCTTATCCAGGGCAATTTAAACGTTTAGAGCTAGTGGGATGCAAATATTTGCTGTAGGACTTGCATCACAGTAACAGTATTTTCCTCTCATTCTAATGTTGTCAAGAGGGGAATGGCATATATGGCTATGGAAATAAGCAGAGGTGCCCAAAGTTCTGAAACTTCAACGTAATGGTGAAAACCATTGCCATGTAGAATTCATGTTCTCTGGTTTTATCTGTCATATCAAGGAAACAATGAAACTGAAGTTCCGTTATGCAAAGAAAGAGTATCAAAGTAACATGGATAGGGAGTCTGGTCTGCATTTTTAGCTCAGGATAAAACATTTTAGTCTGTACCTCAGTTTACCCATGTATTGAAGGCAATTTCACTATATGGATAGAGCAATAAATGTCACTGGAAAAGGTATTTGGGTAAAGGTATATTGAGGTATTTGGATAACAAGCGCTCTTTGAGAATGCAGTATCCTTTTTCACATGGTGTCGGAGTAGATTTGTTCCAAGTTCTAAGTTCAACAAAAGTCATAAGAGTAGTAATGTGAATCCTGTGTACTCTACAGCTACCTCATTTTCTTCTCACACGTCCTCCACACTCACAAAGCTTCTGAAAACCCAGACATTGGTGTCAGTGTAAGCGATGGTGTCTCCTTTTTCTGTTGATCATTATTTTTTTGCCCAGTATGTTACACTGCAGATACCTAACTGTGTATCTCTGAACTATACCAGTATACTTTCAAGTGAACTTGAAAGTCATTCATTCGGCATTAAATTAATATTTAAAATGCCCATTGTTTGCCTGACAGACCAGCAATGGTACAGATGCTGGCAAAATGTCAGTGTGGAGTAAATCTTTCCTAATAAACCACTCTTACCCTATACCCTAGAGTTTTTTAAAAGGACCACCAGGATCCCAAACTCATCATACATTTATCTGGAATGAACTCAAGATGTTTAATTGATACACGCTTATGTCTGAACACTGTCAAGTCTCGTAATAAGATGTTTAGTACAATACCTCGGTTAGACTGCTAGAGTCCAGCCGCAGTAATAAGCAATGACATTTGCAGCACAAAGGCAGCTCCCCAACGAATTGGTGACAAGAGTAAAAAGGCAATCTAGCCTGCGTAAGCTGTAAATGTGGTCTGAATTTTACAATTACATGTCCTAAAGCCCATTATTAGACATGAAGGCAATGAGAAGGAAAGCAGTCATCGCATCACTACTAACACCAATTATAGGAAACATAAATCATTCAAATTTTTGTACTTTAACAAAAATCAGCCCGAATTGGTGTTTAAAAGGAAGGATTTAGTATAGGAGCCTAATGGGATAGAAGCAAATAGAGTAATTGGAGGCTGCTGTCTTTTCACTTTCTATATAAAATTATTTGAAGAGACAGCCGAGAACTTTAAACAGCAGAAACCCAGAAAAGTTGTAATTTGGATGTCTTCCGTTGTGACTTTAATGGTATTTGCCTAAAGAGCTTTCTTTTATCTTGGCAGACATACTTCAATGACAATATCCTCACACTGATACGGACATTGGTAACAGGAGGAGCCACACCGGAGCTGGAAGCACTGATTGCTGAGGAAAATGCGTTGAGAGGAGGTTACAGCACACCACAGACACTTGCAAACAGGGACAGGTGTCGAGTAGCTCAGTTGGCTTTGTATGATGGTCCATTTGCAGACCTAGGGGTAAGATCACAACAGAGAGGTAGGACCAAAGCCGGTCTTGTGGTCTAGGTGTTGTGTCTGAGACCAAATCAAAAATCTATCCTAATTATTGCATCATTTTGATTATTCAGTTAAAATGTTTTGGATGGTTTGACACTTTACTACGCAGGTGCTAGGTTTGCTCTTATGCTTTTTAGGAAGCTACATTACCTCCTAGCATACTTTCCTGAGTATTTCAAGCAGAGTCAAAAGAAGAAAAGCTTGTCTCTTCCTAGATGTCATCTAAAGAGATGGATGAGCCAATTTGGAGGAAAGAACCCTCCTAATCATAAGGCGCTGTAAACATGAGCAATATGTACACCCTCATCAGGTTTTGATAAGTTTATTTAGTTTTTGCATGGAGCTTTCAGTTCTCAGTTAAAATATATGTATTAGCCTGGAAACTAAGCTGTAACGTTTGTTTTCTTCTGTGTCCAGATGAACTATACTGAAAGCCTAATTTTCTGACATTCTCACTTCACTATCCTAAGAGAACAGCTAAAAAGTAATTAGTTAAAAACTAACATGTTTTGCTAGTGAAAGCAATTACTTGATATCATTTATGAAATATGGCATACATATCAGCATATTTTTTTTTAAGTGGGAGAGGTTTTAGTATCCTTTTAACTCCCCAGATCCTGTATTTCAGTTGTCTTTGTCAGCGATTTTATTTGTCAAGATGACATTACGGCTACTGCCAAAAAGGGTGAAAACTACGAATAATGGTAGGACAACAGATAATGTAATGTATAGAATTATGCCTTGTTTGATACACAAATTGCATTTCCATCCAAAAGCAAGTAATTCTCTCTTACCACTATGGTAACTTTTCAGGGACCAAGGCTGTCAAAAATAATGATCATTTTATATATTTGTTTTTATGTGAAATGAAATGTGTAGTTTATTCATTGTCTTGGGTAAGGAAATTCATATTAAAAACAGGCTGTTTATACATTGTTGGTTTTGTAGAAGATCCTACTGAAAATCCACTGCACTGTCATGGTTTTAAATGAGAAAAGAGCAAAAATGTGCTGTTCTTTTGTTTCTCTTTACCTCCTTTTTTTTTTTTTTTTTTTTTTTTTTTTTTTTTCTATCTTAGGATGGAGGTTGCTACGGAGATCTATTTTGTAAAGCACTGAAAACATACAATATGCTTTGCTTTGGAATTTACCGATTAAGGGATGCACATCTAAGCACTCCCAGCCAATGCACTAAACGGTAAGTCCAGTCCACCAAAGCAGTTGCGTCCGTAAGGATTTGGACAAAGTGGGTAGAAGTCGGAATCAGTGTAGGTTGACACTGTACTTGCTATACATGGGATTAGTAGTCGGAATAACAAGAGACTTCCATCCCTGAGGCAGCCAAGCTCTTTCCAGCACCAAATGCATTTTAAAACAAACCAACAAATGAAAATAGTGGTGGAATCTTGAAACTGAGAAATGCGTATATGAGGCCTGTGATGTATATTAGCAATGTTGGATCCTTGTACGTGTGGATTTATCTTTATAAACGCTTGGTTGACATCACAAATCCACAAGTGGAAAGGAAAAAATAAAAAAGTGAAAATAAATTAACCTCACTGCCACCTTCCTGATATACTTGTGTTAGGTACAGTCATAAGCCAGACAAATAACTGTATTCTTTGCTCAGATGACAGTATTTAAATATTTAATAAATATATAGTAAATATATATTTGAACCTGCTTGAAAATGCCATCTCAGGTAGGTCTGTTTTTGCTTTTTATCAATATAGGAATCTGTTTGCTAGAGTCACTACATTCCAATTCAGCTAGAGATAGGAGGGTGAACTGTATGCTGTATTCTCTGAAAAATCATGATGCAGTTCCCTTGGAGAACATCCTACTCTGTATGTCTGTCCCACTCAACAAACATCCAGAGAGCAATATCTGACGTAAGATGGCAACAAATAATTGCCACTATGTCAGCTAAAATCAGGTATATATTGAAGAAACAGAAAGACAGAAATCTGAATAAGTATTCATGAGGTAACATCTCTAGATTAATTTTTTAGGTGAAATCTAAACCCGCTTTCTCTTTTTCTTTCTTTCTTTCTTTATTGCCTTTTCTGTCTTTCCAGTTATGTTATCACAAACCCACCGTACGAGTTTGAGCTTGTGCCGACAGACTTGATCTTCTGTTTGATGCAATTTGACCACAACGCCGGCCAGTCCCGAGCCAGTCTTTCTCATTCCTCCCATTCCTCCTATTCTTCCAGCAAGAAGAGCTCATCTGTTCACTCCATCCCATCCACAGCAAACCGACCCAACCGCACCAAGACCAGGGATTCTCGGGAAAAACAGAAGTATGTGCAGGAAGATAGACTTTGATGTGTGTACCTGCTCCCACTGTGTGTGAAACTTGCATTCACCACCCATTCTCCCCAGTTAATGTGTCCAACAGTAACGTTCCCCGTTTTGCCATGGAGCTCTCCCTTTTTGTACACATTTTTTGCATATGTATGACAGTGTGCATGAGATTGTCATTTTTATTTCACCACCATAAAACCCTTAAGCACAACAGCAACAAAGCAGACGGACCAAAAAGTTATTTATGATGCTAGGGGAGATAAAAATTCTAAAACCCATAGGCACACTGAAAACTTAAATAACTCACTGCAGTTACTCTACGTATCAGAAAACAGAGTGTATTTAACATGAACACTTGCTTTTGATGTTAGAGTTACACAAAGGAAGTCATTAGCACAGAAGCGTTGATGTATGTTGCAGTAGGTTTTTATAATCATATTTACAGGAGTTGCCACATGTAGTTGAAGCTTACAAAACTAACCAGCTGTAAAACAAAAACAACAGCAAAAACACTAATTTTTCACTCTCAAAGCTTATATTGTATAGGGCTTACACTCTTTGTATAGATTATTGCTACGCACCTGCTTTATACCAAAGCGATATCAGGGACGAAGATGATCATTTTAGGTTATTCTCTGAAATACGAGCCTTTTGAGATAGCATTTGTTTTTTCCCTTTAATCCTGAAATTGTCTGGGAATGGAGTTGTCAAACTCCAATGGTTTAATTTCAATTTAGAAAGAGTCTAATTGCATATTAAATTATTATTCTGTCTATTTATACGGCCACAGAAATAGCTATATTTACTTTCACTTTTGACATTTGGGATAAAAAGCCATATGTATCATAAATATCGGACGTAAGTCAATAAAAACTGCCTTGCTGGGACTTTTACATCTTTAAAAGGTGAATTAGTCACCTTATGTATAGAATAAATAATGTTCAGAAAAGAGCAAGCATTTTTCTATGCTTAAGTATTAGTTCTCGGGGGACTTTATTCCTTTCCCCAGATGGTAGTTTAGTGTTTCCGAGTTAGAGCGATGGTATAAATTTTCCAATGAGAGTCCCAATACGCAAGGACCCTCTGGAAATCCCAGGCAATGTTCCAGCTGTTTTTTTACAACAGGTTTGTGCCAGTACACATTAAGCAGGAATATGAGGGAAGACAACAGAGCACCTTTGAGATCTGAGAGGTTCCTCTCCCAATTGGAAAGAAAAGGTGCTGTACCTAGATGGCTAACGAGCAGAACAAGAGGGCCGAGGTGAAGACATCCGCTGTGCTGAGGCGTCATGTTCTAGGCACATGCCAGGGTCTGATTGTTGCATATTCTCAGGAATTACTCATTCAGCCAGAGATTGTGTCAAGGAGGTAAATGAAGTAGTGGAAAGGAATCTATCCTAGACAGCCACAGAAAGGATACATGAGGCCTAGTGTTTAATGTCAAATGCCAACGTTCCAAAATATATAGAAATAGTTCTAGGCGATGTGAAGAAGTGCTCAGGGTAACGGGTAGGAAGGCTAGGAGAAACACGCCACATCGCTACCCAGCAAGAAAGCATGCAGGGAGAAAATAAGTACTTTGATGCGGGAGCGATGAGTGTTGTAACGGCCAATCCAGACAAGGTGCTTTTATGGTTAGTGTCGTTTTCTACCTTCCCCTTCCCCGAGCATGATGAGTTTGAAGAATTGCTTGCTGTGTGATTTGACAAAGAAGCCAAGCACTTTTACTGACAAAACCTGGAACCATCTAAGCGGGCTACGGAGAGTGCCACCGTGCAGTGTTAAGCACGATTGGAATGCAGTATATATGTATGTGTGCATTCAAATGCATCTGTAACTCCTGTCAGTGAAATATGCAGCAAATTTTGGTCGCTCCCCCCCAAACGAGTACATTGCAGTCGCACTTGATCATAAAAGACACATTCGTGTGTTTCTTCTTTCAAAGAAAGTTATCGTGTTTTGCCCTAAGAATATTTATGACTACAAGGATGTGCCAGTTAAAGTGCTCAACAGGAAATATGACAGTTTAAAAGCATTGTAAAACTTACATAGCTTACTTCTTTTTCTAAAGTGCAACAAGGATGAATAGAATGGGCCAAGGTATGATAATTAATGGTTCTGCATGACCTAGCAACTGCTGTGGGTTTCCTTCTATAACTTTGTCCTTGTGAAAACTTGTGAGATTAAAAAAAAAAAAAAAAAAAAAAAAAATAGTAGTTACAAACTTTATGCAGTTATTGGCTTGTATGTTTGGGTGTTTGTTTGTTGTTTTTTTTTGCCTTTTTTTCCCTCCAAACCAGAAGTAAAACTGGCTGCTGCTGCTGCTGTTGCTCAATCCTGTTTTATTTTTGATCCTCTCATCTGCTTGCCTTTCTAATTGCACGTGTCCTCTCGTAAACACCCAGCTCAACGAAGACGCCTACCCTGGTACAGACATTACTGTAATTTCCCATTCCTCATTCTAGCCCCGTTCCTCCCTTCCCTGCTATCCCGTCCCTCGTGTATGAACATGAGCATCTTTTTATGTTGGCGATATTGACGGAAGATACTGGAGAGCAGTTATGCATTTTGGAAGAATGCTAATGGCTTTGACACCAAAATGCTTTTCCATTAATGTTTTATCTGTATTCCATTTAGTAGAGGAAGAAAGAGTGTTAATATGTAGCTACTTGTCACATACTAAATAATAATGATTTTACCAAAAAATGGTGTTTGTATAACAGTGCAGCTCAAATAAGGAAGAACATAAACAGTCTGCATTAGAGAAATAACTTGTCTATTTTGTGTGCAACGGAAGAGAAATACCTGATGTCTGAAGTCCTCAGATCATATCGAAGTTAATTTTCCTCTGTCCTCTGACCTTAAGTCTGCAGGACAAAAGTTGTGACTTTCAGTTATGCCTTGAACAATTTTCACCATTAAGTGACCTGATAGTTTCTTTCAGTGATAATGTTCCGATATGGAAATACTAAGGACTTTGGAAGGTCGGTCATGAAACGTAGAGGAACATTCAAAGTTTTATACTGGAAAATACCAAGAAATCTCCTGTTTGTTCAGGCATCTATCCCAAATCAAACTTATCAAACTCATAGTATCAAACTAGAGTATCAAACTCATAGCTACCCTCGATAGTTATGAAAATGGAAAAACTGCACTATTACCGATATCAACAGATAACAAATGAGAGCCTTAAATGGAGGTTCTGCAACTTGTCTCAGTCCAAGCACAGTTTCTACAATGGAAACTAGGACTGTAAGTGACTTTGTGGATCTGTATGTCGACACAAAATAATACCTTGGACACCCGCAGGCTCTTGGCACAGGTTCCAACCGGCCTAAACCATCAGAGTCAGGCATTTTCCAGTAAAATCCCATTGTCAAAGTAGGGAGTTTGCCACTTGAAAAAAACAGGGAAAAACAAAACAAAACAAAAACAAAACAAAACAAAACAAAAAGAGGAAGTCCAGTATAGCATTTCTATCCCAAATCTTTAACTGTCTTGGAGCAAAATAAAGGCATGCCCAGAAGGTAAGAATAGTTTCCCTTTTTTTTTCTCTATCCCTGCAAATTACTTCCTGCCTACCTCAAATGAGATATGCATCTGCCAAACCAGGAATCACTGAGAGCAGAAGAACTTTCATTTTATTATTCTCAGATGGGAAGAAATAGCAGAGGAGAGTTTTCAGCCTAGTTTTAAACACACTACCCATTTGGGGACAGGGGCTACCCAAACACATGGCCACGCACGCAGTTGAGATGGATGTGTCAGAAAAAGAAAAAAATAATTAAAAAAAAAATGGAAATCCTTGTTTAAAGGATTGTAAACTAACCTGGAATTGTGGTGAGAATACAGATTTAATAAAACTTTGCAGCATGTTTAGCCGGTATTTTCTGTGCCTCTGCTCAGATGAGAGGGTGTTTCACACTGACACTTATTCAAAAATGATTGCTCAGGCCAGAATTTTTAAAGCACCAGAGCAATAAATTTGTTCAGGAAAAGTGTGAGAGTCCAACGGAAGTTGATGAAATGTCAATTTTGATCATTGTACGATTAATCATTTATATATGTTGATGCCATGGGGAAATTCTACACAGGATAGTAGTACCTATTTATTTGTGATACAAGTATGAAGCCCTGTAGACCTCCACGGATGCATTCAGGCGCTGATAGCCCATTACAAACATGAGCGCACATTTGAGAGGAAGTAAATGTTTTCCGCTTCGTGATATTTGAAGGTACCTAGCTGTTCCAAGTGATGTTGTCAAAAACAAACCTGTCAAATAGAGTAAGATCAGTCCCTGATCTTCTTCAAGAGGACTTCAAGAGCGCTCTTGAAGTGCTCTGTTTAAAAAATAGGAAAAAAGGCTCTTTCTCTCTGTAACACAGAAATGTATATGGTAAGGATCAATATCCACGTGCCAGAAAGGAGAGAAACAGACAGAACATGACAGAGACCCACCACTATTTTGGAGGAGAAACCAATATGTGAAGACCCGGAAATTTTTTGTCTGGACAGATTTAAAGGAAGAAGGTTGTGGTTTTGTTGGTGTAATTGTTTGTGGTTAGTAAGAGACCTAAAGCTCTGCACCTAGACTTTGGAAGACTGAAAACATAGTAAGGAAAATACGGAAAAGCGTGTGAGGGATAGAAGAAGGAAGACCATTTAGTAACTGCAAGCAAAACACACCAGTGGCCACAAGTGAAGATGGGGAGTATTATTCATCTCCCATTTCAAAGTGTAGCAGGCAATGGACAGAATGGGCGATTTGAACAGCAAAAAAAGAGATGAGACAGGTGTAAAACCAGGTCCAAGTGTAGATGCTGGAGATGATAATGCACGGATCAAGGTCTCACCTAAAAACGAAATGTAACCAACCAATGAAAGGAGAATCTACAGGTTTCTGCACTTACTAATTATCGTCCGTATTAATTACTTTCCAAGCGAAGGCAGAAAGAGACTATGGTGTCAATTTCTGAAGATCATCTCTCTGACATGAGTTTTATTGTAAAGAGTAAAACATAAAGAAGTGGCTTGTGGTATACATTCCAGGGAAAGCAGGGGCAACGGAATCACTATTTGCTCACCACAGTTCATCCCAGATCTGTAGTACTAGCATCGTTCTTCCCTTTCTCGCTATAGAGATCACAATAACTTGCAGCAAGTTCTGTTGGCAAGGAAAGTTTGTGCACCGTATGGTAAAAAATATTCTGGAGATAAAAGTTCACGGCGCTTAACTTGCCTCAAAATCATTTTAAACACAACCCATTAGAAAACTGTTAGTTTGAAATTGTTTATATGATCTCTCAAGGCTTTTAAAATATGATAACCATCACACTTTACACCTCTCTGAAAGGTTAGTTTAATCGTAGATCACATAAAATTGGTTTCTACAAATGCATAATGGTTCATGTGTCACACTCAAACTAAATGGTTTTTTAAATGGAGCTGAAATTATTTTGATGTGTACACATTCCCAGATTTTTTTTTCCTACAACCTTTCCTAAACCAGCCCCCATCAGGAGCTGTTCCCTTAGAGTCTCATTAATAATTCAGATGTTCTGATGACTTTAAAAGATCTATGGAATCAAGGCCTGCCCCTACCTCCCCTCCTCCCCCCTCCCCCCCCCCCCCCCCCTTTTTTTTTAGCTGCCTGACAAAAAGATAAATGAATGTAGAAAGAAGCAGTAGGAGTCTGGCAAGCTGTAGATCATCTCTGAACAGATTGTAACTTTATCATTGTGTCAGGAAGAATAATTTAAAGCACTTAATCAGTTAGCTTCAGTGTGCAGGATGTAACATTATGAATTCCTATCGTCCAATCTGTTCAAATCAAAGGGAACTTAATTATAACAGGTAAGAGAGAGAGATGGGAGAAGAAACAACATCCAGACTCAGGCAACTGTAAGTGGGCAGGAAAACACGTACCCTAATCTGAAGTGAGCATGACAGTGTACATGTAGAAAGAAGAAAAATCTAGTTTTGAATATAGGAATAGCAATGCAGAAAATCTGCCTACCCTCAATAAACAACCCCTAATAACTGATATAACTTCTTTCTCTAAATTCTTTTTTCTTTTTTTTTTTTTTCTTTTTTTTTTTACATTTATTTTATGTTGTTATAATTGCATAAGCACAGGTGACAAATGTATCGGTAAAAGAGAGGGATTAAGCCCTCACGAGTTTGGGGTTTGGTGCTTGTGTTGCAAGTAGACGCCTTAAATACATAGGAGGTTTCATTGCCTAAATTTCATATTCACCGGTGTGACTGAGAAGGACAGTAAGTTGGTAAATCCATGCAGCTCTTCAGAGCCCCTACCTTTGAAGCTAGTCACTTATTTTTAATCCATCTGCGCTCAGATGGTTGTCCCTCACTCTTCCCAGTCTTTCTATTTCTGTTCTTGGCCTCACCTCCCAAGCTTTTGTGCTTGGTCTGAGGTGGATTTAGTTGTGTGCGTGTGTTGTTGCATTCAGTTTGGTTGTCGTCGTTCTGTGTTTTGTTTGTAAATTAGCACCCCATCCACTCCTGCCCCAGTTCCAGCCAGGATACAGCAGCATTTCAGGGTTAAGCAGAAGTGCTAGTTTTTATTGTATGGTGAGAAAACAAGGCCTCCAAAGCTATTTGGGTTCCCCATTGTGATGAGAAGCAGTCTATAAATGTAAGTGCAGCAGCTCTGTGGCAGCTCATGTTAAACATGGCATGCAGCAATGGAAACGTCACCGCTGCAGAATCGCATCTGCAGAACCACGTGAGCTCATTGCTCTGCACACCCACCTCTGGAAATGAGGGACAGAGAGAGGTAGAGGAGCGGAGATCCTCCTCACAAATCCGTGTTAAAGCACAAGCATGCAAGGACCATAAGCCACAGAAAGATGAGCCATTGCATGGAAAGATGAGTCCTTGCATGGAGCCAAGTTGCTTATCTGTCAGTTAGAAATTATACCAGTACTTGCTCTCTGGAGAACGTAAGAAAATTGTGGCGATTTTTTTTTTTTTCTTGCTGTGAAATTTGAGAAGTTTTTGTCCACACCTGCTTATGAGCAATGCAGGATGGCAACTGCAAGCCTAAGAGGTGAGGGTGTAGCTGCAGTATTACAGCCTCTCAGCAGCCACCCTCCTTCCCACATTGCTCCCAGCCCACCCCAAATCAGTATCATAAAATTCCTCCTATGATCAGGCTCTGCTGAAAGATATGGAAGGAGCAGGGTCCCCTCTGATAAGGACATCCTCGCTTCCTTTGCCTTGCTGTCATGCATCACTACCAATCCATTCAGGCCTGACACCCCACTACAGTCTCCTGCATCATCAGGTAGGTCACACACCTTCCCAGACCCGAGGGACTGGCAGCCAGGCAGCTGAGTCACAGCCATCCCCAGCAGGATCGTGTTCCTCTGGCCACAAGAGCTGTGGGACACGCTGTGAGTCTTCGTTGTACATGAGAGCGAGCACCCACAGCTGAAACAGTTCAGAGACGTCTTTGACTTCTGGGGTACTTCTCTGTATAGAACTCACATGCTCTTTCCTACATCATCCTTACTCCATCCTCTGGCTTCTTACACTGGCTTCTCAGTGTAATCCTTTATTTTTAGCATTAGTTCAAAAAAGGGATCAAATGACATTCACCTGGGCATGAAAAAAATAAGTACAAAAGCTCTCACGTCCAACAAGCAAACTGCCAGTTTTCTTTAACTTCTATCAAATATGCCAACACGTCATGTTCCGTCTATAAAGAGTATTTTCAGAGGCATTAATCTAATGCACTGTACTGCTAGTAATTAGTCAAAAAGTCACCTTCTATTGATTGCCCTTTCTCTATAGACTTTACTGACTGCTACCCCCTCCCCTTGTTCTGGTGTCTGTGTGTCTGTGTGCTTCACTAATGAGAAATTCTCATTTTCCCTCCTTATTCTGTCTCTACCCACTTTGCTCCCTAGCAGAAAAGAAATGGTTTACAGATGAGCCGGATAATGCCTATCCCAGAAACATTCAAATCAAGCCCATGAGCACTCACATGGCCAATCAGATCAATCAATACAAATCGACAAGCAGCTTGATACCACCGATCAGAGAAGTTGAAGATGAATGTTGACTCCTTCAAGGCCAGAACTAATTTTTTAAAGCCCGACAAACTTCATGAATGGTGACGTGACATTTATTCCTCTTACATGCCGAACCACTGACGGAGAACTTTTGAAGGGCAAGCGTAATGGGGAAACAAAGTAGACAGATCTTTGTTTGTCTGCCTTTAATATTGCTTCCATGTATTTTGGAAACTTTCAGTTTTAAATGAACATAATCAGAACTAGTCATGTATAGCCTCTAGCAGTTTAAATTATTTTTCTTTATTAGGAAAAATATATATTTTTTCTTTTTTTTCTTCATTGTCAAGTATTTTCCCTTTCAAAAACTGCAGATGTGGCCGGACTCCTAAGACAGGAAATAATAACCAAAAACACCACACCCCAGTCTTTGGCCTAAAGGAGGATGATGGTCACAGTTATAAGGATATATAATCCAGGGAGACAAAAGAGATATTTACAAAAAGGAAATAAGTGAAGGCCCAGCTTGTATTGCAGTAACCCCCCCCCCCCCCCAAAAAAAAAAAAAAAAAGGAATGAAAAAGAAAAGAGAAAAGAAAAGAGAAAAGAAAAGAAAAGAAAAGAAAAGAAAAGAAAAGAAAAGAAAAGAAAAGAAAAGAAAAGAAAAGAAAAGAAAAGAAAAGAAAAGAAAAGAAAAGAAAAGAAAAGAAAAGAAAAGAAAAGAAAAGAAAAGAAAAGAAAAAAAGAAAAGAAAAAAGAAAAGAAAGAACAGTCCAAAACATGTTTCTTTACGGAAGGATGTGTATTTTGTTCAGCATTGACACCAGCTCTTAATAAACTGAACCTATTTATTTTCAAATGCGAAAGTCATATTTTTGTACATGTAACATGAGACATTATTGGTTTTATTACAGTATACAGCTCACCCTCATTGCCAGTGACATGCAAGTCCAACCACCCCATGCACTGTAATGCCCCTGCAGAAGCCCCACATCCTCTATAGCCCTCTGCGCTGTCAAGTGCGCTGTGGAACATCATCACCCCAAACCGAGGGACATGTAGGCAGGGCACTCACAGGCAGCACTTGTTATAAATGGCAACCCTGGCATCAGCAGAGGCTTATTCCAGACAATTTCTTCTTTGCCACACGTTACAGCACTGTGAGCTGGAGTACCTAAACAGTGTGTGAACTCATAAGCCATAAGCTTTCTCATCTACCATATTCTGTTGGTTTCTTACCTCTGAAGTGCTGATGGGTCCGCATCAGTCTTGTGTATCCGACTCAAATTCTTCCTGATCCACAGCAAGCTTTAGCCCCAGACCTGTGGTGATAACACATGACTCCATGAAGGGCATTGAATTGCCTTTGCTGAGCGCTGATCAGGATAAAAACCTGTGGCTTTGGCTCAGCTTGACAACGACAATGCACTGTTGTCAGTGATGTGCTGTACCAAGCAACGTCACAGTTTGGCAGTGTCTTTTTTTCCCCGTTATGTATCTATTTCAGTTTGCTTTGCGGGGACACCATGCTTAAAGGTAAGGCAATAACCAAATCAAAGTAAAAATAATGAATGTATATATCCTACCTTACAAAAGGCCTTCAACAGGTGCCTTTTGTGTCAGCAGTTTCACAAAGTTGCCAACAAGCTTTCTAGCCAGCAGAGAGAAAAGTGCTCTCATATCTGTGCTGCAGTATCTATTCACACCAAGCATCTGGTGGTCTAAATGATTCAGTAAACCTGTCTATCTCAAAGTAGCAACATCAGATACAATTGTGTGAAGAAAAAAATAAATAAAATTAAAAGGCTGTGATATTAAGGAATAAAACAACAACATAGGACACAGTAAGTAGGAAAGGCAGCTTTTCATGGTGCAAGATAACCGTAGGCTCTGTAATTCCGCAGAATAGTGAAATACCGCAATAAAACATACCGTGGTACTTTTATCATTAGAGAAATATCCGTGAATCAATCTGATACAAAGCAGATTAATATGTTGTCAAAACAATGATGTCCAATATGTAATCCAACATTTAAGCTAAGCTCTCTCAGCCTTGATGTTTGTCCACTGGCTGCGGTACAAATGTAACCATACTACCACTTTATAGGCTTTATGCTGGAGTGACTTCTTGGACTGCAACTACTTTGTTGCTACATTTTGTAGAATAGGTATTTAAAGAAAATAACAGGAATTGTTATGCAGTATATGTAGAATTGGATCGTTTAAAATATTTCAATATCTCCTGCAAAGAAACAAAACAGTTTAAGCAGTTTCTCATTACTATTTAGACCATGTTTCTCTCATTTCACAGTCCCAGAACAGAAGATGATTTGGGCGAGTTCTTCCAATCTGTGCCACTCAAGCTAACGACATGTTATAATCTGCATCCAGTTTCTGCAGTGGGTCAAGTTAGGCCTTTTCTTTGAAGTCAGCACTCCTTTTTCATTTATGAACTGCTTTCATGGTAACCTCAGCGGAAAAAGCCAGTCCCACTTACAAGAGAAATCTTGAAAATGGTGTCGGACCTCACCAAGTGTGCATTAATTGTCTTTTTCAAAGACCGGTGTGTAAACTATGGGCATAGAAAATTACACCTGTGCACACTGTGCCAGTTCTTAGTGTCCTTCAGAACAGAGTACTCAAAGTACAAAACACAGTAACGAATCAAAAAAAAACCAGTCCTACATCATTAAGGTTTGTGTGTCTGTCCCAGGTAACCGTCATACAGCAAAATGCCAAGCTGCCAACTGTACACAGGTAAAGGACAAGCTCTGATCACTCTTGCAGATAGGTGTGTATATAAGGGTAGGAAGACAGATCAATACAAGAGACAAGCAGGCATAATTGTGCTCTTTGGACTTCCCAGTTATAGAAAACCTAAGAGAAATCAAAAATATTTTCTTGCTCTTCTTCTCAGCGATCAAAAGCTCAGGACTAGCTTCTAGCAATTAGATGGAGGAGCATGTAGCAAGCCTCTTGGAGATCTTTAACCCTCAACCATTAAACACCATAGTAAAGTCAGTACTAAGGTTTGGATGTATTAGTGGCATCACAGCAAGGGGCTGGGAAAGTGGCCTAAGGACAGCTGACTGGCAATATGAGGAGTGAAGGAGAAATGAAATTTTGAGGTTCCTGAAGAAATCCTAGCCCTCTCTCAAAAGAGAAGGAAAAATGTGTGCTTTCTCAGGAGTTGCATGCACGATCAATCAAGGCTAAACAGGCTTTGGTGTTTGTTAATCAGGTGGTGGACACCATGTATGTGTTTTCACGTGTGAATGCACACACACACATATGTGTGGATACAGACACATGTATTTGGGGTGTTTGTAAGTATTGGGTACAGGTCAGAGCCACCACCAAAGGATGACAGTTTTGTCTTTTAGGGGAGGGGGAGGACAGCAGAGATGAGGTGAAGATGTACACAAAGAGAAAGGGCATACATCACCCAAGGGCTAACACATGGAGGAAATGTATCTACTGGTCTCGCATGGTCTGAACACGGAGAAGCCACTCTAGGTGGCTAGCTGCATGCCAGCCATATGCTTACAGCGTGCTGCCAGCACTATGTCCCATATGCACTTGCTGGAATGCTAGCACAGTGCCTGCAAGCCAACTGGTCTCTGTCTAGTGGGCAGTATTTTAACAATGCAGCCTCTGAATCACACCAGCACCAGAGTGAAAGGACAGAATTGCCCGCTGCCCTGGCATTTGAGAGGGTGCTGCTCAGGCAGAGCACTGTACACAGCCCCCTGACAGCCACACATAGCACAAGTTAATGCATAAAGAGGATAGTCTGAGCCTAAATGCAATGGTTAAAGCATCAATGGGGCTGTTTTAGTGGTGTGTGTAAGGCAATGGGCATGCAATGTATTGTTTGGTAGGGGTAAAATTAGAAAACAAAAAGGCAACCACAGTTTCTTGAAAACTGCAAAGACTGTCTAAAAATGCCATCTGTGTTGACAACTCTTGCATGTCGAACTCAGCATCTGTGGTTAAAGAGCAGGCACATGTGGCTCAAAGTACAAGCCTCTTGGTTGGGGACATGGTCACTTAAGCAGCACTACAGGTTCATGAACAATGTTATTATTCCACCTATGGCACGCAGAGACCCTAGCAGCCCCAAAGACAGGCCTGTGAGGACAGGCAACAAGCAAGAGCACAGCAGGGACATCCAGGTCCTCATACAAATGTCAGTGTGCAACTGTTTCCCATGTGTGTATGAAGGGAAACTCAGCAATACTTATACAAGGTGAAGACAGTAAAAATGACTGTAATGAGGACCCTATGCAGCCTTATTGAGCCACACAGATGTCTAGTCGCTGGGTCTTCAGAAGCCTATAGGCTGTTATAACAGCTGTGGATGTACAGGAAGCCACAATCAGATGCAGTAAATATTTTTTTTTACTATTTTTCACTTGTAAAGGAAAAGCATCCCAATGAGTCAGATTGCATGCATAGGGAATTATCCCCAGCCAAAACCAGAAAAATGGGAAAAGGAGTTGACACTGAATATGCAACAGGACACTAGAACAATGGTGTCTAAACGTTTTTTTTACAGGTCGACAGGTAGCAAGAAGAGACACCGACGGCATTTGTTTGTTGTGTGGTCTGGTTTTGATTTTGGTTTTGCCAATGAAAGGAGTATTTGCACATACTGAAGTCTTTATAGAGTAGGGGAAGGAAAGGAAAGTGTATTCAATCGCAGAGGATTGCTTCTGGCAGTTCTGTTTGGGTGCGAGCTAAGTCTAGAAGTAACCGGATGCATAAACGGATGCATGATGGAAGCAGTAATGTAAAAATCCTACATGTTTGTCCTCACTGCCCGGTCACTCACCATTTAATCCATAAACCTGTTAACAACTTCCCCGGGACATGGGGACACTCACATGGAATCAGAAAAAAACAGAGCAGGCATTCACAGATTCTCATTGCAAAGCATGTTCCTAAAGGCTACTGCAGAGCAATGTATTTGAAATGAGAGCATACCGGGGGTGGGTCAGGGGGGGAGAAAATTCATGGGGAAAGCTGTTATCATTGTGAATTTCCTCAGCATCAAAAGAATCATGCATTCCACCTTTCATTTCTAGTTTAAAATCTGCCTAAAACAAGCCAACAAGCATGCAAAAGGGGAAAAGCAGGACAAAGCGAAGACAGAAATGCTTTCCTTGTGTTGTGAGGGCCTGGGAACATCTGTCACAGTCAATGGCAGATGTAGAAGAAAAAAAAAAAAGGAGGAAAGAAAAAAAAAGGAAGAATAAACAAACAAACAAACAAACAAACAAACAAACAAAAAAAAACAGGTGAAAGGTGAAAGAAGAGGTCTGTGTATTCCCTCATTTGTTGTCCTCTCCCTGCCACCCGAACCACCATTGACCACAACATTTGAACATGAATTTTATTTCATGTAGAGTCCAAGGGTGCTTTACCAATCTCATGCCTGGCAGACTGTTTTGATTTTAATTTTATTATATATGTAGATGTCATTTATAGATCTGGTAATCTTCAGTTAGCAGGCATACTATCTGTAGTGTTTTTGTAGTGAGTAATATTAGTAGCTGTCAGTACAGCCCCCATCTGAAATGAAGAAAGGAATCGAGAAGCTGCTCAGCTGTCGCCACTGTTCATGACGGTACTGCGGCCTACAGTCTGCCCCAGCACTTATCAAAGCTATATTTATGCAACCAATGTAGCTATCCTGCACAGACAGACATTCTCTGCTATAGAACACGCAGCCATAGTGAAACTAAGTAGTCTTTAATGTTCAGTAGTCTATAGGACCAAGTAAATTCTACTGAAATCAATAGATTTCTATGCTGCCTGTATAACATCTCTGTGGAGGAAAGAAAATTTAAGAAGTACTTGTGTATCACTTTGGGTCTAAATAACAGCAATAGCTAACTTCTTATGAATCTAAAAGATGGGAATGCTGCATTCAATTAGAATCTCAGTGAGGTTAAGGGAAAGCTTCTTTCTGCCTCAGTCAATGCAATTTAAAGGAGAGCTTTATAACCTAAAAACAACAGCAATGATATATAGACAGTTGAGTATGTGTAATAGGAAAAGAGATTTTTTTTCAGAAATCAAAAATGGGGCATTCAAGCATTGTGTTGACTAGAAAATTACAAAAAGGAGCCATGCGAAAAGGTCAGCAGAAGTTACACCAAGTAGCTGTTCAAAAGTGCCGCTACTGTGACAGTGTATCTCGGGACACACATGCCTAGCCAATGCAAAGAATGTCATGTCAGTTTATTTAAAAAAAAAAAAAAAGTCAGTGATAGAATGTGAACTTTTGCATTTCTGGAGAGGGCATGGCTATTTTTTCTTTCCTTTCCTCAGAAAAAATAAGTAAACAATTTAAAAATAAAATAACAAATAAAATGAATAAAATGAGGCCAAGAAAACACACACAAAATCATGTATACAGCATATTCTGATGCTACACCTGTCTACGTAGTTGTAGGTTGGGGGTGGGCTTGGGGAAAGTACACTGAGAAACAACTATCAACTTACAAGGAGGTTCATGGAGAAAAAGGAGTATGACTTCATCATTTTACATTTTAACGTGAAGGATTGGCAAGAGAAAAAATGGTGGTGCTCAGAAATGATCTACCTGACTTTGTCATATGTAATAATCATGGAAAAATATATTGTCCTGTAAAAAGGGTTTGTACATAACTTGTACATGGTTTCATTTTGTATTTTTCTCAGATTAAAATTTATGTATTTGTGTTCTAAAACAAGGAGAGATTTCTCTGTTTGTGTGCCGCATCTTCTTTGAGACAGGCCGTGTCCTGAAACATTGTGTAACTTGTAGCACTGAGTCACTAATAAGACTGTAGTTGTGAAACCAGTGCTATTAATACGTTGAACTAAGAGGAGTGCAGGCACCTAATGCCCTCATGTGTTTTCCTGGACCAGCCATTGTCTAATAATAATTCATATCAGCCAATGCAGAAGGTCCCATGACAGCTGTAAGCAAGTAAGTCTGCTGTAACAACTAATGTCACCCTAGCACCAGTTACGTAGTTCTAGTCACAGCTGTCATAATTCTAGCACAATTCAGCTACTTTCAGTGGCTGAACACAGCATCTCCTGACAACCTCGGCTCTGATTGCTCAGGTTAAAATGGATCCAAAACTTTGCTGGAGGATTCTGATTCCGTATCATAAATGTACGTAAAATCCAATGGCAAAATTTGGATTATGCTTTCTCTATTGCAGACAAGGAACCAGGTATAGTCCTATGTCCAGATATGTGCAAGTGACTTTTATTAAGAAGACCAAGAATCCCTTTGGAGTCTGTAAGGTTACCTACATGTGTTTGTGATTCTGCTAATTAAAATAACCGTGTCATCAAAGCTGACATCAGTAGTTTTCAGTACCGGGCCATCATAATGGTAAGGAACCGCAGTACGATAGACCTTCTCTGCTATGAACCTATGAAGAGGAAAGATGGAGGGTAGAGCACTGCAAGCAGTTAGTTTGCTTCCAACCAGGAGATGCACAATATGAAGAAGCTGGGACCAAACGTTGGCACTGGCTTCAGATGCAATCCAGGCAAATAATAGAGTGCCCCAGGGAAAAAGCAATGCTCAATAGTACCTGTGCAGAACTCTGGGGAACTGTGCAACAATGTGGCTTGGTACCACCCTCAGCATAGCTAACCAGTTCCAGCTTCCCTGAGTGCACCTCAAAGCCATCCTTAAGTACTCTCACTGGGGAACGGAGGCCACACTGTGCCATATAAACAAAGATTTCTGTATGTAAAACAGTGTGATGGATGAGTGCCTAAATGTTATTAAATCTGCATAGAGACATATACTGAGATGATCAATACTGTAGCTGGTCATACCAGACCTCATACCCTGTCATGGTCAGGCACTATCTAGTAAGGCCGACTGTTAAAAGTACTGAAGGAGAATGAAAAAAAAAGGGAGTGAGGCACCAGCTCAATAAGTGTCGATGTAGGTGTAATGTGGCACCTGGTCCCTGCACAAGCATCTGGCACAAAGGAGATATTTGTCCAGGCGTAGCTGTCTGTGAATATATGTAGATGCATGTGTATATGTACATATGTGCAGTCTAAAGGTAGAGGATGTTCAGGCCTGCTTCTAAGTACTGAGGACATAGCAATTAAAGACCCTAATTAAAAAGCGAGTCCAGAGCCAATGAACAGCTGTAGTGCCTCACAGCAGTCCCAACTTTTAACTGCGTAAGCCTGCTGTTTGTGACAGTGGCAGTGAAACAGTGCTCAGGTAGTGACAGAAGTACTGATAAAGATCTAGTGAAAGTATGCACTGGTCCCCTGAGATTACCAACAGTATTGTTTGCTAGACCAAGTGTGCTCTCTTCCCAACATTCGACCCTCTGTGTTGGGTCTGTCTGAGCTGGAGTCACCTTTTCCCTGCAGCAGCCCACACAGCTCTGTACTCTGCACTCGTAGCTGGAACAGCCCTGATATCACTCCGGTGTTGTGTCTATTGCTGCGTAGTGCTGGCACAGCATCAGGACTCCTTCCAAGCTCCCAAGAGCCAGCGGACGGGGGTGGGCAAGTGATGGGGAGGGGACATCACCGGGGCAGCTGACCTAAACCAACCAAAGGGATATTCCATAACACCTGATGTCACACTCAGCAATAAAAGAGGGGGCTCTTGTGGGGGAGGGGGCTGTTCCTCCTGAACAACCACTACGCGTTTGAGGCCCTGCTTCCCAGGATGTGGCCAAACACCGCTCATTGATGGGAAGTAGAGAATAATTTTTTTCCCTCTCTCTGTGCTTCCATGAGGACTGATTGTTTCTTTTGTTTCTTTTTTCCTCCCCATTCCCTTTCCCTTTAATTAAACCTTTCTCATCTCAAACCTCGAGTTCTCTGTGTTGTATTTTCTCCCCCTTCCTCTTTGAGGAGAGGGGGAGTGAGAGAGCGGTTGTGGTGGAGCTCGGCTGCCCACCTGAGTAAAACCACCACACCCTCTCTCTCCCTGAACACTGATAATCAATTAGGCATAGTCAGGAAGTCAGGTAAAAATGAGAAATGGGGTTCCTGTCACCAGACCGTGACTGTGGAACATGCGTGGGCAAGGTACGTGCAGGTTGATCTCCTTTAACCTCCCCTTTAGTTACGCGTGGTCTTGTGGGGAGTAGTGCTGTCAGGTCATGCCATCACAGTACTGCCTGCTGTACAGCACTGAAACAGAGCACATCACAGAGCGATAGCACCTGGTGTCCTGTATGGTACACAGTAAGAGTGGCAGAAATTGCAAGGCCGGATAGATGTATATAGGATCAGGTCATCCTTCCACTTTCGTGAGCACCAGGAGAATGAACTGTAACATGGCATGATAAATGTGCATATTTTTATATATATGTACCTGTATACATATATACACGCGTATATATACGTATATACGTATACACGCAGACAGACATGGCGGGCACAGCCTTTATTTCAGCACCGAGGCCCCTTGAGGCAGTCGTGGGAGCGGCCGGGCCCTGGCAGGCCTCGCAGGGGCGGCTGACGAGGTAGGGCCGGCTGCGTGCACAAAGGCGGCCCCTATGGGGTGCGGCGACCATGGCCGGCAAAGAGGGACCGTGCACGACCCTGAGAGCGCGGGCAGGGTCGCCTCTCAGTGAAAGGCTGCGGCCTCCAGGGGCATCTCCAGGGGCGTCTCCCAGGGACTCGTGGTCTCAGCCCATGACCTGGACAGAGGAGCTGCGACCCCCCACCGGGGCAGATGCCTATGTGCAGACAGAGCCCTTGAGGACCGAAAAAGCTTCCCGGGCCCTGAGTTGTGGGGAACTTCACATTCCTGAGGGGCCCAGGGCCGAATTGGGCGTTGTGGGTGCAAGTATGTCCAGGTGAACACAGTTTTTGAGCAAGTGGCCACCTGGCGAGAGGAGCTCTACAGGCTGTAAGGCACCTGGTGATCCAAATGAGAGATTGACACATGGTATCAAGCACTGGCACCAGCTGAGCCGCAGTCCTGCCTTATATCCTCTCAGGAGACTGGTGAGGGAGCCTCCAACCCTGCATTGGCATGATCAATGGATTCTCAAGACAAGGGAGGCTGTGCCCTTATCTTTGCTGAGAGCTGACAGGGGAACATCACCCTGGCTCCTGAGTTACCCCTACATGCTAAACATGATGCTCTGGGACTCATAGAAGTCAGGGATAATAATAAAACAAATAGGGGCTTCCTGGTGTTGTTCCTCCACACAACTACCACCCATTCTTATTCTTTCATTTATAGACAACTGAGGTCACTACAAGGAAACTACACGGCATCAAAAGGGACTCTGAGTCCCCCGGACAGATGTTGAATGGACTGGGCACCCAGGTATGGTTCTCCTCAATCCTCCCTGTCAGAGACTGGCACCCAGGGAAGAGGCAACGTACAGATGAGGTGAAAGATCAGCTACGCAGCTAGTGCCATTCTTAGGGCTTCAGGTGCTACAATCTCTGACACTTTCCTGAGAGGCTGGGAATGCTGACACCAGATGGGCCTGTCAAAGTGGTGCGAGAGCCTGCATGTCTGCTTGGAAAGCTATACGGCAGATAGTAAGCACTCCGGGAGACTCTTGGAATGCACTGGGAACAACACCTACTTCCTCATCCAGGCATTAGCCAAGCCAAGCAGAGGAGAGGCTTTTCTGGACCCAGTTCTCACCACTGTGGATGACCTTGAGATACACATTAGGATTGGAGGCGGTCTGCGTTGCAGGGACCTTGCCCTGGTTGGCTTTGTGATCTCAGGGGACGTGAGCCTGTCAAAGATCAAGGTCAGGACCCTCACCTTTAGAGGAACACACTCCCAGTTAGTTATTCTCCCCATTAGTGGAAGAGCGCCCATGGGATGCACTGTCCTTGGGGAAAGAGGATCTGGTCGGAGCTGACAAATCCTTGGGAATGCTTTTCTGAGAGCAAGCACCAGACCTCTCCATTCCCATATCCAATAAATCAGACAGGGAGGGCAAGAAACTGACACAGCTGGGCAATACCCTCCCAGTCAACCTTAGGCAAAAGAAAGAAGAACCTGCACAGACAGTGGAAACAGGGCTGTGTGCCCAGGTACGAGTATAAAACCACTGTCATGACATGCACAGATGGGATCAGTAGAGCCAAGGCATACCTAACATACCTAACTGTGGTGAGGGATGCAAAAAAACAAACCAAACAAAAAAAAAAAAGGGGGGGGGATTCTATAGGTACATTGGCCAGAAAAGTAAAAGACTACAGAGAGGAGTGTACTGCCTCTAACAGATGTTGTTGGAGGGCTGGTAATGACAGGACTAGAGAAAGCTGAGGTACTTCACGACTACTTCTTTGCCACAGTCTTCACTGGCACTCAGGCTGCCCACATCTCTCCTGTTCCCAAACCTCTAGGCACAGCCTGAGGGAGCAGAGTCCCTCCCAATGTAGGCAAAGAGCAGTTCAGGACCTCCCAGTGCAACTGAACAGCTATAAGCAAGTCTATAGGGCCTGGTGACATACATATTGGGGTTCTGAGGGAACTCGCTGATGTAGCAGCCACACCGCTCTCTATCAGTAATTCATCATATTTTTTTTAAAGAAAGAAAGAAGTCCCAACAGTCAGGCAAAGTCCCTGGTAACTAGAAAACAGCACACATCACTCCCATTTCTCAAAAGGGTAGAAAGGAGGACCCGGAGAACTACAGACCAGGGAGCTACACCTCTGTGCCTGGCAAGATTATGGACCCGATCCTGTTGGAAGGCTTTTTACGGCACTTGCAAGACCAGGAGGTGATCCAAGATATAGCTGGCATGGCTTCACCAAGGGCAAATCATGCCTGACCTACCTGCTGGCCGTTTGTGATGGAGTGACCACATTTAAGTAAGCAAGTAAAAGTAAGCAAGCAAGCAAGTTGACTTAGGAAGACCGACTGATGTCATCTACCTGGACTTTTGTACAGCTTCTGACACAGTCCCACATGACATCCTGATTTCCACCTTGGAGAGATGATTGATAGATAGATACGGATTTGAAGGGTGGACCATTCTGTGGATAAGGAATTGGCTTGATGGACACACCCAGAGAGTAGTAGTCAATGGCTCCACATCTGGGTGGAGGTCGGTGACGGCTGGTGACCCTCAGGGACCTGTCTTGGCACTGGTATTTTCAATATCTTTGTCTGCAATATAGATGATGGGATTGGGTAAGTAAGTGAGTGCACCACCAGCAAGTTTGCAGATTTTCCTTATGATAGACTTTCTGAGGTGTGCCATAAAATTCATTTCCAATCCCCCACCACATGTGATTAGCTATCTCTGTTCTGTCTTTTCATAACACACTAACTTCATTGCTTGTTCTGCGATGTTACGGTCCATACAATACATTCACATCCTTCATTCATCCTCCATATAAGCGTACATGGAAAGGAGAAATAGAAAACTGCAAAAGACGGGACTGTAGAGAACACAAAGTCAACAGGCTTGGCTGCCGTGTAGTCTCACGCTCTGTTGAACGTCTCTCTGAGAAACAGAATTTGACCAATTCTATTCTAATTATTAAATGACTCCTGGACTGAACTAGGGAACCTGCAATGAGTCGAAGAATTGATACTTAGGTGTGGAGACAATTATAGCTAGGAAGATTTAATACAGGATGTGATTTGGAGCCATGTAGATTTTGGTAGTGGGGGTAACTCAGTTGTTTGTATGGACGGTGCGCGTAACAAAGAAACCCCTTTAAAAATCACTGATTGATTCAGCATTCCTCCTTTCCCTATTGTGCTGGATCAGCTTCTGTGAGGATACATTGCTTTGTAACTTTAGGTTCTGTGGATGCTTTCTCATGCTTGGACTCAGTCCAAAGATTTTGCAGGGAAGATCATAGTTCCGAGCGATGATGCTTCCTACAGTCATTTGAATCAATTTGGTGTAGCTGGACTTTCAAGAAACAGTTCTGTTAATGCAGCCTTGAATGACTGTGGACAGTTTTGTAGGGAAAGCAGCAGGCAGGGCTTTGTAACGCTTCTTTGATATCTCAAATCTCAGTGAAAAGTGAGTGCTCTGCCCAGATTGAAACCCACTGCCTACTGCGTGCAGAAGCTCTAAGGATTATTGTCCCTTCTCATTTACATCCTTTCTTTGAGTCATTTCTCATTCTCATGTCCTTTGCTTGCAAGAGGCAAGTCAAAACTGTCTATAACACAGATGTGAAAATCTATACTTGTTATAAACTATGCTTTACATTAATCTTTATTAGGAAATTCCAAGATACACCTAGAGGTCCCTTTCAGAAGGCAGAGTTGTTGTATGCCATGTCTACCTATGGCGTGCTTTTCTAATGCAAATAATGCCACATTCTAGTAACTAAACATTCTTGGTTTTGTCCCCTAAAATACTTAATAGTACATTGTATGTCAAGCTGTTTATTACTTGTATTACTTTCAACTCCTAAGATACTCTTGAGGAATACAGATTAGAGAAACCCTCTACAGACAAGGGTCTTTTACGCTTCAAGCTACAGTGGATATGAGTCCTGGAAGGCATGGATATAAACTTTATTCCCATTGTCCCTCTAAAACGTTGTGGTGCACCACACCGTGACCACCAGAGAGTTTATATGTGGCCCAAGCTGCGGTGCAGTTTCCTCCCCCCATCTGAAAAAAGCCTGCAAACCGTAAACGTGCTTGCACTCAAAATGACAGCTGTATCCACGGTACAATTTGTATAGTTATCAGCTGATTATTTTTTTCAGTTCTTTAGGGTCTCTCCTAATCAGGTTCATGCTGTTGGAGGTTGTGGGATCCGCTTATCATACTCCTGTGATTCTCTCATTACTAGACCTCTGACCTATGGGCCTATTCGTACTGGGACTGAGCCTCTCCTGCCAGTTAAATCTCCTGTCCCTTGATGATAAATGTTGCAAAGACATAATTATAAGGACTAGACTGAGGCCATTAATTTAGAGCAAAAATACTACTGTCTGTTAGGCTTTGATTATTTTAATCCCCCAGACTGAGTAGCACAATCCCAGTAAAACTCACGTTGCTGGAAACTGACCCATTGCTTTCTCCAAATCTCGCAGAGCATGCTCCAAAGCTGTTTGCTTTCCATGATCTCTATGGTTTTCTCCTTTCATATTATCTCTTTTTTGTAATATCTGTCAACGTATTTGTTCTATTGCTCTATGATCACCATCCTCATTATTTCATTTGTTTTTTGTTTGTTTGCTTAATGAGAAAAGAAACATCTGATGGTTAATTATGGACCTTTTGTCCCTAATTATGGACTTTTTGTCCCTTTCACCCTAAATGCTTAGGCATGTAACTTTGTTTACCTTTTTCTTGATCACACAGTTGACATAAGGGATTCCTGTGCTTTCTCCTGTCCCCTTTTCCCCATCGGAGATGCATCAGCATCCAAGGAAAGGAGTCAATATAAACACATTCCAGATGGAATTTATCTTCTCTACATGCTTCCCCTTATTTGAAGCTTTCGCTTTTGGGTGGAGGCCCATGGTATCACTCTAGGCGTAGCTCTCAACCTGTGGAGCTTGGCTGAAACAACGAATCGGTATCGCATGTTTAACCTAAAAGTAACAATTAAATTTCATTGCCTGTGACTTGCTGCTATTAATATGTATAAGGTAGATCTCATATGTTTGACAGATTAAAATAAAAAGGTTGGGAAAAATACGAACACAACCTCATTAGACCAACAGAAAAATAAACATGGCACCGTTAAGGGTGTGGTGAGGAACACCATAAAAAAGGGTTACATCCAGGAAAGTGGTACGGAGAAGACAGAAAATAGTGACACGTTAACATATACAAGCAAAAGTGCCATCTCAGACAAGGAAGCTAACAGAAAAACACAGGGCAGAGGGGGAAAAGGAGGGAGGACCGTTGTAAAAGAGTTCAAGATCAGTGCGGAATGAGCGGGCCAAAACTAACAAGCTTTTTGTCAGGCTCTAAAAATCAACAGATCTGCCATGTGCTTCAGCAAACTGCAGTTTCTTTCCATAGCGAGGCGGATGACTTTTTATCAGAAGTGTCGCTCGGTGAAATAATTGCCAGCGATAATGGTGCGATAGCAGCATACTCAGAGCACCATTTATCTATGACTATTCTATCTTTCACCTTCAAAGCTTCTACTGCCTCACAGATCACATCAAAATGACACCTCTGTCGTTAATGACAGTGGTCTAATGCGATATGGAGCAGTCAAATCACTTCTCCGGATAGGCAGAATGCTCGCGTACAAAAACTAGGCACGTGCACGGGTCCTGACATTTGTATTCAGATTTGTATTTGCGGGGGAAGAGGGTGGTTTAACATACAGATTTATTCATATTTGAAACTGCCTGATTTTAGAAAGCAGGAAAAAAAAAAAAAAAAAAAAAAAAAAGCTTCTAATCCCAGCAAATTTTACTGGGATTAGAAGGCTGGGGGGGGGGGGGGGGGAGGGGTGGTGGTGGAAGGAGGTAGCACGCAGGCATTTAATTACTGCATCACAAATGCCTGGATTTAGGAAATTTCTGTTGCTGCGGCCTTGGCACTGGTTAGACCGTGTCAGAGGTCAGAGATGTGAGAAGTCTTTAAAGAAACAAACAACTAAACAAGACAAATAACAATAAACATACCTTAAAATGCCCTTGTAGGCAAAAACAAGTATTTTCTGGCTCTGGTAACAGGCCATACTGCTGCGAAGCTCTTCTCAGTGGTTGTTAGTCACAAGGAAGAAAGCTGGCAAACTGCGGTTCTTAAAAAGAAAGAATTGTCTGTTTATATTCCAGTCCTGGTTCTCACTTACCACAGGACAATAAATCTCTAGGCATGAACAGTATTTCTTTTGCTTTTGCGGTATACATAAACACACATGCAACTAACACAGTGGTGGGGACGCCATTTGTTTAAGTTCCATTAGGACGTGTAGTTAAAAGCCTTACTAAAAGATTCAATTTCTCACTTCAGTGATTAACTTTATTGCCTAAAGGTTAAGTAAAGCTTCAAAGGGAAAAATGAGTTTTAAGAGTATTGTCGTAGTTTACCAACTTTTTCAAAGGAAACATTTCCTGAAAAGGCTGCGTGGGTGGAAGGTTACGGCTTGATCATAGTGTGCATTTCTGTAGTGTTTTATCTAAAAAATAGGTGATTTCACAAATTAGTCAGCTTGCTTCAAATGGCGCTAACAACCACCACAAAAATGCTGCTTTGGAGACAAAGAAAGATCAATTATTTCAACTTTTTTTCTTTTCCCCCAAACAATTTTTTTCCCCTTAAATACTACTAATAATCCAAGAAAAAAAAAAAAATCCTAACTTCTTTCTCAGTTTAGGTGTTTGACTTGCAAACCTGAAACTTTTGTCCATAGCCGTTAGTCGTATATCTTAATTTAAACAGCATATAATGACAATTACTGACTATATGCCAATGTACTTTGTTTTATGTGCTGCTGGCCTTGATGATCATTGATTGTAGGCATATCTGAGCAGCTTACCTTAAAAAAAAAAAACAGTGCAGCAATTACACGAACCGGATTTTGATCCTAGAATGGGATTACGGGCTGGGGGGCCATAATGCTTCTGTGAAGGTAGGTCACAGGATGCTGTGTTTTGCAGAGGTAAAGAAATGGCTCCCAGCTGTGCTCAAAAAGGTGGGTAGACCATTTCTGCAAAGTTCTCATGATTATTACTTCACTGTCAGCCAGACAGCAAGATTTTCTTGGGTATTTTTTTTTTTTCCTTTACCTGACCTACAATTATGACGTATAGAGACTGCCTTGCCTTGCCTTTTATTTTTCCCTTTCCCTTTAACTTAGTTCACTTTAGCTTTGTTTAGTTTGTGTTATTGTTTTGAATTGCCCTGCCTTCTCTTTTAATTTCTTCATACCCGCTTCCTTGGGAATAAGTACCGACTTGGGAAGTTGGAGCTGCTGTTCAGACTGGGTGTGTCCAGAAACCATAGAGTGCTGTGCAATATGGTGCTCTGAATTTTTTTTCCTGGCCTGGACTGCAATATCATGCAAGTCCTTCCTTCTTCCCAGTATCTGTCATCCTATTGCTGAGGACTAAAAGATACCCAAACAGATATTTTGGGAAACACACCTAAAGAGCACTGTCTCTACAGAGGCAAAACATTCCTTGGATTTCTCTGTAAAGACCTGACCTCCGGCATTTCTTGCTCAAGCTCATTGCTGCCGGGCAGACTGAGCATGAAACAAGATGCTGCACATAAACATTACATAAAGCTCTTAAATTGCTTTACCTTCAGTTTAATTTATTTGGGGAGCCCTGATAACCTAAAACCTCTATTTTCTCACAGGTCGGGAGTGGCGCAGAAGAAATTATCGTAAGTTTCTCCCACCAGTCCTGCTGGGATGGCATGCCTTCTACCCGCAGTTGTGTTGTCTAAGGCCAAAGAAATAATTAGCCTTTGTTGCTGTTTTTTATCAGAGTTTCTATTTTAACCTTGGTATGCTATCCACACTGACATGGTATTACTAGAACATTCGATACTGACTAGATTGTGCTGGCCAAAACATTTTGCTATCAGCCATCATGCCATTTGTGAAACATGGATGCTTTTCCATCCATTCTTAGCACCTTGTGCAAATGCTGAACAGTAAATTTAAAGGGAAAAATCCCTGTCTTCCCATGCCCATGCCTCGTACCTATCCTAAAATGATTTGTCCATTTCTTTACACATATAAATATTTTATATGCATTTGCATTTTTTTTCATTTTTTATTTTTTTAATTATAGACAGGCTTTTACTTACATCGACAATGCCAGTATCCAATTCCAGGTTTTCTACAAATTTTCGGCATGAGGTTCTCCAGATAATGATTATCTTAAAATGCCCTACCATTTTAATGTACAAAAATTGCTTTCCAAATAAGACGTATAGTCAATGGGACTGTCGTTTTTTCCTCATTAAAATTCATAACATTCCGACTAAACCTGTACAGCAAATACAACATCTCTTGTCTTGAGAGACACCGTAACAACACGTAAAAGCATTCTGCATTTTGTACACAAAAAATCCCTGCATTTGGTACGCTTGATTCCTCCCCTCAAGTTCCCTCAAAAATGGGAAGTGAGAAACAAGGCCCTGGTCTGAACCTTCATGGGGGTCGGGTAATGTTCATCTGCCCTTGGGCAGAATTCATGCCGTTGCTGGACTCCATACACAGTCTCTGTTTTTTCATTTGACTGGACTTCAATGGCTGCTTTGCTATTTCATTCTATTATTTACGTTTATGCATGCCACAAATGGTCTCTTTGTACAAATACATAGTGGCTTTATATAGATAACTGCTCTGTAAAATAACATGGACCTGTCATGCTTTTGACTCTGCGTTTGCTTTCTTTGTAGGCTGGGAATTTCTGTACAAACTGTGCCTCAGAGGTGGCTTATATGAATCTCTCTCTGCGGTGTTCACCCTTATTTATGCTTACCATTATCTGCTTTTTCCAGTGTTACATGTTGAGCTTTGTTCTAAGGCGTGACCATCGGTACTTGCTGAACAGAGTGTGTGTTTATATTTTATCTCTTTCAGGCTCCAGATTACACTTTACCTAAAAGATCACTGTGCAAAGAAACCACTAGATGTAAGTGAGCAGTTTTTTCTCTTTAGAGTAGTAAGTATAGAAACATTTCTCTCCCGATGATGACTTTGTAAGAAGAAATACTTCAAAAGCACTTTTTAGTTAGGATTCTGGGAAGATTATAGGGCAGAGGTTTTGGGAGAATGCAAACGTATACTAGTCCCAGAATGAACCTGCCCTATGGTTGCATTTAGTGCTGTACAGACATTTGGGAGCTTATCCTTGAAGATGCATTAGTCTTGATTTAAGGTCTTTTGACACATTATTACAGCACGCCACCAT
Source organism: Netta rufina (assembly GCF_964035555.1). Classification (NCBI taxonomy): domain Eukaryota; kingdom Metazoa; phylum Chordata; class Aves; order Anseriformes; family Anatidae; genus Netta; species Netta rufina. Next base: position 14,220,195 of record NC_140130.1, read on the forward strand.
TGGCTCACACCTGCCATTCTGTCAGTCAGAGGAGAGGGAGGGGAAACAATTTTGATGTCAATCAGCAAATCCTTCGGGAGGTGTAACCTGTTAAGACATATTACCCTTTGCCCAACGCGATTTACAGACTTTGAATTTAAAGGACATGTGCCAGAAATAATTAGAGACTAATCTTTTTGTACTCGCTTATGAATGAAGGCATTTAGTACTGCCAGCACATTTATATTGTCCAGAAGAAGAAAGAAACAGAGAAGCTGAGCATAGAACTACTACCATTTCATTTTCTATTACTTGATCATGCTGGCTAAATGTTAACCTCTTCTGTCCTCATGGAAGAAATATTTACAACTGTAGTTGTAACTTATGCCTAGATTAAATGTCCTGGCATGGGACAGATGATGCTGGCGGGATGCGCGATCCCTACCCTTGTTTATCAATCAAGACGTTGTTTTTAAATTAAAACATATGTATACATACATGAACTTATCAAAATATTAAAATCTTGCAAAATTTAAAAAAAAAATCTGGCTCTTACACTTAGTGACTTCAAAAAACAGTCTAAACGTAGAGAATTACAACTTGCATGGGCATAGCTTGTTTCGCCTTGCAACTCTTCTACTGTAATTACTAACAGACATCAAAAGGATAACATCAACCTCAAAATCTTAATTTAGGACCTAAATCCTGAGCTGAAGGAGACTTCCCCCCCCCCCCCCCCCCTCATTCTGGGGTTTTGAAATAATGCAAAAGAAATGAGGCATTTACACGCAACTCGCTTGTTACTGCTCGCAACTCCTCTCTGGAAGGAACATCTTGTCCTTAGACTGACCTTAGAGATGCAAGCTAAAGAAAATAGCTACAAAACGAGAATAACTATGGAGTAAATAAAAGAACAGTCAGGTCAGGTACTGTATATGTTATTCTAGGGAGAACTGGAATAACACAAAATAATTATATTGTAATTTTTTTACTCTTTTGCAGTGTATTACTATACATACAGCTTGTTTGGGCTATGACTGGGATGGAGCTGTGGAAGGTCTGACATGCAGCTGCCACCGTGTATTATCACATCACTATTGCAGAGAATGGTTTTGGTAGCTGACCTGCAAAAACTTCAGGCACGTTGTTCAGTAGGCAAACCCTGTGACATTCCGTCATTATTACAGCCTTAGAACAAGGGATATTCCTTTCCTCTCAGGAAACTGTGGGAAGAGGATTGGGAGGGACTGTGGGTGGAGCAAAGGGTCACAGGGATCCAGGGCAGTCACGTGTATGGGTATAAGAAGCTATGCTACACAGCAATAAATTGGCACTTGAGCTAGACACGGTGTCCCTGCTCGGGGAGCAGACGTCCAAGCAGCCAATAGATGTTGTCAATAGATGTTGTCTCTTGGGCTGGGGTAGCATGGAGAGAGGCAACAGAAACACACTCTTCTACATCTTTCTGCCCTCCCTCATTTTTTACACACATGCACGCACGCGCTGGAACAGAGAATGTAGAGTTAAGGAGAAGAAAGCGATTGCTCTCACCTGTGCCACAGACAATAGGGACTAATACATCGCCTTTCTAGAGAAGCCAATATACCATGGCATGCTCTACTGATAGATAGCGTGGGTATCAAAATCGCACGCAATTACAAGCCACGTAGTATCTGTATTCACTATTTGTATTCTCCATTTGTACTCACCGATTATTTTCATTGGATAGATATCAACTAACACATGGACACATGCATCAGGCACATATTTGTTTACTACTATGATCTGAAGGAATGGAAGAGCTGATATATTTTTACTGGATGATAGCAACACAAGTGTGCACTTGTAGCTGATATCTTTCCTTTGTGTCAAGTCAAATTAAATGGATCATTTTACAGTGTGAAAGACTACGCCTTCTCACTTCTCATAGTTTAAATGTGTACCCTTTTTCCATGTAATTATGGTACCTGAGCACCTCTGGATATATCCCCCCACACACACCCCCAATCCTTTTCTCTCTCTGGAAGCAACTCAGACATGACCATGTCAGCTAGTCCTTTAGCCTCTCTGATTTAGCTTGCTGTGGCATTCATTTACTTAATATATATCACTGGCAACTGTCCCTTGTCCTTAGGATACGGTGAACATGAAAAATAGTACACCAGTTTTAACACTACAAGCTAAGACTTTCTAGGATGGACCGGAACTGCTGCTTTCAGGAAACATCGGCACTCACAGCTACATGTAAGTCAGACACCAAAAACCTATACCTAATACAAGAGTTAAACACTATGAGCAGCATCGTGTCTCATATTTTGTGGTAATACTAATATAAAGAAGCTGTATGTTTCCTGATGGCAGCCAACTGCTGATTCCGCTTTTATTTTAATAGCCGTAAAGCCATTTTGGACTTTTCACAGGCAACGGAGGTGGTGGTAATGGGATTTGAATCAGACTCCTGCTTTGAACGTGGCCAGCAGAGAACCTCGTCAGTCTGGAAGGCTGTCGAATATGCTGTGACATTTAATCAACTGTTTGACTACAGGCTCACCTTTAGTGTCTGTGGTGAAGCGAACACGATTCCTCTCACCTTGCTTCACATCACACATCACTTTTCATTGCACTGCCTTAGAGAGCTGTGTTATAGCCTTTTTTTTTTTTTTCCTGAGAGGGACAGAGTAACAGAGGTCAGCTACAGTCATGAATTTTATGAAAGGTTTGCTGGGAAACCACATTAAATGGCAACATCGGTCCATACATCAGCTCTGCAGCACTCTTATTCTGAGACTCTGCAGCCGAGTGATTTGCAGTGTACTCACATTTCATGGCCATCATTTTCAAGCAATGTCATTTGCCTTGGTATCAGACATTTCAGCTGTGCCAGAGTCCACCCGGATGCTTGTGATAAAGTTCTTTCAGAAACAATCTTCACCAGAAATACGCTCCTAGGATCCTCAAACCTCCGATCTTACGAAACATGGGATATAAAGCCTTGCATTTACACTTCAAAATACAAGAAAAGCTGAGGAGGAAAAGCCGAGAGGAAAATTGTTATTCCCAGGATTCAGAAGTTTGACAACTTTAAATTCAGAAATGAAACAGTACAATTTCATTCTACAAACTGTCTGGCAAACCTTTCCTCCATTTAGAGTGGCCTAGCAAAATCACACTAAACAAACATTTGTATCTCTGAATACTGATAGTCCCTAAGCCAGAGAAACACATATCTTAGGCAAACAAGCAAAAACTACCTAGTATTACTATTTGCAGTGCATTCGCTTCTAGATCAGAGGCCCCTTATATTAGCCTCCGCACAGATTAAGATAGGAATAAGAGAAGGATAGCTCTAGCAGACTTGACGCCATGTTCAACTGTTGCTGTGATCACTGCGGTCCTGATTTTGCCATTTATGACAGAAAGGCATTCAGTTACTATCAGTGAGGTCCACAGAATGCTATTTGCATGTAAGATGAGGTCTATACTACCGATATGGCAAATACAATGTTTTGTAAATTTCTGGATAGAAAATCAATGCTTGTGATGTTTTTTCCTGAGAGTATTTTTTCCAGAAATAATATCACCTCGGTTCCCCACGATACCATGTTTTCTTTTGTGTTTCATCGTATTACTGGATATCAGTAGAAGTCTTATTGTAAAATATTCAGTTGCAGAGGTAATGTCATGTCAACCACCTTATGGAACCGCCAAACTTGTCTCTATACAAACACTGAAACACGCCTCTTGGTCCCTTATGAGAAAGAAGCCGCTCTAAAAGTAGCAATACTTACTCAAAATTGTAAGGAATTGCAGGACCGCTTCCACATCATGGAAAGGATCTCTATTAAAACTGGTAAACATTATGAAAAACTGATAGGAGTAGTAGTCCTACTGTTGTGTCAAAGATAAATGTCTCAAAGTGCTGAACATTGGGGCGTGATCTTTATGGAGATCTTTCTTGCATCTGGGAAAATGTTTATTGGCATATTCAGGAGGGTTTTCATGAAACTTGCCACATACCTTACAGATGGACTCGTTATTGTAACTGCAGACCGTAATACATCTAATGGCTGAGTTAATTTTAGTACTATCACTCCTGCTGCTGCAATGTGACAGGCATCAAATTGTCTTTCATCTGTTCAGAAAACCAGTTTTCACTCCAAACCTTACATTTACTTTGTATAAACTAAATGCGTCTGTCTCCCCAGGACAGTCCAGAACTTCAGCTGAGATCTTGGTCATTAAAAATACATCTTTGGAGGACAGAAACGTGAGCTTCCTATAATACGTTATGGAAGAGTCCCGTGTGATGAAGTGCCCACATGCTGAAGGAGACACATTAGCTGGTCATTGCCATCCTGAACTAGTGGGACATGCACAGAAGACCAACAGATTGACCCATGAAGCCCTCAAGGCACAAAGGATGATTGCCATGTGTGAATCCAAAGTCTCAAAAAGGGAAGGAGTTAGGTTTCTTGAGTCGCAAGAAGAGTTGTATATATAAAGCCACTTTAGAGATATGTATATATATCTATACACACACACACTTATATATATATAATGGACGTACAGCCCTCCTAATTTCATTTACGGATCCTTAGGCCTGAGGTCTGTCTCCACAACTGGAAGAAAACAGAGCCCAAAGTTGCTGCTGTGATAGCAGCATGGTATCTAGCCCGGTCTTTTGGAAGATGAACTCTTACTTATTCAAGCAGGAAAGAGGAGAGAGGCTCCCAGTAGCTATGTACACCCTTAAATGTCGGAAGAAGGATCTGTAAATGCTTTCCTCAGTTTTCTTGCTTCTTCATATTTAGTGCGGGTTTTCCAATAATCACTGTAAGTACTTGTGACATCACGTCTACTCCTCTGAAACAAAGCTGCTTTACCAGAAGGACTTAAGTGGTCCGTTATCTCCACCTGGTTAGGTAGGCACTCTGTATCTGTGATGGGGAAAAACCGCACCGCTGAACTCAACTCCTATTAACATTTTGATGGCTATGAAACCCTACTTCTAGTAGCCCATTTGCACCTAGGGTTTACCATCTCGCCTTGCTCTTTTTCCTCAGCCTCCAGATGTAGTAGTTGAAAACATAGCAAAGCTTCATTGTTTTGATAAACTTTTTTTTTTTTTTTTTAACCCAACATATCTAAATCGTTGAAAAAGCCCAGCTCATCGCAGGAGTTCAAAATTACAGCCAAAGACACCGAGTCAGTTAAATGAAGGCAACAGTACGGTCGAAGTGAAAAAATCATGGTAAGTCTCCTTCCTTATACACCTTAAGAAACTTTATATAAAGAGATACTTCGACCACCTCAAATCTTTTTTGTATCCTACTCAGGAATTGGGAAATATCAATAAAGTACTGGCTGACACATAAACCTCTTTACGCATCGGGTAAAGGTTAGGAACAAGTGTTTATATGGTAAGATCAAATCTGTGTTATTTGAGCTATACCCAAGAAAATCGTATAGGAAATTTCAGCATGGTATAGCATTTCTCAGATGTTACACTGTAAGTTGGACTCTCCCCCAGTAAAACCAAGTAATTCTGCGATGATGTCTCACAGACACTCAAAAAATGAGTCCTTGGTGTCAGTTTAATGCTTAATGTAGAGAACATCTCATTAGAAAATGGCCACCAGAGTAAATCCTTCCTGTGATACTTGCCACTAGTTGTTACCACAGAGGAAGAAAAAGCCCATAAAACATGACTGGGAAGAAGGCCAGAATTCTCTTTTCACTCATTGCGGGCTCTCTACTTGACAAAGGGGGCAAACTGATGGGGCAGCTGCAGAAAGAAACCTGCCTTCCTTCTCTTTACATTATAGCTGTTATACAAAGCTGGAGAAGTGCAGTCTCCAGCACTGACGTTCTGATGCTCTTTGCAAAAAGAAGAAATAAACGTGCGCCTCTGTAAATTTCAGCGGTAGAAAAAGTTTAAGAGGGTGCTGTCACCTTCTTCATGGCATATATAGCTTGGTAAATAAGGAAGAGAGAATGGGCTCCTGGCAAAACCCTTGGGCGTTCTACGCTTAGCCTCCCCTCTCAAAATAAAATATAATGCTAAGTTTTTCATGCTGTTTTTTTTTTTTTAATGTATGGTTCTCTTCTACCTCATCATTCTAGTACGATTCAACAAACATTAGAGAGAAATTCTTCCGTTTAAATCCTTTACTGCAACAGAAGTAAATATCTTACTTTTAGAAAACGCATTTCTTAAAGATAAAATACAATTCTACAATACTCTTTCAGATAGATTTGCCATAAGTCAGATACTCTTGTTCAAATAATAGACTATGAACCTAATTTATCTTGTGCCTTCAGGAAGTACAGAACTTGCTCTTATTAAGGTGCTCCATTATGAGAGTCTGACTGATACGATTAATTGTTTTTCAGCTGTGCTGTAGTTGTCATTGTAAGCCTTCTCATTGAAGGAAAAGGCAATTAGGGATGAAAGTATTTAACAAGAGACCAAAATGAAATGATACAGTTTTAAGGGTAGATCGCAGTTATGATGACATTTACATTGTCATTCAACTAAAATAATGACATAGAGCTGCATGGTACTCTGGTAAGGGTGACGGGAACAAACCTATTAACTTAGGAGGAAAAAATGCATCACTGCCTGATGCGCTGTAATAATACTTTTGTATTGAGATGGCCTGTTTTTCCCCTTCCCTTATGCTCCTTCCTAACTTACAGATGCAAATAGAAACAAATTCCTATTTCAGATGACCTGATTGGATCTATTGCTGGATGACTGGGATAACTAGATGTAATTTTCTTACCTTTTGTTTTCCAAAGACAAGCTTTCTTCTAAATTCCAGGGTTTTGAATATGCAACATTTATATTAGGGGCAAACCTAATTTTCGGTGCGTAATAAATCCAGAAAAACTAGCTGCCTTCTTCTGTCACTTAGAGGATATAACTCTGTCATATGTGAGGAAACAGTCCTTGTTCTATGCATAAATATAAACGACTGTACCAGTTGGTACTCTACAGCATAAAAGAGGTATGTGTAGGGAAATAAAAGCAAAGCTGTGGAAGACACTAATAATACCTGTTCCCGTTAGAGCTAGACTATGCATTCCATGCAGTTTGTGTCTTCAGAGGTGTAGATATCCAAGATTTTCTGTAGGTTTTGCCCAAAGTATTATGAAGTTATACCTAACCATTGTTCTTCAACATATTGTTTCACCAAAGGACTTGCTCACAAGAACTGATGTTTCCAGTACTTCCTTGTAGGACTGATTCTGGGTCTTCCTCTATTTGCTTGTTGACTTTTATTTGACATTTAAGTTTTGTTTGCTTATTTCTTTTTATTTTAGTGTCAAAATTTGTACTAAACCAGGTTTGAGAAACTCAAAAACTGTGATCATTCAAATATTATGTCCAAGTGCAACTTGACTTCATCTCTGGATTAGTTCGTGTTGCCGTTAATCGCACTGCTTGATATCTTTTTCCAGAGCCTTCCCGAAGGGCTTTATGGAAGAGACAGCAAAATCTGAGCTTCTAATTTTTGGTTTTAATTGTGCTGAAAGGATTAAATACTAAGTCAATAGAGTTGTGTCTGAAACTTTCCATCCTTCCCCTAACACTGGTATCGCTATGAAAGCCAGCTATGCTTCACTTATTAACTTCCCTTTTTCTTCCAAAACAATAATAGAAATGGTAGCAAATGAATGAATCTTACCCGCTGCCCTTACAGGACTTACCTTTCATGAACTACTTTTCTAGAATTTAACGTAGTGGGGCCCAGCTCTGACCTCTTTTTTTCATACTGAGTCATACTTCACTCTCCTCTTGCCCTTTCTACCCATCCTTTCCCCAAAGTCCTACTCAAGTTGTGAAGTTAGGCGATTGTTCACATTGAGTAGGGGTCATGTAACACATTTCTAAATGACTAATACCTTTCAAGTTTATCAAAACATGTACTTTGGTTTTAAAAAAACACACATCTTCCAACAAAGTTTAACTTGTACCGCTACTGACAAGCCTTTTACTCCATATATCCTTAACTTGAATCACTACAGAGCAAGCAAAAGGGAAATTAGTAGTGACTGCAAAAACACCATGGGACCAATTCACATCTGACATGAATCGACTTCCACTGTGAGTGTAAGAGTATCTCTATGAATACTGGAGATGTTATTTCATAGGGAATAAAAACGCCTTTTAAAATTATTTTCCTACACCAGATAAATCGTTTACAAGTTGGGGGGTTAGTATGAAAAGGAACCATGTAGCTGTATACAGACATTTTTTTTTAAATGAAACTAAAGATCAAAGAGTTGAGGGACAGGCTGAAATTTTATGTACCCTGATTAACAAAAGAATACATTTTAAATGAGCTTTCTAATTATGTAGAGATATAACACACTGATGTAGTGGTTGTTAAATCGCACAAATTAAAAGGCAAAAGCTGAACTGCAACCCAGAGTTTTCAGAGCAACATCAGAGCTTGAAGAATTCATAAACCAAGTAAACCTTCTGACATAACTATAAAATGTGGTATAAACCCTAGGAAAAAATAGCCATCTTGAAAGGGTAACAGCACTTTTATGAGAATTTCAACTGCACCATGGCAACATCAACCCGTCAAAGCAAATGAAGGGCAGTAAAAGTAAAATTAAAAATGATGAAGGGGACACCAGCTTGCTAACAGCTTTCCAAGCTGTAAAGCTTTCAAATGTTATCTCTTCATTGGTTTGTTCAATCACACATGCCGGTTACCAAGCTTTATCATATGTATCTTTCCTGTTGCTGCAGGTTGCCAGGTTTTGATGGACCTGTGCATAAAAATAAATAAATAATATATTCCTTCTTGATGCACACCCCTCTTCCTTTCTACTACCTTCTTTTCTCTTACTGGTTCTTCTATACTGGTGACGCCTCCTATTAGCTAGGGTAATAGAAATGATGAGAGTAAGTTCAAAGGTTTCTTGGCTACCTTCTCTTCCCATTCCTCTCTCCCCCTTGCTCCACCTACATGTCCTGTAATCTGTCACCACAGATTTCAAAACCCTAGTTAGGGGAGACTGCTCTCACAGGTGTGCGTGCTCTCACAGGTGTGCCTGTATCATGGCATCTACTGCTTAGATATCCTCTCTTTAAATGTTCTGTCAACCATTCAAATGGCTAGAAAAATCTTTGGACTCTTTCATATTTAGTCTATCATTAACGAAGCAGACTTGTGATTAGGCCATCGCATGTACTGTGTAACACACGCTCTATTTCAGGTTGAAAACAAGAAGGGCTCTGACAATGTTAACGCTACATATGAACAACATTAGGTCTGTTCATTTTTTTCATTTCAGGAGAGACGCTTTTTGATGTTTCGCCAGTCAATGACTACCATGCCAGGAGGTCTTGTCTGAGACTACCTTGTCTGATGTCACAATGATTACTATTTTACAATATACTTTGAGTAAAAAATATAAAATTAATAATAATAATAATGATATGTTTATTTAAAAACATTAGTAGCTTGCAGATTAAACTTTCCTGATGAGTAAAGAAAAATGTTTAGTTGAGACCTTTAGCAATCCATATTTGCTCTTATGCAAGTGCCACCATTTAACTCCTACAGAAGTGAAATACATTTTCAAATTTGAAGCAATCAAACCTACTTTTATGCTTTTCTATATGTTTGCTTTATATTGCTGAACAAGGGGGTTTAACTTCAGATCTGTTTCATCCCCAGGAAACATTTAGAAGGATTGCACTCCTAGCCCAAGTCAACAGCTTTCTTTTTTTTTTTTTTCCCTAGACTTCTCCTAGACTGCCACCTGGCATAAGCACAGTTTGCCTAGATTATCATTTGTCTTCTGTTTCTACAGAACAGTTTCTAGGTTCAAACTATGCAGCTCATGCAGAATGCACAAAACATAGAGTTAACACAACCTAGACTTACTTGCATGCTGAAATTCATCAACAGTGTTGACTTTACAGATAGCCTTATTCATGTGGCATCTTTTCATTTCATACAAACAAAAATGACAAAAGGTAACATTTTCCAAGCAAACATGGAAATAATATCAATGACAGCTGAACCTGAGGAAAAGGATATCGATGGGGAGCTCTTCTGGATTTCTTCATTGCACCTGATGGTTAACATAAACATCCCTCTGAGCATGAGAATGGGGGGTGCCATTTTTTGTTAGGGAACTGGCAGAACACCCTCAGCTCATTTGTTGGTCCCTTCAGGATCGAGACAGACACCTGAACCATTTGAAAGGTTAGAGTGGCCATATAGAAAATCATCAACTTGTACTACATCTGAGGGATAGACACAGACACAAAAAGCTTTCTTTTTGCTGCAAGAAAGCTTGCAGCAATTGGATAGTTTACAGGCTTCTCCAGTTGCAATGATGTTACAGACAAGATGTAAAGCAACATCGGCTGACCTTCAGGTTCAGGAGATATTGGATTCAGTTCTGGTTTGACTGATTTTGTGTGACCAGGACCTGTAAAATCTAGTACGTGGCCCATGGCAGTCTCTGAATGCAGCCTGCTGCCAATTCGGTGTGGCCTGTTCCTTGCACTTCATGCTTCTGCAGTTTGTGAAGCCATGCACAGGCCTTCAGTCAAGAAGGCTTTGATTTCTACTTCATCAGTTCCTACCTATCAGCAGATAGGTATTGCATTTTGTTGCACGAAAGGAAAATGGGAATTATTTGGGGTCATTGCAACACTCCATACACTCTTCCTGTAAAATCTAAGGACTTGAATGATTTCAGCTGCCAGTACCTGTTTTCTTACTGGTCTCAATTTGATATTACAGGAAGCTCCATAATGGGTCATACTGTCACTCAGGAGATCCTTCTCGGAGCTTCACTCTAGCTTTTCTTTACATTGTAACTATTTTATTGTTCTGAGCCACAGATAGAGAACATAGTTGGAGTCCGTGCTGTGTCAGCTCCTGGGGAGACAGTGTCTATGCTGTCTCGATAAGTGAATGAGACTGAGACTTAGATATCTAGAAACTGGTTTTAGTCTACAGGCAGACATTAGGCATTACTGGCTATCAAATACACACTTAAATTTAGAAATACCACCAATTTTTGGTTCTAACACACTTTTCAGAACCTTACAGCCCAAGTATTTCCCTGTCAGTGGAACCAGTGCAAAGAATTACATGCTTACAAATGTGGAAAAAAAATAAAACATAAGCATATTCTGTATTCAGTGAGGATTCATTATTCATGCCTTCACACTGCAAATAATAAAATAATTATGATGAATTCCATTTAAGGAATTCTTTCTCCCAACAGACATTGGCATATAGTTTATTGCAATTACAATAAGGAGCACTGAGGAGTCCTCCAGTAGCAATAATACCTCAGAGCACTACTGGTGATAGATTGATACCTGTTAGTTTACTCACATAAACTTTCACCTTTAAGATCAAAACAAATGGAAAATTAATGATTAAAAAAAAATGCAGTTATTATCCTTACTATGTCACATTATTATCCTTACTATGTCATTATCCTAATTATTTTTAACTCATTGGAGGGGGGCGGGGATCTTAAATGTAAATAAACAGTTGGCATTTATGAGTAGCTGTGTTGCCCCATGGAACTGCATCATTGTAAATTATAAGACATATCAATGACTATAATAGACTTTCTTTCCTCCACACCCACACACTGTTCAGCAGAATGAGGTACTAGTGATGACATTTTTAATATATAACTCTCTTTACCTAGTATATCTGCCAAGATGAAAACTGATACTGTGTCTACTCTTGCATTTGAAGAATGGACAAAAAGGTTTGAACTTGGGATTACAGCCATAATCAAGCTTAATACAGCTGGATGCAGGACAGGAATCACAGTATAAACTGAAGGGAACATGGGACTAGGAGAGCAGGAAACAAGGAGAGAAATTTCTGTGGCTTGTTTCAACATTAATATATTAGACCTGCCTCTGTGACTCTGAGGCAGAGATGGAAGGCGGCAAAGGAGAAAAGGAAAGAAAATAGCTAAAGGATCAGGCCTGATGTAAGTTCTTGCACTATTGCTCAAATGTAGAGCAGACAGTACTCCCAGAAATATTTTTCTAAAATATTTCTATAATAATGAAAAGCCCTTTGGACTAGAAGGTGGTAACAGTGCTCTCTAAATCAGTTTTAATCTACTGTTTCAGCCACCCAATCCCATGTAGTGCCAGAACAAATCTAGAATGAGCAAGAAAAGAAATAGTCTCTGGGTTATTATTTTTAGGCCTCCAAAGCTTTCTAAGTTTTAAGCCAAACCTCAGAGATGAAGGGATTTTTTTCATTGTACTTTTAGGAATAAGGATCAATGATTTCCCTTCGATCAAGCCTGTGGCTCTGTTTGATTTCATTTTCTTATGTTTTTACTGTGTGGTGCCTTGAGATGTTTGTTTGACAAAGTGCTCCATAAATGGGAATTTTTATCGTTATTGTCATTGCACTTCTTAGATCCCAAACTATACATTGTTGTCATACTAGCGTTTTAGACTGTCTGATTTTTTCATTGCTGAGGAGGATTGATCAGTCCTGTTACACTTGCTACTGGGACCAATGTATTTTGTAATTAATAGTCTTCTGTAGAGCACTATGTAGGACTGGATGCCTGGGCAGAGAGCTATTCTTCTTTACACACAGCTCTGCATTTAGTCTCATAATAATATCATGTCAGTAAATAACAGGATTCTGAGAGTGGTTGTTTCTTTGCTTTTTAATTCAGGCAGCAGTCTGTCCCACCCAAAAATACTACTGGCTGAGACCTGAAAACACCAACATTTCTCAAAACAACCATTTAAGTGCCTCAATGAAATTCTCCATCAGAAATAAATATTACATTTGGGTTTCTAATATGAGCAAAGGATATGACAGAATAGCTTCTAAAGATGCCATTTGCTGTCTTTTCAAAAATACACAGATTTCACAGTCTTTTTATACTATTCCTCTCATTTAATGCTTGCTGTCCTACAGCCGTTAGTCCAAACTCTGTTAAACTGCACAATGCCATTGGAGTACAGCACAAACTGGAGACTGAATGGGTTCCCTTGAAGTCGAGCTTTGTAAAACAGTCTGGAATAATTGGCTACATATGCTACAGTGGTCTGGGTAAAATGCATAAGGGTGTGAATATGAAGTACAATTGTTGGAATATATTTCAGAGTGATCAGGAATATATTCCAAACAAACAAGTAGTGTGATTTAGACCATCATTCACATCAATGCTGAGTTTTACTTCATAGACTCAAATGTGATCGTAATTATGCTAGCAGAAATCCACAGAAATTCAGTTTAAATCAACAGAATAATAGAAGACTGAAATCAAAGTAATAGAACAGAATTTGCTTATCTTTTCTTGCACGTGCATCCTAAATTAGATCTGCTCACTTGACTGATATATTTTATCACTTTTTATTATTGTGGTGCAACTGGCTCTGAAATGTTACAGCAACTGGAGCATAATTCTTTTCAGATCACACATAATCCTTGCTATTTTGAAACAGGTACTCTATTTAGACTTCAGACTAGAGAATTGTTTCAGCCGAGCTATGGAAGTTTCTGCCAATTCTCAACTTTTATTGCTAGGGTCAAAATACAATTTCAAAAAGAAACTATTATTCCCCGTTCCAAAGCTAAATTTGCAAAATTGGCATTTAAATGTAAATATAGTTTGTCTTGGTTGCAAAGTGAGCACAACTAATATTGCATAACAATAAATACAAAGCCCCAAATGACATAAAAGAGCCACTTTCAGTGCTGTACTACACATGCAGCTTAGAGGGTGGGTGAGCTACAACAGAAAGTGTTCTAACCACTGACAGACTGAGAAAAAAATATGGATAAATCTGGATTAAAATTATGGCAGTTTTTACCTGTCTTGCTACAGTGCTTTTTTTCTGTTTCATAACTAATGGAACATACACTTTACATACTAAAGACAGTAAGTAACTTGTGAATTTCTACCTTGGTTCATTTTGGTAAGAACAGATGGAACTGTTCTCATTTGTCAGCCCTTTAATCCTTCACACACAAGCTGTCATCATACTAATATCTATCTCCATACCTGCAATTCACCTCCTTGCACATTGGTTAACTCAGGTCTTCTGGAATCTGGCAACTGTTGCAATGCCAGGAGTGCCCAGGCCTTTACACTTCATTATGGGAGTCAACACCTAGCGCCAGAGAGCTCTGAAGTCTCAGGATAGATCTGCACAGTCTCAGAGACAACCAGTGTGCATATCCTCCTGCAGGATCTTGCACAAAAGGGTCCCAAAGAAAACACAACTTGTTATACTCATTAAACCACATTGTCCCATCATGTTATTCTGACTTAGCTAGTCACCTCCTTACTTGGTTCCCGAGCAAAGGCGTGGAAAAAAAAATCCGTAATGCATCACCTACTTGACTGGAAGGGAAGATAGATGACCCTGCATACTGCTAGACCATGTTCAGTTGTCCCATTTCACCCTGAAATGCAGCCAGTAAGACGGACACCAGGGTCTGAGACTATAGTCTTAGTAGAGATTTGACAAATTACATTTTCAGAACTAGCTACTACAATCTAGATGCCTCCAGATATCATCTCCCTCAATAAGCTAATGACATCTCTATTAAAATATTTTTTCACCACATAGTGTACTGGGTCTGGCTGGAATGTTAACTTTCCTGGCAGCAGCCCATACAGTGCCGTACTCTGTACTTGTAGCTGGAACAGCAGTGTTATCACACCAGTGTTGTGTCTACTGCTGAGCAGCAGTGGCACAGCATTGGGCCTTTCTCTAACCCTCCTAGGGGGTGGGCAAAAAGTGAGGAGAGAAACATCACTAGGGCAGCTGACCTAAACCAACCAAAGGGATATTCCATACCATGTGATGTCACACTCAGCAATAAAAGGTGGAAACAGGAAGAAGAGGGGAGGGGTGGGCTCTCGTTGGGAAAACGTCGGTCCTCCTCTCGATCACCGGCTGCGTGCGTTGAGGCCTTGCTTCAAGGACATGGTCAATCATTGCTGATTTGTGGGAAGTAGGGAGTAAATTCTTTCCTCTGGACTTCCATATAGCCTTCATTTATTTTGTTTGTTTGTTTTCCTCCCTTCTTTTTATTTTTCCCTTTCCCTCTCCCTTTTCCCCTTCCCCTTTTATTTCCCTTTAGTTAAATTGTTTAGTTCATAATAATCTTTATTTAATTATTATTATTATTTCCCTTTAATTAAATTATCCTTATCTCAACCCGTGAGTTGTTCTTTGCTTTACTTCTCCCCCTCCTCATCTAAAAGAGGGGGAGTGAGAGAGCGGTTGTGGGGTTTAGCTGCCCAGCACGGTAAAACCACCACAATAGTAGTGGTGAGAAAGTACATGGTATCTCTTTAACACGTGCATTTTAACTGTAGTTTATGATAACTCACCATCCTGTAATAACAGGATGAAATAATATGGAAGTAATTATGTTTGCACTTTTCCTCTTCATCTTTCAGTTTAAAGATCGTAGATATTGTCAACATTAACAAAAAACAGTATTTCTACCCTTTTGTTGTGCCCCCTGAGCATTTGGTCCAATAATATCAATGCATAACATTCACGATAACTAGCAGCAAGACAGTAGTAAAAATATACTAACAGTTACAAAGCAGCGATAAGTGCTCAACACCAAGAAATAAAGAACACAGCGGAAAGGAGTCCAAATTGCCAAAAATTACTGCTCAGGAAAGAGATACTAAACTGCAGTGTTCATTTAGGTATTCACCTTAATGTATAGAGCACAAATAGAAAGAAGATACTTCTAGGAACCCGGCTTTCACTGCATAACTCATGCAACATGACAAAGGTAATTTGCAGAACTACCAATAAGAACACATTAATACATACTCATCTTGTAAGAAGACCAGTAGCATACCAAACCAGATGGACTGGTTTGTGTCAGTGTTCCTGCTAGCTTATACCATCCCCTACTTAATCCATTGCTTATGTACATAGCATTACCTTTCCTGACTTGAACAGTACTTTCGAAATCAGAATCCTACTGCTTAAAATTGCTTTGCATACCTCTACCGTACTGAGTTTGAGCTCCAGATTTGTTCCAGACTACCATTTTTCCTGTTTATTTCCTTCATCCAGAACTTGCTACAAGCAGACAATTCCTCACTTTATAATATCATCTTTCCTATGTCTCTGAAACAAGCTTTCATGATAATCTTCAAACACCTATGGTGAGGTATTTAATATAGAGGATCCCATGAGTACATGCTATAAAATCATCAGATTTGTCATATTAAAATAGCAGTAATAAACTAAATTGGTAATTAAAGCTATGTTCTCCTCCACAGAAAAGACAAAACTCAGCATCAGACAGCAGGCAACTGCACCAGAGAGAAAGCACACTTGCTGGCTCATGGGAATTCTATTCTATTGGTGAATTTTACCAGTTTCAGCAGCCATGGGAGGATTAGGTAGAAGTAAAGATCCACATCCTGATGGTGGCCTACAGAACTGGGTTAAGGGCATGCAGTCTAATTCTATGAACGGGGCAGACGGACAGTAAATAATATACATATAGAAAATGATTATTTTCCCATCTAGCTCTAAGATTTCCACCATCACCACCACCTTTGGATTGAAATCATTCCCTTTTCAGGAAACTATAGTCATCATGCAGGTCATAATCATCAGGTACTCCTGCTCAGCTCAAAACCTGCCATTAAAAATATCATGCTGACAAATGGGAATGGAGTTTTTGCTGATGAATGGATAGTACCAAATTAATTAAGTAGACATCATGACCAACACTGGCATGAATATTACTTGCGTGAAAGCATGAGTTGACTGAAGACACCAAGAGAATGATCATCTTTATTACATAGGCTTTTTGCAATAGAAGAAGTAATTTAGTGCACCCAGTCAGCAGATCCAGCAAGCAGCTGGTCCAGCCCTACCTGAAAACAGCTGAGGAACTCTCATTTAAAATAACCCGGCCCACAAAGACACATGAAGTTCCTTTGAAGAAAGTCCTAACAGAAAAGTCTTGTGGGAACTTTCCTTAGAGAAAAGAGGACCTCCTCCTGCAAAGCTTGTCCTCCTTCAGCCCAGAAACAGCTTGCTGACCTGAAAAAGGAGTTTCTCTTGTTCAGTGGCTCAGATTAGAAATCAATAGGCTCTGGCACTGCTTCCAATTTAGGTAATAACAATCCTGCCTCTTATTCAGAGTGTCTGGAATATGATACCTAAGGATGTGATTACTGTATTTTCTGGTTCCTGAAGGCAGCTGCAAAGATTTTCACGCATCTCCCCTCTTGAACAGATTACTGAAGGGGATTTATGCAACGGAGAATGAAGAGGCTTCCCAAGCTCCATGAGACTAATGGGCAAGGAGGGGAAGAATTTGTACACAGGAAAAGGGAGGGAGGGAGCATTGCCACATTCTTCAGCTTTTATCTAGAGGAATACTGTCAATCAGATGTTACTGAGGGGACCCATAAATGGATGTTGGTAAAGTATACATAAGAGGCATCACCCAAATTCCTGTCATCCTATATTTTAATAGTAACGTGGTACTTTTTTTTTTTTTTTGACTGTACCATGCAGTCATACAGACTGATCATACAGTAAGAAAGTCAAAAGGTACAGTGAATTACCAGCTGACATTGTCTTGTTTATATCTACCGCTTCTTAACTTCTTAAAATAAGTAGGGCTGGTTAGAGAGGCTAACTGCAGAAGTCACTTGCTTGGGCTGGAAGACCGCAACAATTATAGCTGTATTAAATGTCTGAAACCCGCCCACAATCCAATGCTATGAGAGGGAGACACTAGAGCTCCAAATTTACTGTGAATACCCTACACTATTTCTAAAAGGTATCTCAGCAAACTATCCTACAATAAATAAGAGGATTTAAGCTGAGGTTAATCACAGATAGATCAGGCCCAACAGCATCTGTGAGTACAACTACCTTCCATGCTATCACATGAGGTTTCACCAAACTTTTGATTTTATTTTCAGGAGTGGGACACTTGTATAGCACACAAGTCTCTGAGGGGCTTTGCGTTAAAGCTAGTAACTAAGCAATTACCTTGTAATCAGACACAGTGTTGACAAGGCAATCATGTGGCAACATGTAATTACACAGCATAACATTGCACATAGTATTTTGCGCTGCACCTTGAAAACATAGTGCTGCCATATTTTTTTCCTCAAGCTGAATAAGACTCCAGAGATTCTAAACAATGCACTCAACCTGAAAACATGATTCTCACAGCTTTTTTTGTTGACATAAGTGAAATGCCCAGACAGACCAATAAAAGGAGAAAAAAAAATAGAATATACCTTCTTCACTCTCTTTTATTTAGGGTAGTATGAAGTGTCTTAAAGGAAGAGTTTGGAGACCAAACCATATATCTGTATCTTCCCCCTGGGGCACCTTCTCCAACCACTGCCAGCTGGAAGACCCACTCTCTGCACAAGCAAAATTTAGCAATTCATCATGTCAAAGAATAAGGAGAACTTCTCTGACTCTAGGGATCGATCTTAACACCCAAGGGGCACAAGGGCAGGATATAAAGTCTCTGAGTTACTGTTAATGCTGCCTTCTAGTAATAAAGGCCATCCATTCCATCCATTGTTGTTAAAATTCCGAACATATTGTTTTCTCCTAGGAGAAAGCACATGCGCTTTTGGGATGTCTGAAAGGTAACCCGATGCATATGAATTAAAAGAAAAAAAAAATTACCACAAACACCAAATACTTACAGATTGTGGTTTAAAGAAATGGCTTCTCCATAATTTTAGAATAAATGTTTGTTGCGCTTCTAATTTCTTGAGTGCTCCAGACAGACAGTTTAAATTGATGGCTTGTTAGTGAGGACTGGCCCCTTTGTGAGATGTTTTCAGAATGATTGATTTACAATAAAGTGGCTCCTGGTGGGTGCACGCAGGTGGAACTGATTCAGATCGATTCCACAGAAGCTGACTAATCAGCTGTTTAAACTGGCAGAGTGCTCAATGACAGAAACAGCGCAGCTATCATTTTCTATCTAAGATTACAAATTAACTTGTTCTGTTTATCCTGTATGCCATCAATATGGAGAGAAGCAGCTGAGACGGAAGTGGGATTCCAGACTGATGGTCTACAGCCTTCCCTACAGATGCACTTTTAAACATTGACAACGAAGGCGCAAGGGGAAACCTCATTACATATTAACAAAACCAGCATCAAGCACCACCAAAAGAAGAGGACTTCTTAAACTAATTAACTGGAATGGAAAGTCAACACTATTTTTAAAACATGACCACAAAAGGACAGATCAATCCCCAAATGGCCAAAAGTAAATATGTACTGGCACTTCCTCCCCTATCCCATACAGTAACATGTACCATCAGTCTGTCCCTCTCTATGTACATTATATGCACACCAGAAAAGTAGCATCTTTAGAGACTGGTATTTCCAGAAATGATTAATGCTGGTAATCAACATTTCAGCCTCTACAGTCATATCCCTGAAAGTGTCATTTTTACAACAAGATGAACACCTCCACGGGGTACACAATGTATATAGGTAAGTGAAAGGTGTCAGAGAAAATGTGGGTAAGTAAAAGGAGAATAGATTCTTCCTGTTTCAGAGCTGATAACAAGAGCAGGGGCGTGAGGGGGGAGAGGGCTTAGAAAAATAATTTTAACCATCTCTCATCCATAATGTTTCCTTCATATAACATCTCTAGCATTTGAAAAAACATCTTTGATTTTTTCTTTTTTTGTATACTTCCTCACCCATTTGTCAGACATACCCCTTATTTTAATTACATTTAAAGCTGCAGGAAAACACCAAGCATGCCTTAGTGTGAGCAGCAGTTCTCATCTTGTTTACAGCAGGGGGTACAGATGTTTCTGCTAGCAAATGAGTTTTGGCCAAACTACCAGACAAGTTCTGCTTCGGCAGCCTTTTAGGGCTACATGCAAAAAGCGGGGAGACAGAAACAAAGGTTTAGCCTCCCTGAACCTGTTCAGTCAGGAGTCTCTCTACTGGCAGAAAATTCCGATATCTGTTTTTTTGATCCCTTTATGTTCTGAGAACAACTAATGGCACATTCAATACCTATAATTAAAACAAAACAAACAAACAAAAACCTACCTGACAAGAGTTAATAGCTACCACACTGATTCAAATTAAAAGTAGTTATTGAAAAGTGCTGCACTAATGGCATTACCTTAAGGAACTACAACATAAATACATAGATCCCACTCCTTGCTCACAGACATCTAGGGACCCCAAGATGTGTCCCAAATCTAAACTGTTATTTCATTTTAACTTGTGAGTTGCATAACATACTACCACGCTGTCATCTGCTTCTTTCAGGTTTTGATATCAGAACTAAAAATTGTAAGCAGACACTGACTTGAAATTTGGTGGCCTAAGAGGTAAATATTTTGACAGATGTACTGCTAAAACTACTTTTTATTACTACAGAAAGGAAAGTACAACCTGATTGTCATTAATAAAGAAAAACTATGTATTATCTGCATTGTTACATGCATACTATATGTCAAAAATTGTTGAACATATCTTCATCATGAAATAAGCTTGTGAAGGGCAATACATTTGTTTCTATGAAGGAAAATCAAAACAAAAGTCTTTTAGGCTGATCAACCATACGTCTCAATGCTCATAGAATAGATGGTACTATTTGCTGAGTAACACAAAGACCCTCATTTCAGAGAAAGCAAATAATATATATAATAATCAGGAAGCCACATGTGATCTGTGTATGAATCTCATTAGTTTCTCTGATTATCTGTGCCTGAGATTAGCCTCTTAACCTTATTTAGCTTAAAACTAAAGCACAGCTTAAAAACACTTAAAAGCATTGGATGCCCAGCATACTGAGGTAAAATGTAGCTGCCTCTCTGTTGGCTTCCTGTTGAGACTTCAGCCCTGACCTGAAGGGATCTTTTCTGACTCTCAGACTTCTCCAGAGAGAAGAAATAATTCAGTGGTCCTGAAGGTGTAGACCTAGCTCTCTCCTGAGCAAACTGCCAAAGCCAGCTGATTTATGTGCACTAGTATTGCGATGTGGGCTGCTCACAGAAAATTGATCTGATAGCACTGAAGTCATTTCACTCCAGACCTCAGGTTGATATGCAGCCTCAGAGGTGAGATAAGCTACCAGGTTCAGAACTTAACAAGACATGTTTCTTCAAGATAAGATTGGCAATTCAAAAACAGCTGCTGGTTGGACAACCAAGTGCAGACATTGACCATGATCTATCACACAGAATTTGGTTCACATACATGTAGTATAGACACGGAGAAACAGAAAATCATGCAGAAGAAGTATGAATGAAGTATCTGAGGTTATCAACATATGAATGTATTGTATACAAAATCTAGTTGAAAAGACAAGAAATGACTTATCAACTATTCAAGCAATATGAGGTGGTAAGAAGGGAAGAAGAAACCCAAGGCACAGACTCATTCCGTATTTAGAGGAGAGCAATAGCAATTCCAAACTGAGCTAGTGCATACACGTAGTGCCAGCTACAGTTTTCTGACACCTTTACATCTTCTGGATGCAAGTGATGTCAACTGATTCCTACAGTGACTGAAAGACAGGAAATACCAATATGCACTCATAATGTGGCCTGTTCTCTAAGACTGCTCTAAGTTTATTTTTGACTAAATTAGGACTGTTTGAATATATTCTGTGGATATCTATGCACTCAAAGAATAACCCTGAGAGTGCTATACATGCTGCAAAAACACAAATGTGCAACTCTGGGCAAACGCCATTGACCTGCATGTGAGTGCACTGTTCTGCTCAAGAAAGGGCAGAGTCCCCAAAAATGGTTTCTCTGTATGTAAATTTGGGATGAAACCTCCAGTCCTTTTATTGTTGACCCACTCCAGCAGTGTCTGAGCTGTATCAAACTGACACCAGGAAAGTCTTATTTTAATTAAATTCAAATATATGCACAGATAGTCACAGAAAGCCTCTTCATGAAAAGTCATGTATTTTTGCTTTTAGTTTCATGCATTGCCTTTTAAGTACATAGAAATTCCCATGTACTTATGTATAACGGTCTATTCCCCATAAGATATTAGCAGTCATTTCCCTTGTTTCAAAATGTAATTGTTAGGATTTCCAGGGGAATATTAATTGTTCTGTAGTTATCTATTTGCTAAGGAAAAGAATGTTATAAGGTTGGGGAAGTGAACAAAAGCACATAAGCACTGTAATCAATGATCTGATTCTTTATGTCCTTACAGGGGACCAGGCCACGTTACACCTAGCAGAATCAATCTTGCTAAAACACTTCATATGTCAACAAACCTCTGGATCTGTGGGTAAATGGTAATTTTACAAAAGTAAAAATATCAAGAAGACACAGTCCAGTAAATCTATGTGTTTAGAGAACAAGTTTTACCCTCATATTTTCTTGCTGCGATCTAGAGAGACATTGAGAGAGAGTCCTTCCCTGTCTGTCCTGCATTTTGACTTCACAACCTCATTCAAATTGAAAATCAACTTTTAAAGTGAGAGATGTGGTCACATCTCACCAGCCTCTTATAAAATCTCCCTAGATCAATTGTAAAAATGGACACTAACAAATTACACTAGGAAGTTTTCATATACTAACTGCAAGCTAATGGGGAAAAGTATTAAATAAAGTACATTTCCTGGATGCCAATTCAGAATAAACAGCACAACCAGCCTAAACCTTTAGGGTAAAGCCCTGTTCTTACAGACCTGTTTGTTGCTGCTTTCCTCCCCCCACTCCCCGCCCCCCCCGCCAATGACACACTTTCCTGTGGTACATATGTGTCTTTCAAGGCCCCACATTAGCTAGGATTCATGACCATGCACTGTGAGATTCATCCGCATGAGCAAAAACTGGTAGAAAATATATTGGCCTTGAGGATTTCAGTGAAAGTAAAAATGTGTTTTAAATACAAATGATCACAGCATCCCTCAGATGCAAGGATCAGGGTGGAAAGGAGACCTTAAGCAAAATTAATGGGGGAAACTTAAAGCTAGAGGTAAGACTTACATAAAAGAGCGCAAATAGTGGTAACTGATGTAAACTCTGTTACTCAAACATTTGGGGAAAGACCTGGAAAAGCCAGCAATGATTAGTCTGATGTTGACTGTCAAGAGACTAAAAGAACTGTCCTTATGATAAATCAGACATTTAATATTTTAGGTACAAGACTGTAAGTCCTCAATGAACAGTTATCTAAAATAATTTCTTACTAAAGAAGAGTTTATAGTTTTGAGGATGAGAAGTTCTCCTCGAGGTACAAATAGGTGATGCTAACCTTTGAAACAACTAAAGAAAACTTCTTGTCAAAGATATCTCTTCTGATGTGTATAAACTGTTGAGCAGTCAATCATGAGTGGGTTTTTGGTGCTGCTTTTGATCTTGAAATTGCATGTGTACAGCTTAATTGCCCATGGGCAAGAGCTGAGGGAGTAAGTTGTGTTTTTGTTTTATATATATATACATATATAAAACAAATATATATACATATATATTTATCTGTTCAAAGGAAAAACAGCTGTCTTCTGTATTCAAAATCTGTTGGTCAAACCAAACCTTTCATTTAATGTTTCTCACTGTGGTGTGTGTACAAAAGACAGAAGCAAAGAGAGAGCAAGTATGGAATTTTTATCAAAGATTTGCACTGCAGGGAACCAGCTTTAGATCTAAATCTAGTCAAGAATGCAATAGGGGTTTCTTCCCAGGTGGGGATAAGATAATTAACATAATTCAGGGAAGAAAATTAATTGTGATAGATTAGAATATTTTATATCAAATGCAAATTTCCCATTGATTTTTGTACTTGA
The DNA here is from genome assembly GCF_964035555.1 of Netta rufina. Classification (NCBI taxonomy): domain Eukaryota; kingdom Metazoa; phylum Chordata; class Aves; order Anseriformes; family Anatidae; genus Netta; species Netta rufina. The sequence continues at coordinate 14,243,990 of NC_140130.1, forward strand.
ATTCTAACAGCTATAATGTATCGAAGATAGGGAAGTATAATAATAATGATGACATTAATAGCACTCTAGTGTAAAGAATTATTAAGACTTAAATGTGATACTTTTCAATAATGGTAGATGAACTGATTTTGAGGCATATTCAATGAGAGCTTCACGCATTGATTTAATTTAGTTTTATACTCAGTAAATTGGACTGATGTCATGTCACATAACTATCCTTAATCTTGAAAAGTAAGAAAATTGAAGGATATATATATATATTTTTTCCCCCTCTCATCCAGAGCCCGTTAATAGTTATATTGTTTCTGGGTTTCTGGGCAGTAATTTATGTTTGGTACCACGTTCACTATAAACAAGAGGATAAGAGAACAGTTAAGGTCTATAGCTTTGGCACTAAGGCGAATATGCTTGTTTTCTCAGAACTACTCGGAACATAACATGAACTGGGTCTGCAAATGGGGATCCTGGGGTCTGGGTACAGCTGTCCACATCCAACATGTATGAGAGCTACATAAATTATCTATTTGTATTAACCTAATGGGCCAACCTAACTGGGAAGGCCCATTTGTGTTTTGTCCCTGAGCACAGCGGAAGAGCGGGCCAAGCCACTTTCCATCTTTTATCAGCAGTCCTGGCTATCAGTGGAGGTCCCAGTTGACTGGCAGCTAGCTAATATGATGCCCATTTACAAGAAGGGCTGGAAGGTAGACCTGTGAAACTATAGGCCTGTCAGTTTGACCTCAGTGCCAGGGAAACTCATGGAGCAGATTATTTTGGGTGTCATCACGCAGCACTTGCAGGGCAAGCAGGCGATCAGGCCCAGTCAGCATGGGTTTATGAAAGGCAGGTCCTGCTTGACGAACCTGACCTCCTTCTATGACAAAGTGATGTGCCTGGTAGATGAGAGAAAGGCTGTGGTCTACCTTGACTTCAGTAAGGCTTTTGACACCATTTCCCACAGCATTCTCCTTGAGAAACTGTCTGCTTGTGGCTTGGACTGCTGTACGCTTCATTGGTTAAAAACTGGAGGGGTACCAGGCCCAAAGAGTCATGGTGAATGGATTTAAATCCAGTTGGAGGCCGGTCACTACTGGAGTCCCCCAAAGCTCAGTACTAGTACTCAGTACTAATTCTCTTTAATATCTTTATCGATAATCTGGATGAGGTGATCGAGTGCACCCTTAGTAAATTTGCAGATGACACCAAGTTAGGTGTGTGTGTCGATCTGCTCAAGGGTAGGAAGGCTCTGCAGGAGGATCTGCATAGGCTGGACTGATGGGCTGAGGTCAACTGTATGAGGCTCTACAAGGCCAAATGCTGGGTCCTGCACCTGGGGCACAACATCCCCAAGCAGAGCTACAGACTGGGAGATGAGTGGTTAGAAAGCTGCCAGGCAGAGAAGGACCTGGGAGTATTGGTGGATAGTCGGCTGAATATGAGCCAGCAGTGTGCTCAGATGGCCAAGAAGGCCAACGGCATCCTGGCTTGCATAAGAAGCAGTGGGGCCAGCAGGGCTAGGGAGGTGATCGTCCCCCTGTACTCGGCTCTGGTGAGGCCACACCTCGAGTAGTGTGTTCAGTTTTGGGCCCCTCGCTACAAGAAGGACATCGAGGTGCTCGAGCGAGTCCAGAGAAGGGCAACGAAGCTGGTGAGGGGCCTGGAGAACAAGTCCTGCGAGGAGCGGCTGAGGGAGATGAGTTTGTTCAGCCTGGAGAAGAGGAGGCTCAGGGGCGACCTTATCGCTCTCTATAGGTACCTCAAGGGAGGCTGTAGAGAGGTGGGGGTTGGTCTATTCTTTCATGTGCCTGGTGACAGGACAAGGGAGAATGAGATAAAGTTGCACCAGGGATGTTTTAGGTTGGATGTTGGGAAGAACTTCTTTACTGAGAGGGTTGTGAGGCATTGGAATGGGCTGCCCAGGGAAGTGGTTGAGTCACCGTCCCTGGAGGTCTTTAAAAGATGTTTAGATGTTGAACTTAGTGATATGGTTTAGTGGAGGACTTGTTAGTATTTGGTCAGAGGTTGGACTCAGTGATCTTGGAGATTTCTTCCAACCTAGATGATTCTGTGATTACAAAAACTATGTATGGCATAGTATGTTACAGCTCTCTACAAGAAAACATTTTTATATGAAAAGATAAAAATAATAGAATGTGTGCAATTATCATGTTTGTTGCTTTTATTTTTTTAAAACACATTTCTGCATGAGATAAGAGGAAGAGTCTCTTCCTGGGATGAGAAGCAAAAGGAGGAAAAGTTTAGAAGTGAGGCCTGGGTAGGCCATCAAGTCCTGAAAAAGGCAAACAGAGATTCTTCTTTGGCACAAGAATAGGAAATGACATCTACAAATCACAATTTTTTATAGCATTTGAGTAGTACCATGGTAGTTGTATGAGAAACAAATAAATGCAAACAGATCTTAAGACTGGTACAAAACAAAGATGAAGACTGTCTTTTCTGATGTGGGTCAACAAGAGAAAGAGACTTCAGGGGAAACCCGCTGAATTTCAAATGAAAAGCGAACACATACAGATGTGTAGCAGATGCAATTGCACCTGAACATAGACCTGAAAAGCTGCAGTTTAACAGAGGTGAACAGAAGACCTACATTCTTAAAATGCAGCAAGTATTTCGTACCAGGGACTACTCTGCATCCAGGCTATCAGTTCTGATCTTGTTGGGAGTGCAATACCCTGCAAAAATTTCCTACCCCAAGCAGAAGCTTACCAGAGTCTCTGTGTTTAGCAGAAGGTGTTTTTGACTTGGGGCTTGGTTACTCAGCAGGCCTGCCAGCAGGAGAAATCTTTAATTTGTGGATGGAGTCTTTATGCTCACGGGCTGTGGGGTCACACTCAGGCATTAAAAGAGGTTGATTTGACCTTGAAATAGAGGTCAGAAAATCATTTCAGATGCAGGATCAGTTCTTCAATTTCAGCTTTGAGGTTATACAATTTCTGCAATTTTACAGTTTCCCATTTTAAAAAAGAGGTAGAGATGCAGATGGAGGACTACTATATTCTAACTTAACTGGTGGTGAATAGGAATCCATGGTTTTGAAAATGCATTTAGATATCAGTCTTATCTAGTACTCTGGTTAGCAGCTTCCTGGAAAAGTATTGACCGGTGTTTGAAAATTCTGATTTAATAAAGCAGAGGAGGTAGAGAAATTGTCCAACTTTTTTTTTTTTAAATATAAATGAATATATGCAGTTTTGAAAGAGAAAGTTTGCAATATTTCCTCTTAGTAGGTGTAGAAAAGAAGGCCAATAGTTCATTTCACAGTATAAGCATGTGGCTATATGACATTTCTATGTGAATAGCATCCCTTTGAAATACTGTAAAAAGTATTAACCAATGCTCATATAGAATACTGAATTATGACTCCATTCCAAACCTAACTAAATTGCTAAACATATTCAAAAATATATTCATATAATTAATGGGTGTACTGATTCATGGCAGCTGTCCAGAGAAGTAAGGAAAGTGGTTTTTTAAAGCTATTAAGCTATTTTATCAACATTAAATAATTTAATAAAAAAAAAAAAAATCCCAGCTCTTGTTTCTTACAGGTAAAACCAGAACTCAGCTAAACAAAAACACATCATCCACATAATAAATGGCATAAAAGTGGCATGCACTTATTTCATAATACCAAACAGGTATCGTTAAAATTTCATTTTAAACCCCCTTGATGTCCAAATTTGTTTGCAACACTTCATGAGACAAAGGATATGACCCATAAGGCATGAAAACAAAATTCACCTTTATTCTGCATTGCTAGAAATAGCTCAATTTTGCTCTAATTTGAAACTGCAAATACAACATGTCACAGCATGCTCTCTTTCCAAAGCAATATTAAGGTAATTCCTGGGATAACTGCTTGAGTTACCTCCAAATACTTCTTTGGAATGTTTTTGTACTTCATTTGTATCTTGGTATGGACTTTTGTGTCAGTTGCATATGTTGTAGTATGTTTTATTTTTTTATAAGAAAAATTCTAGAACACTATTTCTAGAATTGACCAGGGTTTTCTCTGCCAGGTTGTTATAATTATTAGGAAAAAGTGTACTAAAATAATTCCCATTAAATGTAATTTTACATTGAAACATGCCATTTTAAATGAAAACTTAGGCAAGAATTTATGATCTAAAATGAAAAAAAAAAATCCACTTGAAATTTACAGTAGAATCATTGAATTTGGCTCTAATGGGTCTAAGTCCATTTGATTGAAGTCTTGCAGCCCGTGAAACTGAGCCAAAATACTTTGAGTCACAAGACACATACTGCATATGCCCTCCCAGAAATACTCCTCTCTGAAATAACAAATAGAGCATACTGATGTCTGAGAGCTATTTCAAAAGAAAATGAGGTCTTTTACGTCCACCTTTCTTTAAAAGATATATAGCCTGAACCAATCACATGAGGCTAGAATCCTTCCTTTTAAATGTTATTGAAAAAAAAAAAAATAAAAAATTGCTCATTTATGCAAGAGGAGTACTGCATGGTCCTGGGGATGCTGAAAGCCTCGTGACAAAAATAACATGAAAAAAAATTGATAGACCAGTTCTCAATGTGCTTCACCTAGACAGAGAAACAAACGTGTACATTAACTGAACTTAAAAAAAAATTGACACAGATCCAAACTATGGGCTACACTTTGTAAAAGGCATTCACTATCACAAATCTCTCACTCTTCCATCTCCTAACTATGGTCAAACTCCATTGTGAAAAACACCACTGTTCTTTGTGACAATTACTTTACCTTGTAAAATTCATTCTGTTTACAACTGCTAGTATACAATAATGAAGTTTTAATTTAGAGACTCAGTCTGAGAGTCAAATTTGTGACTTCTGTGCTGAACATCTGTGTAAGTAGAATATTACTAGGATGCCCCAAGGAATTATTTTTAAAAAGCTTTTTTGATTCAAAGGCTTTATGGATTTCAAATACCTTGCAAATAAATAATCATCAATAATACAAACTGTAATGAATTTTGAATATACAGGAAAAATAAAGAGTATTATTCATTTGGAATTTAAAAGTTTAGCAAATGTGTTGAATTAGCAGCACATTTAAATATCAGATTCCTTGGTAAAATCTCAGAAAAGTCACTCACAATGAGCAAAGGAGATAACTTCATCAATATTAATAGAACATAGTCTTTAATAAGTAGAGTGCCTGAAGAACATGTTAGTAGGATGATCCAGCTTTAGCAGGGAATAGCAAAAATGCTTCCATAATTCATAATCCTTTCTAAAGCACATTTTTCAAATATAGAATATATTTTCTCTCATGTAATTTCATCTCATAGGATGTTTTAGATATTTGACTCTCATAGGTTAAAAGAAATCTCCCGCAGATTTTTATTTCCTTTCTGAGAAGGTACACTTTCATTCTTAGTGTGGATTCCATTGCCTAAATTTGCTACAGTATTGTCAAAATGATTCAGTACTCCATTTAATGTCTATTTCAGAATCTCTTTGACAAACACTTTAATTTTATCTCTCTTGTGTAAATCCATAAAACAGCATGATCTAAAAATTCCTAACAAACTTACTAATGAAAATTTAAATATCCATGTGTTACTTATGCAGTTTTCAGTTAATTATATAGCAATAGTCTCATATATACCCTAATTAAATTAATTATTGATTAGTGCACTTTACCCTGATATTTCATTAACACACAATAACCGTCTCATTATATCTGGATGAAGTTTTAATTAATTAAAAGTGTGGCTGGAAGTACAAAGTTAAGGAAACAAATGCAACAGCAGATTAGTTTAAAATCAAAGAACCGAGTAAGAATAAACATGTTAATTACATTAAAAAAGAAGAATTAGTGAATAAAATACTTTGGCAGCTTAAAGAAATTGATTCAATAAAGACAGTGTGTGATAATTTCTAAAGGATTAGAGTTTTAGCAGTAAGAAGTGTAAATCCATCTACGAGGCAAAGCAGGAGAATTCTTAAAATATTATTGTAACACTTGTAGGATTTTGTCCTTTGGTTATTTCTGACAGACTCTCTTACATTTTAAGCAGCATCCTCAATATCTAAATATGTAATTATGACTGTTTATTTTCACACTCATCAGTTATGAGCTATTTCAATAGTGTGATGCTGTAATTCTCACAAGATCTGGCAAATGATTCACGGCACTTTTATGTTGTCATTAACTGTCACATTTCTTGAGTTAAATATGAGCCCTGTCACTTGAAAGTCAGAAAGCCGCTTCTAAATTTCTCAATTTCATTAGCAATTGATTCAAATCACTTCCATAAAAGAGCCTGGATTGACATATGAATTGCAGTGGTTCCACAGCTTAGTGATTAATTAAGCAAGCTATCAGGCTCACATTCAGCTATTTATTAACCTGAAAATTCTTGCTTCATTATACAAGGTTTTCTAATTATTACATGTAATTACTGTATTTATCTTTTCTGGGTTTTGAAAAAAGTTAATTGGTGGAAGATAATAACAAACCATCTGATCGGCAAAGCTTTACCAGCAATAACAAAAATATATACGCAGACCTGAAGCAATGTTAAAGCTCCTTGATGCAATGGACTGTGAAATGTATTGTCAACATAAAAGTACATATTTCCTTTAAAATTGGAAAAAGGTGTCAGCATGTGATATTCAAGGCATACACAGTGCAACGGTGCAATTGATACAGTAAAGTGCATGCTTTGTGCTGGGCTATACATCCTTCATGGTATGATTTGAATGTAAACAAACATACATACATAAACACCCATCTGTTATCCTTGACAGTAAAGAGAATTGAGGGAAAAAATTGACTTATGTTTAACCACACACACGCCATAAAAAGGAGATGAGATACCACAGAGTAGCTGGAAGATGATAGCAGCCCATTGATTTGAAAATAAAAAGTTAATTTCTAAATCCTTCAATATTACAGTCTCTGTTGTTTTTGAATAAGGAATTAATAAATGTAGCTATTCTGCATCTAAACCCTTTCCACTTTCTTTTCCTTAAAATAATGTGAGTGACACATTGACTCATCTAAGTGCTGAGAGATTAGCTTGCTTTTTATTCTTCTTCTGAGTATCTAGAGAAAGAGAGATTCCAGAATACCCTTTGCTAAAGCTAGGTTAGGCTTCTTCTAACAATGTCACTTATGTTGCTAGCTCATCCCCTATAAATTTATCCAGACATAAATCTTGTAAGATTTCCAACTTGTGTGCTTTCCAACATCAAGGAAAGCTTAATCAGAAACTGTAATTTAAAATGAGGCTCAAACATTTAATCCTGTCTGAATGCTACTGTTTACAGAATTGCGTTTAATTTACGGCTGGATGCTCATGTTGATCATTTGTAGACCACAGAAAATGCAAGTCATGACAGAAACAATGGTTTTTCAGCTCATGCCCCAAGGTAATTACTCATTACTATGAACAATACACCTGCAAATCCAAAACGCATTTTAGATTACCCAGACAATCGCAGATTTTGGGTAGTAATCAACACTATTTCCTTGGGTGCTGTGCAAATATGACGAAGGGAGAACCCTTCCACTGAAGGTTTTGGTATTTAAAATGCTCAGGGAGATTGGTTTAAAGAAACATGCAAACAAGTGTCTCAATACGTCTCTACCTTAAGATTAAATACTTTTTCTGAGCACAAAGGGAAGCTATTGGGGTTGTGGTTTTTTTTGCAGCATGTTTGGACTAAAAATCAGCATAGGCCTATATTGTACTGTCATCTGTCATATTATAATTACTTTCTGTCAATAACCTTGGAGCCAAACGCAAGCTAGTGACCTGGAGATGAAATACTCTATATCCTATTGCACTCTGCTGTGTACACTGTTGCATTAAAACTCAAATGAAATTTGTTTTCTTATAGGACTGTGAATCCCTGTAACATTCTTATTACATTAATGAGACTCAAAGCACAAGTGTTAAGATAATAAAAGTTGTTAGCTGCAATTAAAATAACCCAATAAAAGAAAGTAAGTCTTCGTATTCTTAGAGCAGTTTTCAGTAAGTCTTCATATTCTTAGAACATCTTGACCTCACAAAGAAAGGTAATCGTTCTTTGCATTGTAGCTTTATTCAGAGGACACAATCAAAACCCGAGTCCATCATAAACATATTCTAGGACATAGTCTTCACTTAATGAAGCCATGCAATCCAAGGATGATCTCGACAAAAGAAAGACCCTGAGAGTTATGAGCATTTAAATGCACATTGGAAGTCCTGAGGTCATTGAAAATGCTTTCCTATAGAGAATGGCCAATAAGGTTTGCACAGAGAACTGAAACAGCAGATCCATGACAGCAGGTAAAAGCTGAATAAACAGAATTTAAGTACCAGTACAGAGTCCTATCTGCTGAAACTGGATTTTTTAATCAGGTGCCAGAGGCGTGTAAGAGCATAAATCTCACAGACCTTCACAATCAGTTACACTCCTAAACCACTTTTGAAAACCCCACCCTGGACTATTCTGTCCACTGGCTGTTATTGAACTGCTTTTGATGTTTTTTTATAACTATAAGCAAGATTATTTTCAACTCTGCACCTCAAGATGCCTTCTCAAGAAAACAAATTGATTTTATGGATTATTGGTTTTAAACTCAAAGAGCATAGCTGTAGGTTCCTAACAGCTTGGGGATCTGAATACCTGAGAAAGCCAACACTGAGCAGACTTGTCTGCTCAGAACCGGAAGTCCCACGGCAGCAAAGATTTCTTTCTGTACTGTTGTTTGGAGAAGAGCTGGAAAGACTGCAGTGTTTTAGAACTTGTGCTCACTTTACCCTTCCAGCTATATGGCTGACGCAGCTTTACACAGCTCTAAAATTTCTCAGTCAGTGATGTAGTCATGTTCACAGAGAAATAGACTTTCCCCATTCACCATGACTGCAGCAACATAGGTAAAACATTCTGAGAGTATATTGTTTTGAACAACATAGCTTTAACAGGAACAGAGATAGCAAATCAACATGTCTTCTCACAGACAGACAGATTCAGTTGGACTCTTACTTCTACCTCCTAAGTGAATCCAACATTAGTCAGGCCCACTATACTTTTCAGGAGGTTGGCAGTGTAAGTTATTTTTACAACGTCACAGAACATAAAGAAATAAATCCAGGGGCTCATACTTTAAAATTACAATGATCGTATTTACTTGACAACAAAAGGTACAAATTCAAAAGACTCAAAATGTTTTAAGAAGCTTCATGTGGTTAAATTTGGGTGTCAAAACACAGTGCCACTGCCTACAAGATCATAGTTGCCACCATATACCTCCTGTAAGAACTAAAATAGCAGTTTTATTTAATTTGGTGTATATATATATATATGTTTATTTATTTATTTAAACAAAATAAGGCATTACTGTGGCAAACACTTGGAAATAGCATAAAATCTATCTAACCGTGCAGAAACATTTTTAAGTTGATCAAAAATAAAATTGAAACAAAGCTTAGATAAGAGGCTAATTATTGGTGCTTATGTATCAAAAGAATACCAAGAATTCTGTTTGACTGAATATTTTTTTAAATTAATGACTATTAGTTTTTTAAAAGTAATGACTGCTTTCAAAAAAAAAAAAAAAAGAAAAAAAAGAAAAGAAAGAAATCACATTCATTAACTGTTACTCCAACTACTAAAAAATAAATGCTGTATTCCTCTTGATTAAAATACACTAAAATATTGATGGCAAGTTTGTCTAAAAGGCTGTAAAATACTGTATGATTTTACAACTTTCATGGATATGCGATCTATCTGGGAAAATGCAAGATTACCGCACACCTGTATGTCTTATTCAAAGATGTTTTAAATGAGTCTGCAACTTCCACACAGTGATCAAACACAAGTAAGAATTGGAAACCACGTTGGTTGAACTGATTGTCATCTAAATGAGAGCTGGATTTATAAGAATGCATTAATAATGAAATGTCTTCCATATTCCAATATAAACATATATTTAGATCACTGATGGTAATCATAACTCTTACAGTCAATAGAGTGAATAATGCTGTCTATAAACAGGGTTCATAGACAATGTGGAATTTGTAATTGTTAGTGTTTAATAAAAAGTCAAAGAAGTCTTGAATGTCCAAAAACTAGGAAATAAGAATAACTAATATTTCATCTCTGTATTAATTCATGTTTATATAATGACATAGAAAAACATTTGGTTGGTTTTAATGGAGAAGAAGGATAAAAAAAAGTGATTTGAAGTCAGTCTCATAACCAAGCTCTATGAGATAAACATTCTCATCAGTGATGTAAAACAACCTTAGCTGTATTTACTATCACGACCAGCACAAAACAAAACATATTCAATGATGCAATGCAATGAACCTCAAAATACAGTATGAGCAAAGGCTTTTTTTCTTTCCATGCTGACAGACTTGCCACTCATTGCTGTGTGGTAGAAAACAAACAAACAAACAAACAAAAAAAAAAAACAGGCTGTAGTAAAGCTGCTAATAACTCATCTTAGCAAGTTTACCTTCAGAAAGAGACTTTGAAAGAGAGCAGAAATCACCATACTCCTTTGCTCAAAACTCTACGGACTTATGAAGACCAGGTAATGCTATAGCATATGCAACAGCAGACAAAATGGAAAAGTTGCTACTGAAACAGACGAAAGCAGCAATGAGACATTTGAATGAATAAATCAAATAGTATTGCTTAGACATGCTAACTTAACAAAACTAAGCTTAGCAAAAAACAAACACAAACAAACAAAAAAACAACACCCACAGCCTTTACCATATGTAGAGTATGCTTTAGGAACATTAGAAGTTTTCTTAGAAATGAATGGAATAAGAAAACATGAAAAATTTTGCAATTTCTCAAAAGTACTATAGCAAAGGTAGCAACCCAAATACAGACTGAAATAATCCAGACTCGATCTCACCCACTCCAATGAGCTTGATGAACCTTTCACTGTTCACACACTGGCACAAGAGAGAGGAAAATCAAGCCAGGAATACTGTCACAGCAATTATATAAATTCATCATTAAAAGCAGTTTCAGCAGACTCTTAGCAAAATGGAAGTTATTCTATAAAGAATACTTCCAAGCATCCCGCTTTGAGGAAGCAAAGGTACCTATACAGGAGATTAAGGTGAGGAAGGCCATGTGCATCCCTTCTGTGTAGCCACAACTGTGGGCATTCGGCTAATCCCCAAATACCATGTCACCTGCACCTGTCAACCAGGGCCCTGTGCTATATCACATCTACCTGAGAAGATGTATGCTGGCAGCTACCACAGCACAACTGCTGTCTCATGAGTGCACTCCTGCTTACTTTCCAGCAGACTGCTGGAGTAGTTATAGCTTGAGATTTAAATAAGCAAATGCAGGAAAAAAATGAAGAGTAGATGATGTGTCCTGCTGAAAGAAAGACAAAAATATTTTCTTTGTAATATTTTCTCCAAAATTTACCTTGAGGAGTGTCAAGAATGTATGAGCTGGACTGAGGTCCAGATTATGAGTACAAGGTTGGACTTAAGCTTTTTCAATTAAATTCTGTTCTTTGGTTCTGTTTTTCTGCTGCCCTTTTTACAGGAGGAAAAATGGAACAAGGATAAAAAAAAAAAAAAAAAAAAAAGTAAGTAAAAGGGTATTAAAGAAACTCAAACACTTGGAGAACCAAAAAGAACATCCTTTTGAATTACAAAAATAAAGCTTTGTATAGTAAAAATCATCAATTGCTGCACTCTGCTAAAAGACACGGGGAGACCTAGGTCTTTTCCCTATGGCAGCATAAAATAACTTCTCATTGCAACATGGCAGGTCTGCTAAACAATAAATTATTTATATCCTCTCCTTAAAAAACAACCAAACAAAAACCACTGTCCAACTCCCCTTAGCTAAACAAATGCTTCAAGTGTGCCAGAAATGTTACGTTTTCAATTAAATATTCAGAGCAATAATTGCTCATATTCTTACTCTCCAGGAGCTCCACCTAACTGCCAACAGATTATACTTTCCCAATTGACTTCAACAGAAATATCTTTGGGAAATTCTTATTTTCCATTACTACTAAATGAAGTGCATTTCATATACAATAATAATAATAAAAACCTAAGCAAATTATTTGGAAGAGCTGGGGCTTCTTTGTGCTGCACAATAGGATGCCCTCATATGAAGTATTGTATGTTTTTGCCTCACCAGAAGTACAATAGAGTGGAATTGAAAAGATCCACAAAAGGGAAATAAAGCTTTTGAGAAGCATGGTGGAACATAAATCTATTAAAAACTGGCAGAATTCATAGTTATTCAACTTCGAAAAGTTGGATAGCTACAGGATTCTTGATTGCAAACAGCGACATGAAAACCAATCAGACTTCAGTTTTGAGAATATTTGGTACCCTGCTATGAGAAACAAGAGTTATGATGTTATTATAAACATCATAAACGAAAATCTAAAACCAATTAAAGTAGATACTTTGTGTGCAACATATACCTGGAACAATCTGTCTATATCATCTCTTGTGAAATATTTCTTAAAACTTTAATCCTGGTAAAGAACCTTTTAATGCTACCAGATTGGCAATTGGAACTTCTGCTTGAAAATGTGAAAATACTGGTTTCAGCAAACAAATGCATTCTCTCCTGGAGAAAATGGAAGTCTCATTGATATCTCATATGAAAAAAGTTGTTATAGCAGTTGGCCAGCGACAAGCAGCTGTTCAGACTGGGACCAATCATTACAGCTAATGCAAATTCTGGCATAAAACAGGAGGGATTTATTTTAGAAAACCTCTGTTGTCTTTTCTGTGGCTTCATGTTGAATATTCTGGGCCTATGAAATTACAAGTTACAGACAAAACCAATCATCTCAAATGTCCACTGAAATTACAACAAGTAGACCACTGTCCTGCCAGTAAAAACTTATTCATCACTCTATATTTACAAGTTCTTTGTCCAATCTGTTTTTAATTGTATAAACTTAATCTCTAACAGTCTGGCTGCAGATAAGGTCTAACATACCCCAGGACGAACAGAAATCCCTTAGTGGTGGCCTATTTTCCATTCTCAATGGTTTTAAAGTGGCACAAAAACTGATGCATCATATGACTGATCATGATTTAAAAGCACTAGCTTTAAAAGCTCCATGAATACTTACTTGGCTTAACAACACTCTTCTAAGACTGCTAGGCATACAGAACACCTTTATGACTGCTGAGACATGCCAAATGAAGTACACAATCAATACAAGAGCTGATCTGTGCCTCAGAAACAACCATTGACTTTTGTTTTGTTGTCGTTGCTGTTTTTTGTTTGTTTTTGTTTTTCCCTTTGTTTTTAAACACACTAACTCTTTCTATGCATTTGGGGTTAAAACAAACAAACAAACAAAAAAAAAAACATTTACAATTCATGCTTAGTTGAGACAAATTGACAACGCACATATAGGAAGAATCATCTTTCTCATCTTCCAAACTCATTCAGATGCAAGGCAGCAGCTGCTCTAGTTGCAGTTTGTGGTACTTTGTGTGCACTGTCAAGTTACTTCTTTGTCAAGCAACCCTTAAAGTTCACATTTCGTACCTAACATAATATCAAATGCTCCACCAGTGTTTTTTTGATTATTATTTTTAACTGCAGTAACAGCAAGATTGTATAAAATGCAGAAATACCACAACTGAATAAGAAAGCTTAATAGATAACTTTGTCTTGATGTTTTCCCAGACCTTACATCTCAGCAGACCCATCTTGAAGTGTCAGTTCTTAGCTCTTGGAGATAATTTGTGAAGTATGAAGTCTTGAAACATTACTGCTTAGCTGTCATGACCGAGTCTTTCCACACAACACTAGTTATAGAACTGGCTTTAAAATCGTAGCAGAAATCTGGTCCTAGTGGTCTAAATACATGTATTATAAGTCTCCAAAAAGGATATTAAACAAGTATTTATTTGTTAGTTGGTTAAACTGGTTTCAGATTGAGTGTCCTTTAAAGAAGCAAGAGCAGAACTATGTCACCTCAAAGCAGTCCCAGGGCCATACAACCCTACTGTCTGGTTTAAATGGGAAAGACAGCCCCTTTCTTATAAAAGCCCTTTCCTATCAAGCTCTTTCCTAACCCTTTTTCCCCTTTCCTATCAAGCTCTAACAAGGATCCTACTTTAAGCCTACCAGGAGAGGACTGAAGCAGTCTCTAAAAATGTATAATGCATTTTATTGGTATTCAAATTTGCATTTTGAAAATAAAATAAAATACGAACATAAAATAAAAAAACAAATAAAATAAAATAAAGCTAGGTCCACTTTTAATTTCAATGTCTTAAGGTGTTATTTCAGCTGCACACAGTGTCCCTTTTGGCTAAATGAACATTCTAGTGCCATGTAAGTATTCTGCAATTATGCTGAGTTATCAATTTCAAATGTTTGAATTTAAAGTGACACATAATCATGTATTCACTCACACTTTAATTTGAATCATTGGTACTAGTATATTGTTACAGCAGACAACATACTGTCGATTAGCAGGTTTACAGTGAATCCCTTCTGGAGTCCATCATTTCAATATTTACTTAAACAAACTCCATATGATCTACTTTACTATAGTACATATTCTGGTCTTTTCCTGTCTGACATAGCTGTATAGAAGTACATTTTATTTTGAGCTGTGTATACATCTTGCACATAAACACATTAATAAATGCAAAAGATTAATCCCTAGAGAATTTAAAAATATGAAATGGTATTAATTACATTTGTATATGCTTGATTATTTAAGGTTGACAACCTGAGGCTGTATTTTTAATAAGCAAATAACTGTGCATGGCATAAATTAGCTTCGATTTGCATCAGGGAAGGAAGAATTCCTGAGTTCTATTTCCTGTTGCACATAACAAGCAGATGCCTGTACATTGGACAGAAAATAAAACAATCATTTCTTGTCCCAGTCAAATAATTTCTTCTGCCTAATGGAACCAAGCACACTTTTGCACGTGTAGAAGTCAAGCAATGAATACAGTGTTCCTTAACATCTCAGATCCTGCCTAGTTCCACAGCTTACTCAGTGCAAGATATACTTGCTTATGTAATGCTGGGCTACTGCAATCTATGATTTTCATTGTTGCAACAGAGGACTAGGAAGTTCCAAGCAAACAAAAGCTCAGAATGTGAACCTGACAAATATTTTCCAAACCAGAAGTCATTTTATAAATTTACTTTGGCTCAAGTGAGCCCTAAAACAAAGGATTTCCTTAGCACAAAAAGACATATTTCCCACATTGAGAACAAACCCAGAGGCCACTGAGAAATAGGCCTAAATGCAAATACAGGAACTGTATTCTGTCTGTATTTTAATTCTGTTATTCAAGAATAGCTCTTCTCAGAAGATTTCAGGCCATTCTATACTTGTGAAGGATTTATTCCTCTCCACAAAAAAAAAGGAAACATAATCATAACCATATTTGACATTAGTACATCGTTTGAAATAGCTGATCAATGAAAAAACCTTTAGATATTTGCGTCTGCAGTTCCAGACATTACTGTAAAAAAAAACTTCCTAGCTTGGCTAATAAACCTTCAAAAATTGTGATTTTTGCACATTTTTCTCAAAGGAGAATGCCATGAAGAACGTTTGGTACACTATACCATGCAGTAAAGTGCCAAGGAACTGTATGACAGTATCTCACCAAGAACATTTAGAATCAAAGCAGATGGATTAATGAATATGTGATCAGATGAAAACCAATGACACAGTTACTCAGTACTTTCTCAAATATGGTGAAAGGCATCTCATTATTCATTAGGTTAAACACGGAAGTCAATAAGACGCATCTGTCAATAACCCAAACTACTACTGATAACTGGATAGTTGTACATTGGATTGAATGAAGAGAAATGGTGAGTGTTACTACAGCTAGGCACTGATTTCACCATTTAATTCAGTTAGACATCTTAAGACATAACAGATCCTAAGCCTAGGTATCCTTGCAACATGTGAAATGAAGAATGGAGAATAAAACTGAAATAAATCTTAATCTTCAAATAAACCCCCCTTTTCCTAAAGTGCTACTTCTATAGCATCATTCTTTCATTCACAGCTTATGGTCACTGGCTAAGAGCTCATCTACTATTGACATGTTTTCCAACAATATTTCCTAGTTACTAAGCCATGTATGAAAGATGATTCTTCACGTAAAAAACGTTGGGGGTTTTCTTCTCATCAAAAATCAATGAAAAGGAAATTGCTCAAATTTGTCAGAACAACCACTTCTGTTGCTGCTTAATCATTAGATCTAGCCTGCAAGGGAGCCTGCTATACTGTCTTTTCCAAGAAATCAGCTATCACATCTTACAGACTAACCTGTTAGGACTGTTTCCTTCCTATCAGTGGCTCTTTCACTCTTTTTTGTCAAAATCACTGGTGAGACCACGCTTGTTTCAGACTGTTGCCAAACGTGGTGTACTAAGAAACTAATTTCTAGAGACAGCAAGATCAGACTACCACACATTCATATAACAAATGCCAGAAGGAAATGGCTGAGGAAAACTACGCTTGTTCTGGAAAAGGGAGAATATAAGGTTATAACATGTCTTATGTTGCTATGTCTTATGTTGCTATTATATTAAAGGTACAAGGAAATAGGGGAATAAACAGTACATTAGTTATAGACTGCTACACTTCCAACATGATCCAGAAAGTGTCCTGTACACCAAATAACTTCCTCCTTCCCCACCCACCCTGGGAAAGAGGAAAAAAAAAAATAATAATAAAAATCTTTTCTTTGATGGTTATTCATGTACTCATGTTTTGTATGTGAGGAGTATTTTCTTCTCCTACTGTTTTTTGTTTTGTTTTGTTTTCTCTTCCTTCAAATACAAAATATCCTAAATTTCTGGCAAACTATCTATGTCAGAAAAAAAAAAAAAAAAAAAAAAAAAAAACAACCACATAACAGAAAACAAACAAACAAGCAGTGGCACTTTCTTCCTTTAAAGTTAAGGAGCTACCTGGGCCTCACAAAATAGCCAGACAAGATGGGTCAGTACCCTAAATCACTATGGCCTTTTAACTCCTGTTGGCTAAGCTGTGCAGAATTAGCTCCAAATTTTGTAAGCCTGATGAATGGTCAGTGATCAGTATTATTGAAGTGGATTGTACTTCATTGAAATATTCAGCTTCTCATATCTGTGTCACACACCACAGCATTAATGGGATCAAGATGCAACAATAATAGTTTCCATGACAATGCAATACATGCACTCAGCAGCACCTCCCTGGGTAAACAGTAATCCTTCAGAAAAACAAGAAGGTCATTACAGCAACTTGTCAAATCAATGCAGAGAGTGTCTGAGCCGATTAAGGCATCTTCTCTCAGCTCTGACATGGTGTCAATAGTACTGGGCCACTAGTGCTCAGTCAGATGACTGAAGTGAAATGCCCATCAGTCAGGGAGCTGAGGTGGACTAATGATTCCCTGTGCTGCCTATTAGAACTACATGACAACTCAATCCTGTTTGTTTAAAAAAAAAAAAAAAAAAGAAAAGAAAAAAGTGACCTTGTTGCTTTGTTTGAGGCTGAATTAAATTGACAACAGCAGCTAATCTTTACCTAGGGCGATTAACAGAATTAAAGTACAACAACAAAGGCACACAATGTTTTATGGCTGATATTCTTATTATGATCATGCTTGCAATCTACTTGGGGCCTTATAATCAAGTACATCAGTATAAATATATATTAAATATACATTCCAAGCCAAGTTATATTTGAATGGACCTGAATTAATTTCTTTGTAACAGGAGTTACAAATTGTGAATAAATGTGCAGAGACAAAGTATAGTCTAAATACAGTAATGATCAGCTAGTAGTTTAATAACAACAACAAAAGTGACTTTGATGTTTGAAGGAAAAAAAACACGATTCTATATTTGCTAATCTACACATACGGGTCCTACTCCAGGTAAGTAAATATTCTATACAAACATTATTTCAAAGATGCTTTAGATCTGTAACTTCGTAACTAGCGTAACCATACAGTATCACAACATGTCCCAAGTATACATGTGCACATTATGTACCTTATTTTATAGCTATCATGACAATGTTTAACAAATACTCAATATCAAACAAAGCTGTGTAAGCATGTAGGCATAGATAGTTTCAGCAGAGGCCATTCTAAAGTAATGAGGACGATGAAAGTCTTCACGTCCACGTCTTTTTTCTCTGTGGTTTATCAGTTTACATTACTGACCTACTCAATCAAGAGGAAGACAGAAGTTACAAGGAGGAAAGAAGAATCCCAGGCAGCATGCTTTGTGTGTCTTAATGAGAAAATCTGATCTATTAGTAGAACTGAGAGATTATTTTTACCACTTGTGCACACATTGCTTTAAAGATATACTTTAACTGACAAAATTGGCAATACATTTGAATTCAACGTAACTAGTTAGGCTTCTGAGACACGCACTGCAATGCTGAGCTTGAGCTGTGGATTGCACTGAGGAAAAGGAAGAATACACAGCTGCACAAATTCCTTTCATTGCAGATTCAAAGCCCAGCAAAGCTGGAGCTAATTGACATCAGTGGACTTTGAAGCAAGTTCTCATACCAATAGCACTTTTGTTTTTTTCCTTCGGATGATGTGAATGAGAACAGACTAGGGTTCAAACCAACAGAAAATCATACAGATATGATACAAAGCCTGTACAAAAGCTGCTGCAGAGTAACAAGCACTATGAGGACAAAGGGGATTTATGTTTACCAAGAAATAAGTCATTGGGAGGACTAAATGGCTCAAGGGACTGGTACTGAGTCTGAAAGCTTTTCACCTCTTAGTATCAAACTCAGATCTAGCCCCAAGCTGTAGCTATTGAAGGTCATTATCATCTAGTGGCTGTTCAATATTGTGAAAACAGCCCACTTCTCACTGGACGGGGAGTCACATTTCAAAGACAGCAGCATTTCTGAGGTTCATTAGAACCCATAATTTTGGTTTCAGCATAGAGCACTTTATCAGCTGCTGAGCGTCATGCCCTCCAGAGGTTGACAGATCAGACGGGGAAGTTTGCAGCGCTGCCACAATGCTGGCCAGGCTGTATATGACAGAAGACCTTTGTTTCTATGTCTTAAATCTATCAGACTTTGAACTGTAACAGGACAAGCTAAAAAATACAGAATTCATTTAAATACCTCAGTGCTTGATTAAGGTTTTATTCAACAGGCAGTAAAAAATTTAAACAGATGGCTACTCCCACAATCCCAAATAGGAAATAGGAAAGGATAATATTTTAATAGTGGATTCCTAATCACATTTGCTTTGAGAGCAAATGTAATGTAAATGTAGTAATGACATACAGTACTATGTGCAGCATTTACTGTAATTCTTCAACATTAAGTTTTATGATGTATGTTTCTCTTCACCAATTGACAGTTGTATTCTTATCTTGATTAGTTTATGTTGCACAAAAGGTTCACATTAGTGCTAGTTACTTTGCATAATTCGGTAGAGCACATACACATCAGTAAACCTGTGCAATTTGCTTTCAGGCAAACTGAAAATTTATCATTTGAGTACAAACTTACCATTGTAGCATGAAATTTCCATTGATATAATCACATTATTATTTTGATATATTTTACTTAAATGTTTCTCATAAAAGATTCTCTAGATAGAATCATAGGCAGATATGGCAGATGTTCCATGGTGTTCCAGGATGCTCTGCTGGAGTTTGATAAAGTACAGCTAACACTATTCTCTACATCCATGGTGGCAGTATGTGTTATAGGTTCTAGACCTGTACAACCCAATAGCAAGAATTTAGAAGCATTAAGGTCTTTCACTGGAAAATCACTTAATTGTTGCTTGTTAATCAACCTGACCATGTTTCTCTAATCTTGAATTACTTTATAATCTGACAGTACATGCACGTATGAAAAAGAACACTGGGAAAAGACGGGTTTTTATATATTAATTCTGAAACATGACTAAGAGCTCTCATTATATGATGATTGAAACTCCACCTCAAGTTAGCCAAAAAAAAAAAAAGAGGTAAAATGATCTATTTCTAAATGCAAATTAAAGCTGACAAGACAGCACACCATTCTAAAGGGGGGGGGGAGGGAAGCAAATTCCAATAACTTAAAAACAAACAAACAACAAAGCTACTCTTCTTAAAATTAAGCAGCATATTTTTCATTAATCATTAGCTCTGAGAAGACAGAAACTTGCATTTGTGATATCACACAGATCATAGAAGACAGTATATGAGGTATTCCTTTCAGGTTTGTAATAGGCATAGATAACATTAAAATTGAGTCATTTCCTGATTGCTAGGCAGGAATTCCTCTGGGTAGTTCATAATTATCAGTGATGACAATTACTGTCTCTATCAAGAGACAGTATTTTAATTTTCATTTGAATGGTGCCCTCACCAATAAGAAGAATTAGTGTGAAAAGAAACATAAGTTTCCTGACAGTTGTATATAAATAAAAGTTAAATTCTCGCCACAATAAAACTTAGATCAAAAACTAAAACACAAAGGAAGATTTGAATAATGCATATTGGAGAAAAATCTTTTCAATAATGAGTCTTTTGGTGTGATGCTTTATGTATGTTTACTTAAAGTTCTTGTTCAAATAGTTCTGCTATTTCAAGAGGTTTTGTTTGTTTGATTCCCCCCCGCCCCGTAGTTCATAATTTCTCCAAAGCTACAAATGATATTTCATCATCTTGTCAAAAACAAAGGTTACGGAGACAAACAAACTCATATTTCTGTTTCCTAAATCTTCTTCCATCTAAGGCACAATCTAGACTTGTATTCCAGATGATTTTGTACCTTAAAGTGACAGAACAAGCCCTCAGAACACTATTTTTTATTTTATAGACATGTATAAATGCATATTTGTGTGTAAACATTTATTAATCCCTTTCAGCAGGGTCATCTATAATGAAACCAAATAGATATTAGCAACAGGCATATTTTTTTTAATGTAATTTATATGGTTTTGATTGTAGGATATCCTTTTAGTTGTTTGGTTTTTTTGTTTGTTTGTTTGTTTGTTTTCAAAAAGAGAAAATTAACAAGAAAAATAACCTAATATTATTAGCATAAAAATCCGCTTGTGTTGGGATAAAGCTAGGACCAAGCATCTGTTACCTGCCAAACCAAAGTGATCCTGAAGCACTGCCATAGATTCAGGAGCATTCAGGAACTGACGTTAAATGACATGCGGGACTACCAAGAGATACAAAGATGGCTAATCAAAAAACTAAGAATAAAGGCCCTAACTTTTCAATGTTTACATAGAATAAACACCTGCTTATCTTGTTATCTTGCCAGGCAATTCAGGCTCTGTTAGGTGTAATCACTAAGCATATCCCCAGGGCAGATTTCTCCTGTGGCCTGAGTCCCTCAAGAATACTGTTTGAATGTTTTGGTCCCATAAATGAAATTTCAGAAGCCTCACAAATAATTTATGTTCTCACAAGCTCTGTGAAACTTGTGACTTAAAAAGAACCAAAGGTTTGACTGAGAAAAAAAGCTGGTTTTAAAATTAAAGTTGTCCTTTAGAACTATACCTTTGCTTAAACTTCTTTTAAGTTCCACAGGAAGATGTCAAGAGCTTTATTTGCTTATTTTTTTGAAGTTATCTTTCTGCCTCCAATCAGAGCTCTCTGCTACTGCAGCATAGTAGCAGAACAGTCTGGCAATTCCTGGAGTAACCACATAGAGGTAACGTGAAAAATAAAAAAGAATGTGAGAGTACACATATCTCCACTGATTGACATGCATCTTCATGCTTCGTATCTTCTGACTTTGCTTTAGTAAATTTCGCATCAGCTACTGAAAGTTTGGAGAGATGTGTGGTACTTTCTATCTCATAGATGAATTCAGGTTCTGTTTTCATGACCACTGGTTGTACTTTTAAGACCACTAGTACCCTTCAGTTACTACTCACACAAGAGTAAGAAAAGATATACTTCAATAATTAACTTCTGTTACAATAATGTTATAAGCTACACAGCCTGACTGTTATACAAAGCAGGACTTGGTCAGCTTCAGAAGAACAATGTTGAAATTTCATGTGGTATCAAGCTTCTTTCTGAAAGCTTGAAAGTATGGCTAATGCTGCTGAAAACTTCCAACAGGATCAAACACTAAAAAAATAGAGGGGAAAAAAATGTACAGAAGTAATTATTTGGTTAATGATATTTCACAGAAAACCTGAAGGTCCCATGAGTTTTGTAAAACCCAAACTCCTCCAAAAGAATTTATCCAAGACTCTAGTTTCATGACTTCCTTGGAACACAACTTCAAATACAAGGATAATGTCTTCTGTGGAAACAGAAGAAAAGCTACATTATATGTGGACAGTGAGTGAAGAGATTGCTGAAAATGAAGATTAACCTATGAGGTTATGAAAAGCAATGACAAGAGGAACACTTGACACTTATAGTCTTCTACTGTAGGCACTGAAGAAAGAAAATATTTTTAAATGGAGACTGTGAATCTTCAACAGTCAAAAAAAAAAGTAGAGTAATTATAGACCAGTATTGACAGAAGTTTATTGTATCTGTTACGTGTATATGCTGGGGGTATATCTTTTATATTAAAAAGAACTAAAAAGGAAGTCATTAAGGTCATAAGACATTTCTGAATATGTCAGTTTAAGATGCTGTCATACAAATTTTTCTCTGTATAATAAATCCTCATATGTTCCCATAGGACATGATGTAACAGACAATAGCATTCATGTCCATGAAATCATGTAAACCCAATGGGAATCATAACAGAGAACTTGTTAAGCATTGTCAAGGTTTTGAATGACTGTAATTAAGTAACCTACTTCTCCCCTTGTTCCACCATGACAGCTGAGGTCAGCTGCAACACTTGAGTCCCTAAATATAAATGTCAGGGGATGTTGACAGGAATTTCTCAGCAAAGGCCCTTCAACTCTGGAACTCACTTCTCTTATTATAGCTTTGAAAGAGCCCAGGTCAGTTGACAATCAAGAAGTAGGGCAAGGACTATTTCATAATATAGTTCTGTTAGGAAGTAAAGGCGTCTTTTATAATATGCTACTGCAGCTGATTAGTTAATTAAGCACGCTGAATTCTAAATTAAATAACAAGCCATATTCTGATTTCCCTGTATTTTATACTTAACATACATAGCAAGAAATTGGGTCTCTCTTTTTTTTTTAATCCATTAAAAATTACTGAGAGAAGCTGTATATTACAGAGTTGAATGAAAGACTGACTGAAAACACAACAGACACACGATGTTTATATCTGTAATGAGAAAAGCAGAGAAAATGTACAGTAATGAGGGGTAATTTGGAGAATAATCAAAGTAATATTGTAATGACTACAACCAGCATATCATGCCTGAAGGGAAATATCCTGAAGGGATATCTTGCCTAAAGGGATATGGTCTATACCACAAAAGCTTGGAGCCATTGAAACCCCCAGAGAAAGATGATAATGGCTGTACATAAAGTATAATTTATTTACAATTTGAGGAATGCTTCCATCAAGTCCCTAATGACAGGCTTACAAGTTACATTAAAAGCTGTGCTGATTCAGATAAAGGCGTGAAGTCAATAAAATACGGAAAAAGGATCTGCAATACAAGGAGAAAATGGATGCTGCTTACTACTAAAGAAAAAAAATAGAAGTTTGGGTAGCAACACAGACTTTTAAAAAATTTGTGCATTAAAAGAATTCTCACAGCTCTGCTACTTACAGGGGAGAAAATAGCTATGTAAATAAGGCTACTTAAAGAAAGCAAAAACAATCCTTTTTCCTCATACATGATCTCACAGCAGCAGACAGATTGTACTGACTACTTATCAGCAAGCATGATCTGATGTGGACCATTATCTTGGAACTATTGAGACCATTACAGAGATCCATCTGTATATTTCTCTCAACGTTTTATTCTTACACATTCTTTGCTAGTGCTTTAACTGTTACTTGTGGGAAAGGGAAAGTGAAGGAATAAAAGTCTTTCAGCTATTCTCACACTTTCTGAACAAATGAAACAGCTGTCAGTAAACACACAGGTAAGGATAAAAATGGAGAAATTAAAAGATTACTGAAAAAGACAGTATACTACATGAAGTGACAACAAGAAAGCAAAATCTATTGAGTAAAATTTATTTTGTATACGAAAGTTTTTAGTCCTTCAGTAATGTAAATCATAACATACTCTACTGAAACCAATCTGCTTGCAATGGTGCAAAATTGGTGAATTAATAAAGAATACCATGTAAACCAGACTTGTAAAAGGGTGCTGCAATACTGAAAGAGAAAAAAAAATGCTATCTTCGCAAAGAAAACTAGTAGAGAACTTACTAACTTGTGCTTATATTCTGTCACATTACTGCATCAATTCAGACCTTCAAATCTTACCAGTCTTTCCTATTCTACAATCAATTCTGCATTGCACTCAAAACTCATTCTGAATAAGTAAATAAGCATTGATATTTTAAAATCTTGCCTTACTCTGCTCTCAGAGGGATCTTAATTTTATGTCATTACTTTTTTTTTTTTTTTAATCTTTGTTTAAAGATCATGGGATGTTAACCAAGGTTGCTGGGAAGGAGAGAAAAAAGGACAAAACTTCAAATACGGTGCAAGTATCTTGTCTTCAGTCTGAAGTGATTTTACAGTGCATGGAGAGTAATGCCAAAGTACTACCAATACAGCTACAGCCAATTCATTTAACCTCATGGAATATTTAAGATGTAAATTCTAAAAGCTGGATTGCTGTGATGTGTTTTATAGATCACACCTACAAAAGGGCAACTCCTTCGGGAAGAAATGCATTTTTCACAGTCATAGATTGTGTCACAGTTTTTTGATTTATGGAATTAAGTAGTTAAATGAATTAATTAGAAGAAAACCGTCAAGACTTTCCTGTATATGTCAGGTGTTGTCTCCCCTCCCTGCTCCCCTCAACCCCCAACTTTTTGTAACAATCAGCTGAGACAAATGTCTTCACCTGCCTCCTGTAAAGGATAGTCCTTGAGCAGAGTCTGGGACTGAAACCTGACACCTTCTCCCACTTGCAACCAGAGTTTCTGAGCTCAAGGATCGTGTTCTCCTAGTGCACCCATGAATCTCTAACTATTTTATGCAAAATATATGTCAACACAGCCAGGAGTGTGCACACTAGAAAACCCTATGCAGGACTAAATATTTACTCCTAGAGGGCTCTGGCAAAGAAACAGTGAGCTCTGTGGAGGTGGAAAGAATGGGTTTGAAATTCTATCTCTATATCCATTATGGAGACATATATTTCCACATAAGTCAGGCACCCCCCTCTCCTGAATTTTTGACAGCATTTTTATCCCCACTGAGGATAGTATACGCTGTAGGTGCTGTTTTGAGATTCCTAACCCTGCCCATGTGTTGAATACATAATTTGGGGATCTCACTTAACTCTGTCAGTATCTGCCTAGAAAGGAGGGACCTTAATAAGTATCTGTGGTACACAGCCTATACCTATTTCTGATTTTTAGTCTAGTCCCTCAAATACATATGCAAGACCTGAAAACTAAAACAGTATTTAAATGTGTACATTTATATATATATATATATATTTTTTTTTTTTTTTTCCTTTGAGGAGTCAGTAAATCGTAGGTAGAGAAATACCAAAGAAATAGGATGGGCTAAAGAATAGAAAATGGCATGTGGCAGGCACTAGAGCAATTAGTCTCTATGAGCAAAGTGTCATCAAGATGTTACTTTTTCCAACAAGGAATTAGTCAGGAGCAGAAGAATTAAATGTGTGTTATAAGAAGGACTGAAACTTTCAATGGAAAAAGCAGTAACACAAGGAGGAGGAGTTGGTTCATGGATAAATAAGCAAGCTGAAAAAAAAATCCACCCTGATTCTAAAATTCAGAAAAAAGAAGAGACAGGCAGGAAGAAGATTGGATTTCAGAGGAAAGAGATGTACATGAAATATTGACTTCCCATGATAGTAGAAAAAGGCATAACAGAAACAGTCCAGCAAACCTGTGAGCTGTGAACATAAGGAGTTCTTCACTCGTGTGAATGCGATTCTGGGTCCAGTAAGGCAGAAAGAAACAAGGGAGACATTTATTTGAAACTGTAAAAAGTGAAAATAAGAAATACTGTAATCTGGAACATCCACCAGAGCATAATTGTGGTTTTCCATTTAGTGGTGGAGTACAACTTTCCAAGGGCTGCTGGAAGGATCACCATTTCACAAGGGCAGCTCTGATGAAAAGCAATGGTCCTAGCGTCTTAGTAAGAAGCTTTAGTATCTTTCTTTTCCCTCCTTGCCTTCTTCCCTTGCTCTGCCATGCTGCCAGTTATAAAAGCTTTGTCTAATCCCCAGAGTTTAAAAAGAAAGTACATTAGACTTAAGGAGGGCAAGGCAGACATCGGTTTTGGCAGTTTGTGTGAACTGATGAAAAGTAGCAGCAACAAACTCCCTTGATGGACCAAGAGAAATGCATTCCCCTTTCAAATTGCTACACAGACAGTACAAGAACAACCAACATGAGTTACAAGTTCAATATGTCTGTCTGTAAAAAATATAAATTACCATAAGTGGGTAATATATAGTTCCAGTAGGAAAGAAGTAGTATATTGTTTCAATTTTAGTTTACATTAAGTCTTTACATATCCCTACAACTCCCCCACCCAAATATTAGCTTTTAAAAACGAGTCTAATCAAATGAAAGTGTAATCTATTTTTTTTTCTAGCTATATGATGATACTGTATTCAAATTGGGATGCAGTGAATTCAGGTATTTTTGATTCTGACTTCCATATTCTTCTAGAATGGAACTCTCATAATGAAAGGAACAAACAATTAAAACAACGCTGTTCAGGATTAGACCATCCACATTATGTCAAATTAAACAAAGCAAAAATTCTCAGTCTAGATTAGCAACATTTTGTTTTCAGAAGGTATAAGAGGAAAGGTCATACAAAAAATATGGTGCAAGTTAGCACACTGAGTTTGCTCTAAAAAAAAAAAAAAAAAAAACAAAACAAAACAAAACTCAACTAGTTTTAGACAGTAAAATATTGCTCCAAGACCCCACAAATAAAGATTTACTTGAAAATTTCCCATCCTTCTAGCAGCACAGCCTCCTCTTACAACACTGTATTGAAATACTCTATTTTCTCATGAATCTAAGCCATGACGCATCTAAAATCTAGTAAGACCTACAATAGAGTTTTTGTTAGATTCAGTATAGCTTGATGTCAAGTGGTGAAATCCACTTAAATCTTTTCTACTGGTAGCTTTTTGGGCATTCCCTCCGTCAAGCTACATTATATAGTAGAGCTAGTGGATCTGTAGGATGTTCAGACGTCTTCAGTAAGTCATTATAGATACTAGAAACAAAGAACTCATTAAAAGAAAGACAAAATTGTATGTATATGTAGTGTATAACAGAAAATATAATCTAACATTATTATATAGTATATTTAAATATATTCTATATATTATTCTATGTTTTTAAAAAATAAAATATGAATAAGTTTATATATACATATATAAAAATGTATTTTAAATCCTTCTCAGTAAGAGGAGTTTGAACCAAAAGAAATTAGCCCATTTGTTAATGATAGTAATTAACCAGTACTGACAATGATGCTATTTAGTTACAAAATAAATGTTTCACTGAGCTATGGAAACAGCCTAGCAACACAATTTTAAAAATTATATATACCAATTAGTCCCACACCATTCTTCTATGCATAAGAAAGTTTCTTGAATTTGAGCCTTAGTACCTGTATTATCGTACCCTGTTTTATTTAATATTATTTATATATATATGTATATATATATGTTATTTATATATATAATATATGTATGTATATATATAAATAAATAAAATTTCTTTTCTTGGATCCTTCATCACAATACTATAGAGTTTACTTTGTAATGAAGGACTGTAATAGGTTTCATCTGTAAAACAACTGTCCTGATAGACACTGATCATGGACTGTACAAACATATACAGAAGTGCTTACCCTGAAGTCCTCGTATATCTTTAAAGCAAGTCTCAAAAAGACAGCAAGTCATGTACTTGCTTCATCAGTTCTATCTGAATAGAAGCATGGACACTCATCAGCTTTATAAAGCCATAAGACAGACAAGAATTCTTAGTGTGTAAGCAGTTGCTTGTTAATATGTTTGAATGTTTTAAAATGCCTACAGAATTGACTACCTTTGATCTTAAATCAGTCTTAAATTTATTCTAGTATGACAAAACTCAGCTTTTCCTGAAGAGTGACTCAGACTGATCATAGAAATGTTAGCTGGAAAAGATCTCTGGAGGTTATCCAGACCAGCCTCGCATTCAGTGGCAGCTCTAATGCTTTTCATCTGTTGGAAATCTGTCAAAAATGTTACAGTATGTTTAACACTTGTTGTGCAAGTGCGCTGCACACTTTTGTGTTTGCTTGTACTTCCACAAGTGCACAGACGCTTATAGCAGTTTTAAATGATTAGTATCATACCGGCTATTAGAGTATGGGTTATTCTATACCAAGATTAGAATATTGTTTTGCTATGTGTCTGAAAGCAGGAAGAAAATAAAACACACCATTTTGCAAAAGATGTTGCAATGTCCCTTTTCTGCATGCCCCTTTTCATACTCAGCCCGTGTTGCCTAATGCAAACCTGCACACGAATCCTCCAGTGGGCTACCATGCAGACACAATTCATGAGTACTCTGCAACCCAGAGTAACTGCAGTAATAATTATTTTTGTAACTCATTGCAGATATATCAAATACTGCCGGGTCCTGCACCTGGGACGGGGCAACTCTGGCAATACATACAGACTGGCCGATGAGATGCTGGGGAGCAGCCCTGCAGAGAGGGATCTGGGGGTTGTGGTTGACAGCAAGTTGAATGTGAGCCAGCAGTGTGCCCTGGCAGCCGGGAGGGCCAACTGTATCCTGGGGTGCATCAAGCATGGCATTGCTAATTGGTTGAAGGAGGTGATTGCTCTGCTCTACTCTGCACTGGTGCAGCCTCACTTCAAGTACTGTGTGCAGTTCTGGGCACCACAGTACAAAAAGGACAATGAACTGTTGGAGAGTGCCCAGAGGAGGGCAACAAAGGTGGTGAAGGGCCTAGAGGGGAAGATGTATGAGAAGCGCATGAGGTCACCAGGCCTGTTCAGCATGGAGAAGAGGAGGCTGGGGGGGGACCTCATCGCCATCTACGACATCCTCGTGAGGGGGAGTGGAGAGGCAGGTGACCTATTCTCCATTAACACCAATGATAGGACCCATGGGAACAGTGTTAAGCTGAGGCAGGGGAGGTTTAGACTTGACATCAGGAAAAGGTTCTTCACTTAGAGGGTGGTTGCACACTGGAACAGGCTCCCAAGTGAAGTAGGCACTGCACCAAGCCTGTCCAAATTTAAAAAGTGATTGGACTGGGCACTTAGTCACATGGTCTAAACTTTTGGGTAGACCTGTGCGGTGCCAGGAGCTGGACTTGATGATCCTTATGGGTCCTTTACAGCTCGGGATATGCTATGATTTTATGAAATACATTGTACAACATAGCTAAACATCTGTAGTACTAATCTGCCACAACAGCCAAGAAAGATGTGAGGTCTCCAGGTTTTTTTTTTTTTTGCTGGTGGACCCCACCGCTTCCGTGGTAGAGAGCTGCCCCTGCTTCCTCACAAGAGACTACTGACAACAGTAAATCGGGTCAACTGCGTTGTCTAGGCAAGTTCTATGAGCCTTCAAGCAAATTGCCCAGACTCTCTGGATCACCTATTCTATTGCTGCACTACACTACTGGTAAAGACATTTTTCCTAACAACAAAACAACCTGTGAAGCTACAAAATATGGCAACTTATGGCTTTGTAATTACTGACCCCTGGCTGACTGCATTCTGCATTACAACCTCACCATGCTTATGGGCCGGCTAACAAGTGCTTGCAGTGACCAAAATGAGAGAACAAATGTAGTTGGGGGTAGAATTTCATTGTCTCATCCTGATTAATGTACAGCTGATGGGAACTTAAAGTGTTACACTTGCATTCATCTGTTCCCACGCTAACAGTTGTATTCTTACCACTGATCTGTGGACTGAAGCATTGATTACCTTGAGAAATAAGGCAGCTCCAGACAAGAGTTGTGAAGCAAGCTAGACTCTTCTTCTCCACCACACCATACCTCATACCTGGTGGTGCAGAGCAATATGCCAAAGGAGGTTTTCAGTTGCATTGTCACCGTTTCATGACATCTAAATCCAGACTTAACTTTTGTTTTTGCTGCTTGATTACCTAGAGGAAAAATAAAATGCAGCATAAGAAATACAAACAAGTATTTGTCTTCAAAGCATGTGATAGTGGCTTTCCACATGGGAAAGCAGTAGGAGTCTTACCACATATTTATTAATATAAAACCATACTCCAATTGTCTGCACCACATAACAGACAGTGACTGACAGAGTGAACATTTTAAACTACAGAGAGCACTTAAGAAGGCAGAGTGGACAGATGAGGACAAGGAAACTACATCTTCTCCACTAGCACCACTCCAGCATGGCAGCACACAATTGCTTAACACTCCAAATTTGTTTCCCCCTGCTTCCCAATATGCAAAAATGCCATACTGCAGAAGACTAAGGTGTGGATACGATCTCCCATTTAAGTAATTATTTCCTAACCACACAGAAATCTTATTTAGATGGAAATCAAATATGTTCAAACGATATTTAGCAACTACACAGGTTTATATCAAAAATACAGTATGCCATGGGTTAAACAGAAATCTTGCTGAATCTGATGGCAAAGCTAAGTACTGCTTCACTTCCTTAGTGAAGCACTTAAAACTGTTGCCACCACTACGCTTCTGAGCGCTCCTTCCTCTTAAACTCCTTGGAGCTCTAATGGGGCACCACTATCATTACCTCATTTGCCTCAATTATATCTGTAGCTTAAAAGAACGCAAATAGCAATATTATCTGTAGTATTCTGATGCAGCACAACAGTTCTATTAATTTTTTTTTTTTTTCTCCCCTCCCTATTCTTGTTAAAGAAGTAGCAACAGAATCTTGAAAAGGGCATCCTGATAAGAACACCCAAGTTTACTGAATATCCCATGAAACTAAACGATCTCTTCTGAATAACAGATGAAATTCATACTCCTTGCACTCCAACCCGAATATAGATTCTGTAAGATTTTTATGAAGTTTTCACCAATACACTGCAAGAACTGATATTTCAGATTCACAAACAGCATTATTTCAATTGACTATCAAAAACATCAAACTTGAAAAGCCACAGGCAAAATAGAAGAATAAAGAGATGCACAAGGAATGATTTCACTGCATATACAAGCAGTCGAGGAAAAAGTGATAAAAATAATTCACTAACATTTAGAGAATATAAAAAGAGAATATTTGGCATAGATGAATTCCATGGCCATGAATGGGAAACTGAGGAGCACACATATATAAGAGCCTAAGCAAGCTCTTGGATAGTGGAAATGTTAGAGTTCTCCCTGAAGAGAGAGTTTCCGTTTGATTTATCTAAGTTACAGAGATCTATCCCCAGTTTAAAATAGCTGCAGCGGTTGTGAAAGCACTTATATACAACACCTAAATGCACCATGATGTACCATGTGGTATGAAAGTAGGTGGCTGGTATTTACAGCAGAGAGTTGATCAAAAATAAGACAGCAGGAGACATAAGTGAGCAGTATTTACGAGGGGTGTACGATTACATTCACCTCAGGAACCAAACGGTTGGTGTCAGCCAGTGACATTCATCTTGAGATGGCTGTAATAAGTGATAATGATGAATGTAATCTGCACAGCCAACAGCTTTACTAGCAAGGTAAATCACGTTTAGTATTCTCCACTTTTGAAGGATGTGCCCTAAATATTAATTTACAGCCTCACATTGCTCTTATCTTATAGGCGAATATTATTCATGAACTAATTTTTATTCTTTATATTATCGTATTATTCTTCTGGATACTTTTAAGCAGCCCTGAGACTACTCAAGCTTCTTTTAGATACTGCCAGACATTTTCTGTGCAATGACTTCATACAGAGAGTAAACTAGACTTGAGCCTTGGACAACAAAACATTTCTCAAAGAGCAACTTAACTAGTTGAACTAAAAGATATAGCTCTCTCTTAAAATGGGAAAACGAAGCAAAAGGACTTCATTACAAACACTCTTACGCAGGATATGAACTTTCTCTCTTAGATAACAGAGGAAGAGGGACCCAGATGCATGATAAAGTAACTTCCATCTACTACCAATTCTCACAAAATAATTTTAAACCAAAAAGTTTTCCATTACGTTCATCAAGCCTCAAGCAAATCCCTGAGCTGGAGGTGTCATCCATGGACTTCAGAATATTTGATTTGGTAAGAATTACTCATACTCACGCACGGAAAAAAATAAGAAGTTATTTTTATTTATTTATTAATAATAATTCTCTCCACACACCTTTCCAGTTCTCTCATTCCAGATTAAGAAATCTCACTAAATTTAGTTTGAATTTAGGATTTCATACGAAATTCTTTCCATACCTTAGAACATTCTTGTTGACTGTATTTTTATGAAATTTGTTCAATTCTACTTTTTTTTCCTCTTAAGTTGGAAAGATCAGTGCTGAAGTGTTAAATATGCATGAACACCATGAGTTTATAGAGCAGCATTATTTCCTGTTTTGCTTTCTAATCTTTCTAGTACAATGTAATTTTTTTTTATTTTATTTTTTTTTAGCTTTTTCTTTTTTTAAGACCATTACAGAGAATGGAAATGTCATTTTCATTTAACTACCATAAACCCAAAGCCTTGATTTTTAAGTTAAGTAATTAGTGTTTTTCCTGAATATAATTTTTATAGAATTATCAAGCTAATAGCCTAACTTATCAAAAAAGTCACCTGTTTCCTTGCTTAGAAATGCATTTTGCTATTCTGTCCCCATTTACAGTTTGCCTTGCTATTTAGTTCAAAATATATTTTGAACACGGTACTTATTGATTCATTGTTTGGAAATTTTTTTTTATTATTATTTTTTTTTTTACATAGCCATCTCTCTATATAACAGACAACTGGTACTAATGAAGATGTAAATAAGAGTTCACAATTTGTTCACTATCCTCTTTGAAACACAGCTAGTACAAACTGCACTATTTAAAGGTGCCACATTATAATTGGTGAATGTCTCTTTTTGCCAGACAGCTACATGGTTTAAGTCATAAGCAAAGCAATCAACTTTTAAAAATAAAGGGAAAAAAAGCCTAAAGAGAACAGCTTGCCCTACCTCTCCCCTGTTGTGCTCTCTTTAAGGATTTGTTGCTATTGTGTGGACTAATTTCTTTATTGGGATTTTAACGGACATCTCTTATAACAATGATGATATAATTTTTCATTGGCTTATTTCACATAGCTTCCAAAATTGTGCTCTAAACTTAATGAGACATCTTCCTTAACCCCTTTTCTTCAGAACCTGGGGCTTAATCCTCTCTCTTCTTACTATTTTGACAAAATACTAGCAATGTCCTATTTCCTTAGAAAAAACATTCCAACAATTCCTTCAGCCAAGTTCTGCTTCCTGAAATAACACAGGATCACCAAGTATTCATTCCATTTAGGCCACTAAATTTTTAATAAACAGCAACTCTTTTTGGTCACAACCTATCTGGACAGCAACTGAAAGTAAAAAAAAAAAAAAAAAAAAAAAAACATTTCATCACCAGGTCTTCCAACAGTTCTGTTCAAACAGGAGGCATAAATAAACATTTGTAATAATCTGAATAGCTACACAGCAGCAATAACTATTATGACACGAAGATCTGCAAGACTCAGTATTTATCCCATTACTGCAACTACACCTATCTTAAACATAGGAATTGCAACAGGACATTACTGAGGATTAAATGAGTTCTTAA
Organism: Netta rufina; assembly: GCF_964035555.1. NCBI lineage: Eukaryota > Metazoa > Chordata > Aves > Anseriformes > Anatidae > Netta > Netta rufina. The sequence goes on from NC_140130.1 coordinate 14,277,875, forward strand.
CGCAATGACTATACATCAGCATCATAGCAAAAAAACAGTTGTGCATCTATGGAAGGAGACAAAATAACATAGTTATTTAATCTTATGTCCGATAAGAGTGTGATTCAGTGTAAGATAATGTATCAAATAGTGTGTCCTACTCCTTTTGGACATTAATCCTGACAGAAAAATCTTTAGCTTTGTATGGATTAGTCAATGCAAATTCATTAACCACTTGTCATGCTTCTAATACAATCTGCCCTGACCCTAAAGACTTGACAGTGTAGCGTTAATCAAATCTACACAAGATCCCATACAAACAAAGCAATCTGTTCCGGGTTATACAGTGTTTTTTCCCTAAAAATAAAAGGGGGCAACAGAGTATACAGGACGAATATTGAGAAGTATAATAGTAGTTTAAGATCATTTAAAAAAAAAAGAAACCTTTAATGAAATTTTTATGTTGTAAGAAAAAAAAAGGAAAAAATTTGGTTATTTTAAGAGCTGCACCTAGAAAACCACTACTTCTTTAAATCATTAAATCAGAGTTTTTTAAGTTAAAAAGAGTAAAATAAAAATATATCTAAATTCCAATGAATGTGTTTTTCCTTCAAAGAAAGTATTTTTGGGAAATATCTGAGGACTTCGTATGATTTCAACTACCACATCATTTCAGTATTGCTTTGAACTTAAAAAAATCTTGCCTTCTGAAGGAATCACATAACAAGTGCACATATTTGACTGCCTTGAATTCCTAAACCGAAGAGATTAGAAATTCATTTACTTCTGAAGTAACTAACAACATCAACATGCCTTAGCTGAAGAACGGCTCTCAGACTTGCAATCCAAAGTAGACCATCTTATCTTTTCCACTTCCACGTCTCGTAACAAAATAACGTTAGAAGTCTTTAACAAATGCAGTTTACAGCCACATACTGTAGACCTTTTAAAAATTGTTAAGCAAATCATCAACAGTATTTGCCTAATCAATTTTCTCAGACATACCCAAAAAGAAAAGTAAATAATGGCTTAATTATCAAAATAATTCCACTTAATAAAAAGCAAGCACATACAATAGCTTTTCTTTCAGACTTTCATGTCTTCCTTTTGATGCCAGGAATTTTGTCTTACCTATTTGACCACGACTTGACACACAAAAGCTGTCAGTCTTTAGTTCATCCCCTAAGTCTCTTACTGAAGAAGCTAAATACTTCAGACTTGCTAAAAACAGCTGTATGTACTCAGTTTCATCAAGTCCTCTACTCCAGATGCAGCCAATTAACAAGGAAGTGTGTCATCAGTTCCAACACTCAAAATTTAGTGTTTTATTCCATTACAGCAACAACAGTTTAGACAATTAAACTGGGTATTATAAAGTATAAATCTGAGCCTGCTTCAATGTATAGCCAACAAAAGTCTACATGCAACATGTACAAATAATATAAATAATTTCTCATCTTGTTACTATTACTATAAATTTGCTCTGTTACTTCTGAGATATCAATGAGGAGAGAACAAAATAAGTAATATTTTCCTTATTTTTCCTAGAAGTTATAGGAACATGAGAACACAGTCCAGAATTATTTTTGTTGTCTTTGGCATTTTCACAGGCACATATTAGGTAGATGACATTTTTTGGCAATATTTGATGTGAAATCAAGCACTCAAAACCAACAATGTGAATATCCTAATTTTCATGAAAAGCATTATGCAGTCAGTAATGGTATCAATAACGGTAATTGTGTATTGATATGAGTGCTTATCTCTCCTGGTATTGTCAGACCATTTGACTAGATATGACTGATAAGATCAAATTGTCAACTATTGAAATGAACCAATAAATAGGGAGATAAACAAATTATTGGTTCCTAAACCAAGTATAACGCCTAGGAGATAACACTACAATGAACAACTGAAAATAGCATGTATTTTAGTTGCAGATGGTTATATTCATTCTATAACCTAATGCAGTAACACCCTAGGGAAACCCATTTGCAGAAACAAATATAATTTAGAAGTTTATGAATGACACAGATTTAGATAGGCCTGCATCCCCATTTAGCAATCATCCTTGCATGTGACAATACTGAACCACCATTTTGCTGAACCACTGCTTTGTCCATCTTTGTGAGCACAGAAGGCAACACCAACACTTTCAGGCTTTATATTTCAAATACATACAGGGGAAACTCTTCTATAGCCCTACGTCACATACGGGAAAACAATCTGTAAGAAGAGAATAACATGCCATGGGCAATCAGTCTATGGTATCACAGCTGTGATGAAATTTGAGTACTTGAAAACAGTGTAGCTTAGCAGAAAGCATGACATTTTAGGATGGAGTAGGGAGATTTCTTGCTAGAGGAAAGATATTGAAAGAGTGGCACATGAGTTGTAAAGAAGCAAAACATAGAACAAGTTCATCCTGAAATGTCAGTCAGGCTAAGCTAGTAGGAAGCGCTTATCTAAACAATGAATAGCTCCTATTCCCCTTGAAAAATAAATAAATAAATAAATAATCATAGCATTTTCTTTCATGATGTGCAGATCCAGGAGTCATCTTGTCCAAGTGCTAAGCTCTTCCATGGAGTCAGATAACTTGACAATATCAAAAGAGTGTCACAAGCCTTTGAAACAACAGTTTAAGAGAAACAGTTAACCAGACAAATCAAAATTCTGCTTAAAAAAGGGTAAAAGATTGAAGGAGCTGCTTACAGAAAAACTGCCAATAACAGAGGAACGAATGCAATAAAGCATTGGTTTTATACCTGCCAAACTAGTTCTAATTTTAACAATTTCTTTTCAGTCTGTCTTTTGATGCCTTTGGCCACAGATGGAATTCATCTCACTCTTAGGATTTTCATCTGTTTATTCGCTTTCCCCATTTTTATTCCCATTACAAAATCTTTAAGTAGCTCCTTGTCCATAAGGCTGTTTATGGATTTATCTTTGTAGCCGAAGGTGGTATTTCTAAAGCAATTTTGTTAGTTTCTGACGCATTTATTCATTGTTCTCCCTCACCCTCCCCTTTTCCTACTTCCTTAATCAGACTTTATTATTGTTATATTATATATATATATATATACACACACACAAGAAAATACTCTGCTGGTTATATTTGCTATCTTAAGACAGGTTCTTCTGACTGTAATTCATCTACAATTTTGCTTAGAAGGGTTTATATATACACATCTCAGTATTGTTACTGTATCTTATTTCATGGTTTGCTTTGCCTTCAAAAAGAAACATCTTTAACCCTGTGAAAGTAATTCCTTGCACAGTCATTAGGTCTGGTCTTAATTGCATTCATGGTTTTAGAGCTTCTGTAACAGTCTGGCATCAGAATTGTCTTTTAACACTGAAGAAAACGTGAAGTCAGTGAACATTCCAGTTGTTAAGGAAAGGAATGAAAGGCCAACACCAGACAAGATTGTCAAACTGCTACATGTAACGAAACCTCACACCTTAATACACTAAGGATTGGTATTTTTAAAGTGATAAAAAACGTAACATTTTTTGAAGTAATTAGCTTATCCAGGAGTATTTTGTGTTCTTAGCATAAAGGTTTTGCAGAGCTTTCACTATATAATTCAGGAAAAGGTTGAAGTAATCATGAGTAAAGCAAATGAGACAATTCACAGATTCCCTTTCTCATTTACCCAGACACCCACTCTGAACTCTCATGCAGAAAATATGAAATATGAAGTGCAAGGAAATTCCTGTTTGCCGTCACCACTTTGCTACACTAGTTATTGCTATGCACTTATTCTCAACCACAGACCAGAGGTTCAGACCTGTATATTGAGAAAAGCTTTTTTGTCATTATGTATAGACACTCAGTAAATTGATACTAATAAAACACTACTTCTAATTCAGGGAGTGATTTCTTTGTGACAAATTGGTTTGCTCCTCTAGAAAATCATTACCTGCCATTTCTTTTTTTTTTTTTATTTGTTAACTTTGTTGCAGTACATATCTGAATCTTATCTTTTCCTTTGTTTTCCTGTGATAATATTATTGTCTGAAGGAAAGTATTTGTTCAATTCAAATTTATTCAAAAGTATTTATTCAAGTGAAACCTTAAGTATATATTCTGCACGTGAACATCCACCATGAGACAAATGTCACCCTCTACTCCCCAAAAGAAACAAGTTGTGGCTGAAAGTAGGTTTTTATTTTATTTTTTCCTTTTTACAATAGCCGCTTTTGATAACAAAATGGCTATAAACATTAGAGACATTTCTGTTTTCAATTGCATGGGGAAAACAAAATGCATCTCGCTCTCCCACTCTGCTTAAATATATTAAGCAGAGACTTTTAGATATATATTCAAATTTATTAGAATAGGTTGCCCAGGTAGGTGGTGGAGTCACTGTCCCTGGAGATGTTTGGACGTGATAATCAGGGATATGTTTTAGTGGGTGATAGTGGTGGTTGGACCAGATGTTCTAGTTTGAAACCTCAATGACACTGTAGACTAGCGTTAAGAAGTCAAGGGACTTTCATTAAATGCCCACTTCTTCAAAAGTTTAGAATTCATCAATTTTGTCAAGTATACAGATTATGCAATCCCTTCATGATAGCTGAATATCTCAGACTTACGTTCTGCTTGCTTTCTTCTCAGCTAAACCTCTATCTACATTCCATTGGATAATTACAATTTTCAAAAGATTGTTAAACAAGTCTCAAATTAAAGTGTTCAAGTGTTAGATTTCAAAATTGCATATTAATAACTGGAAGTATTTAAGCTATATTCCCTATATTCCAAGTAACAGTATGAATCTCTCTGTGGGGTTGGGTGAAAGAGATTTAATTCTTCAGCACAGCTGTCCCTCCAGTGGAAATATTTTCCAGAAGAAATTAGGAGAAAATGTTCTGAGAATGTTTGCGGGATGGATTTTTTTTTTTTTTTTTAAAGAAAAATGCAGTGGTTTAAAATAGCAAAGCCTTTTATTTTGCACCAATTCAACTGATTGCATCACAAGATTAGGTATCTCACAGGTAGCTAGCATTTGTTCTCTCTCTATGGGCTTTGTAACTACCTTCTTACAGAAGGTTCTGTATTCTTAGTGAAAAGTTTTAACAGAAATTCTAACCAGTTCTTTCTATTTACCAGGAGGATGCCACTTGCGATAATGTGATTTGGACTGATACTAAGAAAACTTCAAAGTACCTACATAAACAGACTTTCTTTTAGAGTTTATAGGACTTCCTCTGGACATAATGACAGAGATCCTCCAGCAGTCCACATGAAATAGGTTGGTTGCATCTATCCATTTTAATTTAAGAAGATATGCTAGCCACATCAAATGTCCTGTGGGCAACAACAGAAATCTTGATTACATAGCATTCCCTCTCTGCTTCAGCAAAGGTGAGATCTAAGAACAGCTCAGAGTTGTCATCATATGCCTTACAAGATATCATTGTATGTAGATTACTCTTCTCCACTACTTAAAAAAAAAAAAAAAAAAAAAAAAATCAACAGAAGGGTTGTCAATACACTTTTTTGCCCTGAAGATTTCATGACGCTCCTCCTATTCATCCATCTTGCCACACTTTTCTTATTTTTTTCTCTGAAAAAATAAATAAATAAATAAAATTCTTCCTTTTGGATTTAATAGCCAGAAGTCTAAAGTCTATTGCGTAGCTATAGCAAAGCTAGGGGAAAACTTCCAAGTCAGGCTCGCTACACCTTAGACATCTTTTTTTTTTTTAAAAAAAAAAGAGACCAGAGCTGTAGACATATCGCTATGCCCACATCTTCTCCAAAACCAATAGCATTCATTCCTGAGTGGTGCTTTCATTCTGACAGCAGGATGGCCATTAGCAAAGGAGGTAAAAGTTTAATCCAGCTCAGACGTTGGCCTGTTATATTTAATGAAGTTGTCAAATGCAGCATTAATTCACTGCTACATGACAATGAGACTAGCCCAGACACATGTAAACTGAGGTTTTGAACAGATATATCAATTATGGGGTTATTTAATGGTTAATAAGAGATGTCTAGTTTAAAAAAAAAAAAAAAAAATCAGAGGAAAGAGTTTATTCAATCATTAAGAGAAGACTAGATAATGGTTGTGAGGTGGAATATAATGAAGTAGGCATAGCTACTGAATAATTTCCAAGGGAATTAACTAATAATTAACTCAGAGGAGAAATGAATTTACATAGGTTACCTCAACATTAGTTAAAGCGTAAATCTGGTTATGAGTGGTTAATAGGCAATGAATTAACAATTAAGTAAAGTCAGAGGATGAAAAATTCATGATTGATGTACAAATACTAATTAACCCAGATTGTTAATTAGTGACTTATTAACTAGTGAAAACAGTGAAGTAACTGCAGCTTCTTTACTGAACTACATATACATACTAATATTATCAGAGCTTGAATGACTCAGATTTACACTAGTTTTGCCAATTTTAAGTAAACTTCTTAACTTTTGGAATACTGAGAGAGACTTTATTTATACACATCACAGTTCATTGTTCACTCTTGGGAATGTGTATTTGATAAACAAAAGCAAAATTATTTTGAAATACATGTTGCTCTTCTCCCCAACCAAATCAGAAACTTCCTGCCCTTATGTTCAGCAAACACAGAGGGATGTTCATTTTTAAAGATTTCATCTTGCAAATGTGCAACTTGTCAGCTATTTTATGAATATTTACATATTAATGAGCCTGACATCTGTCATAATTGCAGATTAATTATTTTGGTTTTAATCAGATATTTATTATACTGCTGTCCCCAACATTAAGGGGGCATTCATCAGAGAAAATATGTGTATAAACATGAATTTGTTCTCTTCTCCTTACAGTATTCCCCTATTGGTAATCTGTAAAGGTTTGCTGCTGGTTTTTAGCAGAAAAAAAAAAAAAGGTGTTTGTTAGAATTTGATCCAGTGCTTGTTAAGAGGCATCTGAAAGACTCCCACTTACTTCAGTGAGCTTCGGCTCAGGCCTTTAGTCAATGTAGCAAACCATTTCTGAAACAGTGGAATTGCAAAAATCAATGGGCTTTTTGATTTTGAATCAATGGGGAATTACAATTTTAGTATATAAATTATACAGGAAGAGAAGGTTCGGTTACAGAGGTAGGTGAGTAACTCACATTGGATCCTAAAGATGTACTGATTCCTCAGTACAGATTCCAAACAGAGCTGGTAAGCTGCAATTTAACTAAAGATGAACGCATTAAAAACGTTTAGGTTCTAAACTTCCCTGAAATCAAGACTTCAACTTCGTTAAACCGTTCGCTGCCTCACAGATGGTACATCGGCATTTTATGCAGTGTCAGAAAACCGGGTCAAGCAACAAACAAAAACAATCCTGCCCAGAGAGGTTGTGGATGCCTCACCCCTGGAAGTGTTCAAGACCAGCTTGGACAAGGCCCTGGGTGGCATCCCTGCCAATAGTGGGGGAGTGGAACCAGATGGTCTTTAAGGTTCCTTCTAACCCAAGCGATTCCTTGATTCTGTGAATCCACTACTAACTCAAAAAGCCTGAGCATGATGCTTGTGTGATGCAAGGCAGCTGGGTTACCCATTTCAAATTGTATATCCACAAACTGGGAGTGCCACACGGCTGACACGAGCAAGTCCAGGAGGTTCATGAAGCACCTAGATGATAACTTCTTGGTGCAGGTGCTAACGGAGCCAACTAGGAAAGGTGCCCTCCTAGACCTGTTGCTAGAAAACAGAGAGGGTCTGGTGGGAGATGTGGTGATTGGTGGCCGCCTCGGTCATAGCGACCATGAAGTGGTTGAGTTCAAAATTTATGGTGACAGAAGGAAAAGTGCCACCAAAACCTCATCCCTAGATATGGGGAAAGCGGACTTCAGGCTGCTCAGGGAACTAGTCAGCAAGGTCCCCTGGGAAACTGCTCTTGAAGGCCTCGATGTCCACCAGTGCTGGTCACTCTTTAAGCGATGCCTCCTAGAAGCACAAGATAAGGCAATTCCAAAATATCGCAAGTCAGGCAGGCGGGGCAGGAGGCCGGCATGGCTGACCAGGAATGTTCTAATGGAGATTAGGCGGAAACAGAGAGTGTTTCGCTACTGGAAGGAGGGCCAGGCATCATGGAAAGAATACAGGAATGCTGTTCGTGTTTGTAGGGAGAAAGTTAGAGTGGCCAAAGCACAGCTAGAGTTGAAGCTGGCTGTGTCCGTGAGAGAAAATAAAAAGGGTTTTTTTAGATATGTAAATGGAAAAAGGAGAACTAAAGAATCCATAGGGCCGCTCCTTGATAGGGAAGGTCTCCTCACAGACGATGACGTAGGCAAAGCAGAGACGCTTAATGCCTTCTTTGCCTCTGTCTTCAATGCCGATGATGGGCTTCGGGACCCAGGGTGCCCTGAGCTGGAGGGCCAGGACGGTGGGGATGACAAACTCCCAACTGACCCTGAACGTGTGCGGGATTTGCTACTCCACCTGGATCCCTGCAAGTCCATGGGTCCGGATGGGATTCATCCCCGGGTGCTGAAAGAGCTGGCAGATGTCATCGCGGAACCTCTTTCAATTATTTTTCAACGATCCTGGGAATTTGGAGAGGTCCCGGTAGACTGGAAGCTGGCAAATGTTGTGCCAATTTTCAAGAAGGGTCAGAAAGAAGACCCTAGCAATTACAGGCCTGTCAGTCTCATGTCAGTGCCTGGTAAAATCATGGAGAAGTTGGTTCTCGGACTTATTGAGGCGCACCTGGGGGACAAAGCAGCCATTGGTCCCAGCCAGCATGGGTTTGTGAAGGGTAGGTCCTGCCTAACTAACCTGATTTCCTTTTATGATAAGATCACCCGTATGGTGGACCAAGGGAAACCAGCTGATGTGATTTTTTTGGACTTCAGCAAGGCTTTTGACACGGTTTCCCATAGGATCCTACTGGACAAAATGTCCACCATACAGCTAAATAAAAACATCATACGATGGGTGAGCAATTGGCTAACGGGCAGGGCCCAAAGGGTTATGGTAAATGGGGCTGCGTCAGGCTGGCGGGCGATCACCAGTGGGGTCCCTCAAGGCTCCATTTTAGGGCCGGTACTTTTCAATATTTTTATAAACGATCTGGATGTAGGAATAGAGGGTATTTTGAGCAAGTTTGCTGATGACACCAAACTTGGAGGGGTTGTGGACTCAAATGAGGGCGTAAAGGCCTTACAGAGGGATCTGGACAGGTTGGAGAGCTGGGCGATCACCAACCGCATGAAGTTCAATAAGAGCAAGTGCCGGGTCCTGCACCTGGGACGGGGAAACCCTGGCTGCACGTACAGACTGGGCGATGAGACGCTGGAGAGCAGCCTAGAAGAGAGGGATCTGGGGGTCGTGGTAGACAGCAAGTTGAATATGAGCCAGCAATGTGCCCTGGCAGCCAGGAGGGCCAATCGTGTCCTGGGGTGCATCAAGCACGGCATCGCTAGTAGGTCAAGGGAGGTGATTGTCCCGCTCTACTCTGCGCTGGTGCAGCCTCACCTCGAGTACTGTGTGCAGTTCTGGGCACCACAGTATAAAAAGGACATGAAACTGTTGGAAAGTGTCCAGAGGAGGGCTACGAAGATGGTGAAAGGCCTGGAGGGGAAGACGTACGAGGAACGGCTGAGGTCACTGGGCCTGTTCAGCCTGGAGAAGAGGAGGCTGAGGGGAGACCTCATCACAGTCTACAACTTCCTCGTAAGGGGGTGTCGAGAGGCAGGAGACCTTTTCTCCATTAACACTAGTGACAGGACCCGCGGGAACGGGGTTAAGCTGAGGCAGGGGAAATTTAGGCTGGACGTCAGGAGGGGGTTCTTCACAGAGAGGGTGGTTGCACACTGGAACAGGCTCCCCAGGGAAGTGGTCACTGCACCGAGCCTGTCTGAATTTAAGAAGAGATTGGACTGTGCACTTAGTCACATGGTCTGAACTTTTGGGTAGACCTGTGCGGTGTCAAGAGTTGGACTTGATGATCCTTAAGGGTCCCTTCCAACTCAGGATATTCTATGATTCTATGATTTTCACTGGCAGGGCAAGCAGGAGAAGAAGGAAACAACATCACAGGTGATCCCCCACAAGTAAGCCAGGTCAGATGAGGCCAGAGAAAGAAAGAACATCGCTGCAGATTCAGAGTAATGAGTGTTCAACTATTTGCTAGATATGGTAATGTCTGAGGCCTAAAGCTCTCACGTTTTCACCAAAAGAAGTGCACTTCATAGCAAATTGCTCTTATAACCATAAAGCTAAGTGAACTTTGAAATGTTAGAAAACCAGATGTACAAGTTACCGCTTATCTGCATTCACAAAACTACATTAAAGTCAGGAATGGCAAAAGCCTCAGATGATGGTCTGCCTTTACCTCATGGCTGTAAGACTACAGTATATTTCACTTTACATTTCATTGATACAGTCACTTCCAGTAACTTGTATTTTATCTTGGAGCAAGCCTCTCCTAGCAGAATCTAACATTCATTTGGATTGGCACCAATGTTACTTCAAACGCTGCCAGGCCCACTAGTCATACCATTTGTAACTCTCACATCATTTCTCATTCACAGTTTAGACCTTGAGCAGAAAAGGATCTGCATGGCAGCCCGCCAAAAGGAGTGTTTATTGTTTATAAATTATGAACAACTTGTGTATTTCTGCAATTGGCAATTCTATCTTAAAGCTTTATTTATATATATATAAAAAAAAAAAAGAGAGAGAGAAAACATCTTGTTTTGTCCTGTGTTATGGCAGATAGTCTTAGATGACATAAAACACGTACGCATAGGCCACATATAAAACAGCTTCAGTTTGTCCAGACCCAAAGGATATGTTCCAGTTCTTACATTATTAATAGCCATTACTGCTAATAGGGATACAGAAGTCAAGCAAACAGGTTCAGGACAAAGGTTCATAATATTTCAAACATACCCAGTAGGAAGCTCAATACTTTTCATGACATATACAGTTTTCCTCATTATGCCTCGCTGTTTGCGATATCACCTGACTTCAGTACAAATCCACAAATGGAATTTGATAAAGATATTTCCAATATTTCAATAATCACAATTAGTATCACTGAAATAACTGAACAAATCACTGAACAAACCCAGCTCCCTCAGCCGCTCCTCGTAGGACTTGTTCTCCAGGCCCCTCACCAGCTTCGTCGCCCTTCTCTGGACTAGCTCGAGCACCTTGATGTTCTCCTTGTAGTGAGGGGCCCAAAACTGAACACACTACTCAAGGTGCGGCCCCACCAGAGCCGAGTACAGGGGGACGATCACCTCCCTAGCCCTGCTGGCCCCACTGCTTCTTATGCAAGCCAGGATGCCGTTGGCCTTCTTGGCCATCTGAGCACACTGCTGGCTCATATTCAGCCGACTATCCACCAATACTCCCAGGTCCTTCTCTGCCTGGCAGCTTTTCAACCACTCATCTCCCAGCCTGTAGCTCTGCTTGGGGTTATTGCGCCCCAAGTGCGGGACCCGGCACTTGGCCTTGTTGAACTTCATACAGTTGACCTTAGCCCATCTGTCCAGCCTATCCAGAACCTCCTGCAGAGCCTTCCTACCCTCAAGCAGATCGACACACGCACCTAACTTGGTGTCATCTGCGAACTTACTGAGGGTGCACTCGATGCCCTCGTCCAGATGATCGATGAAGATATTAAAGAGGACCGGCCCCAGCACCGAGCCCTGGGGAACGCCACTAGTGACCGGCCTCCAACTGGATTTGACTCCATTCACCATGACTCTTTGGGCCTGGCTATCCAGCCAGTTTTTAACCAATGAAGCATACACCAGTCCAAGCCATGAGCAGCCAGTTTCTTGAGGAGAATGCTGTGGGAGACGGTGTCAAAAGCCTTGCTGAAGTCAAGGTAGACCACATCCACAGCCTTTCCCTCACCCACCCAGCGCGTCACTTTGTCATAGAAGGAGATCAGGTTCGTCAAGCAGGACCTGCCTTTCATAAACCCATGCTGACTGGGCCTGATCGCCTGCTTGCCCTGCAAGTGCCGCGTGATGACACTCAAGATAATCTGCTCCATGAGTTTCCCTGACACTGAGGTCAAACTGACAGGCCTATAGATGGGCGTCACGTTTGCTAGCTGCCAGTCAACTGGGACCTCCCCCGATAGCCAGGACTGCTGATAAATGATGGAAAGCGGCTTGGCCAGCTCCTCTGTCAGTTCTCTCAGTATCCTCGGGTGGATCCCATCTGGCCCCATCGACTTGCATTCATCCAAGTGCCATAGCAGGTCACCAACCATTTCCTCATGGATAGTGAGGGCCACATTCTGCTCCCTATCCCCTTCCACCAGTTCAGGGTACTGGGTATCCAGAGAGCAACTGGTTTTGCCGCTAAAGACGGAGGCAAAGAAAATTAAAAAAAAAAAAAAAAATTAAAAAAAAAAATATTAAGCACCTCTGCCTTTTCCTCGTCTTTCACAACCAAGTTCCCCCCCTGCATCCAGTAAAGGGTGGAGATTCTCCTTAGTCCCCCATTTTGCATTAATGTATTTGTAAAAACATTTTTTATTGTCTTTGACGGCAGTCGCCAGATTGAGCTCCAGATGAGCTTTGGCCTTTCTAATTTTGTCCCTGCACTGCCTCGCAACATCCTTATAGTCCTCCCGAGTGGCCCACCCTCTTTTCCAAAGATTGTAAACCCTCTTTTTCCTGCTAAGCTCAAGCCACAATTCTCTGTTGAGCCAGGCCGGTCTTCTTCCCCACTGGCTCGTCTTTGGGCACGTGGGGACAGACCGCTCCTGTGCCATTAAGATTTCCTTCTTGAAGAGCGCCCAGCCTTCCTGGACTCCTCTGCCCTTCAGAGCCACCTCCCAAGGGACTCTACCTATCAGTGTCCTGAACAGTTCAGTCAGCCCTCTGAAAGTCCAATACAGCAGTTTTACTGGTCCCCTTCCTGGCTTCTCCGAGAATGGAGAACTCTACCATTTCATGGTCACTCTGCCCAAGACAGTTTCCAACCACCACATCTCCCACCGGTCCTTCTCTGTTTGTGAAGAGAAGGTCTAGCGGGGCACCTCCCCTGATAGGCTCACTAACCAGCTGCATCAGGAAGCTATCTTCCACGCTCTCCAGAAACCTCCTAGACTGCTTTCTCTGGGCTGTGTTGTGCTTCCAGGATATATCTGGGAAGTTGAAGTCCCCCACAAGAACAAGCGCTGACAATTTCACAACTTTTGTCAGCTGCCTCCTGTAGAACTCCCCATCAGCCTCCTCATCCTGGTTCGGCGGTCTATAACAGACCCCCACCAGGATGCTTCCCTTGTTGGCCTTCCCGCTGATCCTAACCCATAGGGACTCAACCTTATCATTCCCAGCCTCAAGTTTCGCGACATTAAAACTCTCTCTGCTGTAGAGAGCCACACCACCGCCCCTTCCAGCCTCTTCCATGCTGCCTGTCCCTTCTGAAGAGCCTATAGCCAGACATTGCAGCACTCCAGTCATGACAGTGGTCCCACCACGTTTCTGTGATGGCAACCAAGTCGTAGCCTGCCTGCCGCATGATGGCTTCCAGCTCCTCCTGTTTGTTACCCATGCTGCATGCATTAGTGTAGATGCACTTCAGTTGGGTCATTGCGTTCTTTCCCAGCCTTGCCATTGTTTCCCCTGGCACAGCTCTAACAAGCCTTGTTTCAGCCCCTTCCCCCTTCTTACCTAGTTTAAAGCCCTCTCAATGAGCCCCGTCAGGTCCTGGCCCAGGATCTATTTTCCCCTTAGAGATCAGGAGCCGTCTGCGGCCATCAGGCCGGGTGCTGAGTAAAGCGCCCCATGGTCAAAAAAAAAAACAAAATTTCTGTGTTGGCACCAGCCTCTGAGCCACGTGTTTATCAGGTGGGCTTTCCGTGTCCTCTCTGTACCCCTCCCTGTCACCATAGGGATGGACGAAAGCACCACCTGTACTCCTGCTCCATCCACTAACCGTCCCAGTCCCCTAAAGTCCTGTTTGATGGTCTTCAGGTTTCTCTCTTCAATGTCATTACTGCCAGCCTGGACTATTAAAAAGAGGATAATAGTCAGAGGGGCGAACCAGGTTGGGAAGCTTCTGGCAATGTCCCTGACCCTGGCCCCAGGGAGGCAGCAGACTTCCCTACAGGTAGGGTCAGGCTGACAAATAGGTCCCTCTGTTCCCCTGAGAAGGGAGTCACCCACAATCACCCTTCTTTCTGTCCTGGTGGAGGCAGTCCTGAGGCGTGGAGTCAACTTCCTCGCCCTAGGCATCCTCCTGGGTAGACTTTCTACGTCTTCCTCAGCTGCTGGTCTCTCAAGCTCCAGGGCCTCAAACCTGTTGCGTAAGGGCACCTGGGAAGGTGGGGACAGTGGGAGAGGGCATCACCTGCAATGTCGAGTGGGGACCTGTTTCCATTCCTCCTCAACTCCTAGGTCCCCTCCCTCTGCCTGACCAACAGCAGGGCAGGGGGTCCACCCCCATTTGGGGTGTCTCACCCCAGTGCCTGTCCTTCAGGCTGTGCAGGGAATCGCTCCACAAGTCTATCTCCCGCTCACACTCCCTGATATCCCTCAACCTCTCGACCTCCTCCTTGAGTTCTGCCACGAGGCGGACCAGGTCGTCCACCTGCTTGCACCTCATGCACACAGTCTCTTTGCCCCCCGCAGGTGGTAGCAAAAGGCTCAGGCACTGCCTGCACCCGGAGACCTGAACTGCCGCAGTTTTGAGCGGGCAGTCGGTCTGGGTGTGTACAGGCTTCCTGGAGAGCGCACTGTGCCTGGTGTACACCATTGCAGCTGAGCTAGCGGTAGACCGCCGTTAGAGGAGGTGTTCGTATGGGCGGGGGGGAACGCACTGCCCTTCCCTTTCCTGCTTGCCCTGCCTGTGCCAACTGCCGCGCCACTCCCTTCTGCCGCACCATGCCCTGTTTGCCCATCCTTGTCGCTCGTGCTCCCTAGGGGCAGCTTTTGAACGGCCAGGGAGGGGGCGCTGCTGGCTCCACCTACACCTCCTTCTCACCTCGTTCACCTCCCTCGTGAGGGCTGCCGGGTCGTGGCGGCTCCCTTGAATGGGCTTGGTGCCGGAAGAGTTAGCCCTGCCTGTCTGATCCCCGCTCCACTGCAGAACGCGTCTGCTCCAGAGCTCATCGCCTCAGCAAGGGGAGTAGCTTTGAAGCATTCATTTCCAAATAAAAGCTTGAAACAGCAATTTCAGTCCCTAGGAGTAGAATCCATCAATATAAGAATGTAACGAGAAACAATAACTTTCTGCCTTGATAAATATCTTGGAAATATTGCCACAAACCATTATGGCTTTTTAAGAACTGGCACAATATGCTTTATTTTGAAAGGCTAACTTATATTTAAAGTTTATCTTGACCACATTACTTGAGTTTAATACAGTCACAAAAAGGAACAGCGGGAAACAAATGAGAGATAGAAAGGGAGGAAAGTATAAAAAGAAAGAGACAGAAAGAAGTGTTTTGGGAATTTGACACTCTGAAGCAGCAAGAATAGGAGTTCTCAAACAGTTTTGTGGTGAGACTGCTGGGATTTGCAGACAAGAGCATTCCCCTTCACACTAGTAGGAAGCATAGACACACGTTGCCATGCACCTAGATTGCATGCTTCTCCTTCCTTACAGTATTACTAGCATCCAAAGCTGTCCACACAGAAAAAAAGCAGTGATCGTTTTACTTATACTTTTTTTTCTCTTTTATTCTGGAATCAAGAATGAGACTATGAGGCTGATGCTGAGTGTGGCAAGCACCTACATTAGAGCATGAAGGTAATTCCGCTCAGTTTCAGAGTTTAAAGACACCCAGCCGGAGATGTTAATGCGTTGCCAGCCCAGCCAGAGTACAGTTCTGGGGCATGAAAAGCAGCCTGTCCCTTGTATTAAATAAATAAATAAATCCAGGTATAATATCTGTTCTCAACATTAAAATGAAAGCCATTAATGTTGTAATTTTCACCTCCATCCCTCTAGAAGGCAAACTCACAAAACAGCTGTTCCAACACCTTCTTCTAAAAATCACTAACAATTAGGAGAAAAGGAGCTGCCCTCTCTTGAAAGGCTAGACAATCTCAGCGGTGAGAAGGCCAATAACTCATTCTTATTTAAACAAGAATAAGGAGATGTTATTTTTGTATTAATAAATTTAAAGAGATATGTTTAAATAAGTAATATGTTAAATAAGTCATTTACATATTTTTCTAGAAAGATGCCAGCATAATACAGACATATTTTGCAGCAGAGTTTCTGCCTCTAATCTGGGACAAAGACATTTTTAAGCAACTTAAAGACCAAGTTTTATTGCCTTAATTTCTATATATAACAGCTGTGCACACCTAACTTGGAAATTTTGTTTAACTGAGTGTACAAGTAACTCACAAGAAAGTATACTGCACTGAGTTATTGACATGCTCTGCCTGTTAGCGTGACTAGGACGAGAACATAACTAGAAGTTAAAGAAATACTGTACCATGGCCTTCCTAGATGCCTCACAACATTTAAATATCCCTGTTAGAGGTTTCTAAGTGGCAGCCATTTTAACTCAGACAGCTCATTTACAGCCCTTATAATCTCTATACTCCCATATGACTTGTTCTCCAGAGAGGTAACTTCTGAACACATGTAGACTTTTGTCCTATTTGGGCCCTCTTCGATTCATTCAATCTCTCAGTACCCAGTAATTATAGCTATATGTATAACCTTTAGCTTTCCAGTGATATGTATAGTTACACCTCTCCACTCTTCTGTGGAATCATTTTGCTGAGTGTTCTAAATTCATTTCTCTTTCGGGGATAATGCATGTCTCACTGTTTCTGCAAGGGTACAGATCAGGGGCTATGGTGCTAATTTAGCATCAGCATCACTACCAGGGAAACAGTTATACCCTGTATTGACTAATTTTTCTCCTGTGACTGTATTGAACCTGCTCTTCAACCTTTTCTTCACAGAATGCCATCACCATCTAAGTAATACATCATCAGTGCAGTTCACTCTGATGATGTATTATACTAACATATCATTAGTGCAACAGCAGAGCAAGGCGCTTTGATGATGTATTAATGCAATACATCATTGGAATGAGTCACTCTGATGATGTATAACTCAAAAGATGGTACTATCCTGGGAAACATGGACATTCAATAAATCAGGAACAACATTAAAGAATAAAATGTAGGACACCTTCCAAGGAAAAACAAAACCTTGGAAACCTTTGAATGAATATAGCACGAGGCATTTCTTTAAAACATAAAAAAATAAAATGCACCTTGTAAACTTAGAAGGAATGTAGATTTCTATTCAGTACAATTACCACAATAATCAAATTTGAAATCCCTCCTACAATGACACTAGATATGTGCAGGACATTTTAAGATAGCATGATATACAACTGGTAATGCAACCAGCTAAGATTTATCTTATCCTACCTGGAAGCTGAGAAAAATTCAAACAACTGTTAAAAAAAAAAAAAAAAAATCCACACCCCCCCCGCCTTTTTTTTTTTTTTAAAAAAAAAAAAAAAAAGCTTTTTCTTTTTTCATGCTCTTCACTAATCTAACAAATCATTCTATTGACACTAGTGTAAGCAAAAGTGACAAACTTTAAATAAGTACTGAACTAAGGATTAAAAGGCCATAAATATTAATATCAATATGCTAGATCTGGTAGATATACTTGCTAGAGTGAGAAAAAAAAAATATTACTTGTACGTTCATTTACATACCAGATTTCAACCTATCAAAAGTTCAAAACCCAACTACAGTAACTGCTCATTAGAAATCTACTAAATGCAATCCTGAGTTACTTGCAAAATTCCATGGGAAATTTTATTATGAAGTTAAAACAAACAAATAATAAATATATATCTATATATACACAATTTCAACATTCTAAACAAACCTACTATAAAGCAAAAGGGTTTTCACTGGTCAGAAAAATTACTTATTTTGGAGAGTTTACAAGAAAAAAAAAAAATGCTCTTTTTTCTCAGCCTTCAGGTTTTATGGCAGGGCCAGATCATAACCGCTATAAGATCATATAACACCCTGATTAAACAACGAAAAGCTCCTCTGCTGTAACATGTTTAGTTCTAGAATTCCTAATCAAACAAATACCCAGCCTTTACTCACACATACTTGCACACACAGACATCCTCCTACTTGCTGTATACCTTAATTTTCTTGCACAAGCATGCCTTTTATACCATTAGAGCTATTGTTCTGAGAACAGCTCTGCAAATCCCCTTTTTCCCCTGCCATGAGAACAGGCAGATTTTTTTTGTTGTTGTTTTGTTTTAAATTGGCCTCAGCTGCATTTGATTGCTCCAAGCTTGTGGAGATTCTCCAGCTGAGGCCCTGCAATCCCCGCTAGGATTTAACTCCTCAGTCTCACTTTCCCCAGCTCTCCAAATCCCAGCTCTGCTGATAAGAATAATGAATGTGCTCATACGTGTGCTCATGGCAGACAGAGGTAAAATCTCAGTGTTTAAGTTGTAACCCGAAGCACTCACATTCAGGGTGATGTCAGGCACTCCCTGATGGCGGCACACTGTGGGGATTATCGCACCCTCACCAAGCTGTGAGCTAGACCCTGGTAGACGTTGCTGCCTGTCCCCTCACAGAGTGAAACTCTGATGTCTCAAGAAATCCCAGACACGTTATCAGAATAAAGCACTTTGCTTCAAGCTTTTCAATTAGTAACAGCCTGTAGAAAGAAAATATATTTAAAACACATTTAAAATACCCCTGAAGAAGGAATGGAGGCCTGTAAATAGTGAGGAAGTGGAGCCACTTGGCACAGGTTCATTTCTGAACACCAGCATACTCAGCTAACTTCACCTGCATTGTCAGGATCATGGACCCAAACATGCTGACCCTCCATGGATGAAATCAAAGGTGTAGGTGCTTGGTGACTGGAGAACATCAGTGAGCAGCCCTGGTCAGCTGGCATCCATTACGGAGTCAGCGCCTGCTTCAGGGGCACAGCACCCCCCCCTCCTTGCCGCTGAAAGAAAAAAGGGTTTTTCCCTCCTGTGACCCCTCTCTAGCTGGTGATAATAATGTGAGTAAAAGTCAAAGTCTGCAGCAAGCTGCAGCACTGCTGTTTGTGTTTAGAGCTGGGCATGCTGATTCAGAGCTCCAGGCCAGGCTGATCTCCATTGCACAGTGTATGCTAGGGTTAAGGAAAAGTCCACACCATCAATAAAACATAGGCACCCTGAGGGGTATAAGAAGCATACAGGGTTCTTAACTGCCTCAGCAGTAGTTAAGAGAAAAAGAATCTTTTATTGTCCTTAAATACAGAGTCTTCATACACTGCTTTAGACTGAACCAAACATATATCCTGCCAGTACTCCTAGGGATTTGAAGTTGTTTATAAGCATTTGAAATGCCTTTCTAAAACTCATCAGTTTTCTGTGTGCTTTTTGTTGGCTGAAAACCATAGTTTTACATCTTCTTTTATGTCCTTATGCTTTCATACCACCATATGAACAAACAATAGGTATTTTTGTTTAAAAATAAAAGAAGCTTCGAAGAAACCAGCTAATGTCATCATGTTTTAACCAATGGTGCCAGACCATGAACTGCTGTGCAACAGTGATGAGGCAGTTGTGTCAATAGAGACCAAAACATGTAGGAACAGCTCTCTGTTCTACTGCACCTTACGCTAATACCTTTTCTATGATGGAAGACAAACAGAAAAAAAGCAGACTGACCTCACGATTCAGTACCAAATATGAAGTAGTGAAAAATTTCTATCAAGGAAAAATATTCTTCTACTCCCGCTTATTTCGCAGAAGCTGTTCATTATTTACTTTAGAACATTGTTCTTGTTGCAGAATTAAGAATGGAAACAGAGCATCTTCCGTTTGGCTTAGCTCTTGATTTGGACCATTCTGCACAAGGGGAAGGAAACAAAGACGCTGCAGACAGTAGTCACAAAACAGAGGTGACAAACTTAATATCAAACTTCATATCAAAATCAAATCCAAGTAAATTGGGAGTTTCAATTACATCATGTGTGAGTCAAGTCCTTGTGATTCCAGCCAGAGGTAAGACGACGCTATTAACAAGACTGTGGTGCTATCAGTAAGAAGTATTTAGACAAGGGAAAAACCTCTACTGGCGACCTCAGGTGGCGCGCTGAGGCCTCTCGCTCATTCTCTGGGAGAGGCAGCCTCAGGCAGATAATGGCCGCTGGGGGCTGAGCCTCAGAGGCTGCTCTTCAAAGTACTACTCCTCAAGGGCTGCGCCTCAGGGGGCTGGCTGCTTCTGCACTTCATGGGGCTGCAACTCAAAGGGCTGGTCCTCAGGGGGACTGCACCACAGAGGGCTGCTCCTCACAGGGCTGTGCCTCACAGGGCTCCCATGAACATGAATGCAGGGTTCCTGAACATGAGCTGGCAGTGTGCCCAGGTGGCCAGTGGTGTCCTGGTTTGTATCAGGAGTAGTGTAGCTAGCAGGACTAGGAGGGTGATTGTCCCCCAGTACTCAGGTCTGGTGAGGCCACACCTCAATTATTGTGTTCAGTTTCGGTCCCCACACTACAAGAAAGGCCTGGAATGTGTCTAGAGAAGGGCCACAAAGCTGGTGAAGGGCCTGGAGCACAAGTCCCGTGCAGGGTGGCTGAGGGAACTGGGGTTGTTAAGGCTGAAGAAGAGGAGGCTCAGGGCAGGCCTTACTGCTCTCTACAGCTACCTGAGAGGAAGTTGTGGGGAACTGGGGGATCAGCCTCTTCTCACAGTCCTAGCTAGCGATAGGACTAGAGGGAATGGCCTCAAGTTGCACCAGGGGAGGTTTTAGGTTGGAAATTAGGAAACATTTCTTCTCAGAAAGAGTAGTCAGGCACTGGAACGGGTTGCCTAGGGAGCTGGTGGAGTCACCATTCCTGGGAGTATTTAAGGAAAGGTTTGAATTGGTGCTTAGGGACATTGTTTAGTGGGTGACGTTGGTAGTAGGGCAATGGTTAGACCAGACAATCTTAGAGGTCTTTTCTAACTTGTATAATCCTATGAATGATCTGCAGGCAGGGACAACTGAAAATAGGGATATTTCAAGCAATTGCTCGCTCTTGATCCCTTAATGCTGCCAACCAAGGTTAACCTATTGCACCTTCTAACTAATAAGAATAGGACACAATTTTAACTTCTATACCCTGTTTTTTTATCCAGTCAAGAATCCTGAAATCACAGGAAAGGACAAACCCAAACAGCGAAGTAGTGCATAGACATGATTCTAATCATGCAATTTCTACATCATACTAGTTTCTTGAACATTGTACTCTTGGTTTTGATGAATAAAGCCCTACAGAGGGCTTTATTTATTTTTTTTTTTCTTGCAGTTAAAATGTTTGGAATTTGATGTTAGAAACTTGCCATTCTATTGAGACCTTTGGTCCTAATACCTTTCTGAGGTAT
Organism: Netta rufina; assembly: GCF_964035555.1. NCBI lineage: Eukaryota > Metazoa > Chordata > Aves > Anseriformes > Anatidae > Netta > Netta rufina. Next base: position 14,299,210 of record NC_140130.1, read on the forward strand.
GGAAAGGAGCATTTAGAGAACATTCTTCTGCTCATTCAACAGTATTATGCTTCCAATACTGTAGACTCTGTAGGTGGAAAGAAGTTACTTGACTTCAAGGAACAGAATACTGAATGTTTAATTTCAAACTATCCTAGAGATAAAACAACAGATTAAATTCTTGTTTGTTTGGTTGGTTGGTTTTGTTTTTTAATTTATACATCAAAGTTGGGGAAGAAAGTATTCAGTCATTTTGGTACTACTGTAGAAGCTATGTCAATCAGAAACATGTCTCTTGAGGTCAAATCTTCTCAGGGAATTTGTACTTAGATGTTCAAACAGTTTTGTTTTGTTTTGAGGTTTTTGGTTGGTTTGGTCTGGTTTGATTTTACATCTAAGCAGAAAATACCTGGGACTATACCCACCAAAGCTGATTTTAATCTTCACAGAGCTCTTGATGCTATGGTAAATATTTACACATCTCATGAAATTATGCTACTGTGACACAATACTTTATTACTATTTTTCATATGTATCATGGCATCTTCTGGGATCCTGCAACAAGAATGACTTGCCACTGTACCAGCATCTACACTGGACCATAAAATAACTCAGCTTTGAAAATTTTGCTTCCTAAAATAGGAGGTGGTACTTGATCCAATAAACAAATAGAAACTCAAAGTTAAGAAGAATAGGAAGATCTTCTAATTCCACTAAATTTGAATTTCATTCTAAGAGATGTCATTATTTAGTGAAATAAAGTAAAGAATTATTTAAATGGATTAGCATTTACCTGATAAAGTTCTGATATTACTAAGCATTAAATACGCTTGAAGTGGCTCTCTAGGAAAGTCAACTTGTTCAAAAAGTTTCCAATTCTTGTAGTAATAGGTAAACAATAAGTTTATAAGTTTTTGAGACTAGATTTTTATAATAAAGTTACTAGGCAATATGCATATCTAATCACATTAAAATTTTTGAATGCCATTTAAAATTCAGCTGCAATAAATAAAAACCTCCCTATATTATTTTTTTCCAGCAGTGTGTATAGTTTTACAAGATGGAAGTGTACGTACTAATAAAATATATGGTTTAATTAACTAAACTTATGCTGTGGTGTACTTTAGAAGTGGATGATTTACAGAGTGCTATCCTCTTCAGGACAGAATAATGCAAACAGAATAATTAAAAGTTGATGAGAAGTATATTTATTGAGCATACAGGAAGAATAGACACTTAGATTTATGATTCACAAAGTGTACCTTTCATTTGCAATATTAACATTTTAAAGCCCAAAGTGTCAGCATAATGCACCCAAACCTTTCTATGAAGCATCCATATAACCTAGCCTTGTTAATCCTAGCACTGCTGATAGTAAATTACATGACCTGAACATATACTGGTGTAACATGATCTATTGTGATATCATGATTATGTTCATTGAGATGTCTGTAGAGGCCATATATTGCATTTGCTTCTCTGTAAGGCAAATAGTTGAAGGGCCAATCACTTATTTGTGAAATGGATTTCAGTGCTTTAAGCTATAGACCCATCAATGCAAAAGAAGAAGCTGCTGTTGAATTTGAATGCAAGTAATTCTAGAAAATTCCAGCTTACATTTATGTTGATAAGGGCCTATTTAGGCTTGGGTACTTGACATCTTGATTGTTCAGAGAGCACACAGAAGTTCTAGAAGTTAAAATGGATATTTCTACCCTGAGAATTTTAAAACCTGTAAGCTAGGTAGAACACAACATCATAAGGCATGTATTCTGTTATCTGTAGATATTATACTCAATCTGTGATTCTCATACTTGGAAAAATCCAGTTTTTGGGTGCACATACCGTGCACAACAATTATTGTCTAAACACTACTGAATTATTCAAAGAGAGAGATGCACATATATCATCTACAAGATTTTTTTTTTCAGTATCTAAATCATGAGGTCGATGTACTGTCAGCCAGTTGTAAACCTGTTATGAAACAAATATTTGCCTCCCTTCTACATGTATTGTATTTTGAACAGTACAATGCACGAGGAAACATTTATAATGAAACCTTAAAGATCCATGTTAAAAACAAAACAAAACAAAACATAACGGCTATCAACGGCTATTATAATAAAACCAAATTTCAAAGGAGAGGGGAATTTTCAAAGATGAAAGACCTCCTTTATATAGAACCTTCTTCACATGTGCATTCTTTACAGACAATATATTCTTGAAAAGCTGAAAATAGAGGAAAAAAAGTCAAGTTCAATTCTTTCTGAAAACTTCAATTTTTTTCACTCTTTTCACAACTCAAAATGCATTTCCAGCAAAATATTCAGGCTATGAATTCATCTTCAGTAAGAACAGGTCTGCTTAGATAGATGAAAATAAATGGTTAGTTATTAGAAGGTTTTCCATCTCTAACATGATTTTCATGAGAAGATGTAAGATGCTGTGCTCTACTTTAATTATTGTATTCTTTTTCATTACATACGTTTACACACACTAGGACAAACTTCCTGGGAAAATGGATGGCCAGAAGGCTAGATATAAAGGACCAGTTTTTGCCTTTCTCATTAGCAATGCTTAATAAAACTTAGGTCCCCAATTATGCAATACCAAATCACAGGTACTTCCATTGTTGTCATATTTCTAAATGCATGCTTAACTGCAAATGCATCAGCCTCTCACCCTAGCCTTGTAATGTACCTGCTTACAGTTAAGTAATATTTTAAAGCTTTATATTAAGATTTTGGCAAAGGTGGGAGTCTAATCATAACTCGTGCCCCAAAACTCTGCTCAGCACACTGTCCTTCCTCTCATAGAATCATAGAATGACTTGGATTGGAAGGGACTTTCAAGACCATCAAGTTACACAACCACCACCCTGCCATAGACAGGGATGTCACCCACTAGATCAGGTTGCCCAGGGCCCCATCTGACCTGGCCTTGAACACCTCCAGGGATGGGACATCCACAACTTCTCTGGACAACTTGTTCTGTACCTCACTAGCTGCTAAGAATTTCCTCCTAATATCCAATCTAAATCTCCCCTCTTTTAGTTTAAAACCGTTCCCCTGTCTTATCACTATCTGCCCATGTAAAAAGTCACTCCACATATTTTTTATAAGCCACCTTTACTTACTGAAAGGCCACAGTGAGGTCTTCCCAGAGCCTTCTCTTCTCCATGCTGAACCGCATCCCTCTCAACCTCTTTTCATAGGAGAGGTGCTCCAGCCCTCTGATCATGTTTGTGGCCCACTTCTGGACCCGCTTTAACAGATTCATGTCTTTCTTGTGCATGGGGCCCCAGACCTGGAGGCAGTACTCCAGATGGGGCCTCACTAGGGCAGAGCAGAGGGGGACGTTCACCTCTCTTGACCTACTGACCACTCCTCTGTTGATGAGGCCAGGATGCAGTTGGTCACCTAGTTTGCTAGTGCACACTGCTGCCTCATGTCGAGATTTTAATCCACCAGAACCCCCAATTCCTTCTCTGCAGGGCTTATCTCAATGAATCTTCCAGTCTGCGCTCATGTTTGGGATCGTCTTTGAAATACTTAGAAACCTCAATGGCTAAAATTACACATCCGATCTTAACTACAGACTTTCATTTTTTATTTGATAGAGTCTCATTATAAAGTGGTTAATAAGTACTAATTACTAATGATATTTTCCCTTGTATGCCTACGGATGGATAGGGCCAATTTCATCAAAAGTTTAAAAAGATGGTCAGGGTACTCATTTGCTCATGCTAATTTCAACTTGGATTCATCATGTAGGTTTGTTTGTTTGTTTTCTTCACCATTGTGTATATGTGTGTGTAAATGCATAGGACTGACAACAGGGTCAGAAATAAAATTGATCCACTAAGTACTCTCCAGATGAGAAACCTGGGATTCCCCTGTAACAATAAATTCATTCTTCATTGTAGTTTGCAGCTAATAGAAAGAATAATTCATGGTTCTGGTATGTTTTTTCTGTGAAACTTTGGGAAAATCACTTGAACTCTTTTTAGTTTCTTAGTCTGTAAAAATAATAATAATAATAATAAAAGATTTATATTTCTTTGAACCACTTGAACAAATAGGCAACAAATCTCTAAAGATTTTTGGTATTAAGGCTAATATAAATCTATTCATTGGTGATGATATGCTAATTGAATTATTTTCAGCCATAGTTGTTTGAGGGTTATTTTCAACCCTAAAAGTTGTGAGCAACCTCAGAAACATGGCATAAGATAGCTAAATTAAGTACAAAGAAAATAGCATAACCTCTTATTAAAAAACAAACAAACAAACAAACAAACAAAAAACATTGAGGATCAAGATGCAAAGATCTACATTACCAATCCAGATACAGAATGTTACAGCTTGAAAACTAATTTGTCAGTCTTTTCTTGGGAATGATCAATGTCAGATACATAATATATACAAGCTGGGCTTACTTTTGCTTAATGGACAATGCCTTCTCAAGGGCAGGTCGTGATATAGCAGTAGACTGAATAAAATATATTTATGATGGTCCCTTTGGGATGAGGCTAATTTTTCCTCAAGAAATCTGCAAAATGTGTGTGTAATAATGCAGCAGCCAACTGTACCTAATTTCTGAGGATAAGTTTTCTCTTTGGAAGTAGTGTCCATACATCCATTTTAGTGAAATAATCTGCTGATGTCTTTTTCTGAGGTTTTGACATTTTTCATGAAACAGATCTTTAATAAAATAAATACTTTAGCCAAACTTAAGGAACATACTATTAGTCATTATACTTGTTTTGAATTTGATACAAGGAGGCTGGTTTATGGCATTCTTTGTCACTTACTTTTTCTTATGTTGAGGACATTTTCCAAATTGGTTTTAAACACATAATACTTTGGCAATGAAAGAAATACTGGATTTTCCATACTTCCTGTTGTATTCCATAGCATGTGAGTCACAAGAATCAAGTAAGGGTTTAGGTATGGAAATGGAGATAAACTGACTAACGTGCTTTGTTACACATAGCCAATATGACACCTACAGCACCTGCTTCAAGGCCAGGTTCACTTCAGTTACACAAAGGTTGTTTTTAAAGTTGCATGTTTTTAAAGTTTTCACCTGCAGCACACTCAGTACCTGATGCAGCTCTGTGTTTAGATGGAGCTGTGTAGCATACATTCTGATCTATAAAATGGTTTACCCTTTCCATCATGCAAGGATAATTGTTATAGTCACTACTACTGATGTCCATCCTTGTTGGTGAATATACTGTCATTTAGTGTGTGAATGCTTGCCTTTGCTGCAACCTTTTCTGGCTACCATCCATAAGGTGAAGTGGTCTTTTGCCATATCTCAGTAGTACAACATTAAATTTAATGTGTACATCAAATAAATATTTTAGGGGCCTGATATAACAGTTCACCACTCAACATGAAGAAAATTTTACAGCATTATCGGCAAGAAAGCAAATGCAGAATTGCACAGTACCTACACTATACCAGGAAAGACAGATAAGAAGTTCTACTGACTCGGTAAAAAAAAAAAGGCTTGTGATCATCTGACAGAGTGAAAATGCTAGATTCCCCTTAGACTGAAAGATAGTTTTGGGACAGTAGAACACTTTCTGATTATACCATTACAATATCTCATATCTTCTATGAATTTTGATTTGATGATATTTAGTCCTAGATATTGATAGAGTAGTTCAACCTTCCTCCTTTCATTTGTTAACAATTCCCATACACAAAGTCAATAGTTCATGCATTTCTGTAAACATCGGACCTCAAAGGAGAATTGGCTGGTATCTAAAGAGGGGAGTCTGAAATCCACAAAGAACTCAATCTTATACTTACTGCTTGTCAAGAATCACTCAGGTATGTGAGTACTTTTATGTACATTTAATTTATTCAAAGAATCGTTCATAAGTGTATTTAAGAATGCAATGTGTATAGCAGAAATTAATTTGGACTTGAGTGATTTCTTGCGTAAGGATTGCTATGAGCATTACTGATTTCTTATTTATTTGTTTTTGAGTAGGGATCCTTCTTGGGGGCCAGATGCAGGGAACAGATTCATACAATTACATATGGAGGAAAAAAGTTCCCAAATTAATAGAAGCTGCATCCAAGATATAATTTTACCTATACATACAAAATAATTTTAGAGTTGTGTAGAATTACTCTTTGTTTGTTTGTTTCTAATGTCACAAGGTAACCTCACTGTACATGATATTATCATGTTACTGTAAACCAATTGGGAATATAATTTAAACTCAAACCTTTGAAGTAGCATACATCCAGATGGTAAAGAATACATTTACTAGTATTTTGGTTGAAAGAGAGAAATAGTCAAAAAGAACACTAGGTTCAAGGACCTGGAATTTTTCTGACAAAGACTGGTCTGGAATCTGAACTCAGATACAAACCTGAACTTTATGGCTGGCACTTGACTGCATTTTGGACTGCAGTCCAATGAAGGAAAAGAATGCTTTTAAACTTTGAAAAGTTCAAAGTCTGCTCTACACTACACTCATTTCTGAGTAAAAGTGAATTACAAATACTAACTGAAGTACCTAACTCTGATTATCTTCTCCCAGGAGTTAGTCCTTACTCTTCCTCAGGTTAGATATGGTTGGTTTGGTTTTTGTGATCCCCCAGCAGACTAAAGCATAATAACAAAATGAGCCTTGGAACAACTGTTAGTTTTTTTCTGTCAACCCATAAATGGTCCTGAGGTATATGACCTGCTGTGATCCCACACACAGCAACCATCATTCTATGTTCCTGGTCTCTATCTTCATTCCCATCCAAGAGTCACAGCACACCCTTCTGCAAAGGGACAAGGCTAGAGAGTCCAGTATGTTTTTTGGCAGCAGCATCCTCATAAGATGCTTACTGCATTCCCTTCTTGCTGCAGGGGTGCAATGTATGCTCAAGATCTCCAACCTGAAAATTCCTTACAAACACATTCCCAGCTAAGTCACTGAACTCAACACAAGCGGTTTGTACCACTGATTCTTCAAAACTTATTTTCTATCAAAAATAGATCAAAATAGTAATAAAAAAATATCTAAGCACATTTGGAAAGGGCAAAAAATATTTTAAACACAGTTGCTGGGAAAATCCTTCATAAATCTTTCTTTGTAATGAACTCTGTAATAAATTAATATTCAGACTTGCATTGTCTAAACTTAGATTGGTTAAAATCCAAAGGTTACAAGAAACAGAGCACTTCTGAATGAAGCTGAAGGATTTGCAGGTGTCAGAGGTAGGAGCTATGTGTAGCTAACCGTATTTCAATTCTTCATGGACATTTTTAAGGCAATTTTGTGCATATGGTGACCCTAACCATTAGCAAAACAATGGAAAAAGAAAAACAGAAGAACAAAACAAGCTGCTCCTCAACCCCGGTAAATTGCTGTAGGTCTGCTATTATCACCAGACAGCTGTTGATGGTCAGACAGTGGGAAAGAACAAGAGAAGAGTTCATCCATTTCAAGGCTTGCCAAACAATCTTACCAGCTTGTGTAACTGTGCACATCTTACTCCGACTCCCTGCAGTTTGTGTACATTCAGCTTTTCCCTTTCAAGTGTTTCCTTCACCAGTCCTTCTGAAAAGCCCCCTCCATTCTACCCTCAACTTTTGAGTCCAGAGAACAGTCGTGGGAAGGAGAAGGGGAGAGCACATTTCTCTTTGTTGTAGGTTTTTTCCTACAGACTCATCCGGCTTAGCAGATGGAGTGCACCAGACCCTTTTTTTTCTTTTTCCTCTTTTTTTTTTTTTTTTCCTGTGATGCTAAACATGATTTACAGGCCTGAGTTATTATTTATCATTATTCATTTTCTGTCACCAGTGCATTGAAGGTTAATAGAAATGCCAGCATGCTCACTGATTTACTTAGTAAAATATTTGTTCCAAGGTTTAGGTCAGATGATTGGTGTCTGAGCGAGCTTCAGGTTTATGCATTATGAAAAGCAAGCTGACTTGACCTTGAGCCACTAGCGCTAGCACTATATATTACTTTAGTGGAGTGACCTTCAGAGACCCAAGACACACTAGATGTATTCAACACATGTTTTCTTCTCCCATACCACTGACATTGTATACATTCCAGCTGAACCTATGTAATGTAAGATGATACTCACTTTTCATCTAATGAATTTGAGTAGGATGACACATTCAACTAAAACCCTCTACCTTGGAGGTAACAAACTACCTTGAAATCCCAGGTGGACTGGGGCTCAGCAAGTACTTCAGATTAATTGACACACTTTGTCACACAGAGCATCCTGTTCACCAGCCCACTCAGGAGAAAGAATGCCTAATCTGATACTCACTACGGTGGTGTAATTCCAGTGATATCCACCGAATTAAGTGAGAGAAATATAAAGCCCATGGGCAAGAATTTACAAACTGGCAGGATTTATGCCTGTATTATGATACTACTTAATACTTGAGTTAAAGTGGCATGATCTAGCCCTGTATGCCTCCTCTTTCTTTTCTGTCTACAATGACACTTAAGTGTGCAGTGGTGTTACAAGACAAGAATACACATATGCAACCAATGGTTACAGAAATCATTTTCTTACCCTTGATTTTCACATTGACCCAGTTTTTCTATTCTTACTTGTTCAGCAGTATATAAGTATCTTCAGATGATTTCTTTTTGTTCCATTTGTTCAAACAAACAATAGCCACTATAACCAAAATGAAAAAATCTTAACAACACTGAGATTTAACCATTACTTAATTTGAAAGGCTCTCAGTCTGCTGTCAGCTACACTGGGATAAAGCCAGACTAATTCCAGAGTCTGTAGTGGATCTACTCCAGATTTACATCAGCAAAAATAAGACCAGAATTTGGCACTATATATATATTTGTATTTTTCCAGCCCTGCTTTAGTTCTTCCCAGGTATCAAGCAGAGAAATAGCATCTCTAAAAAGAATTAAAAGCAGAACCTTTTGCCTCCATACCATATTAGGTTAGAAACACCTTCTTAATTTTTCACTTCCCCCATACACAACATTTTGAGATAGCTGAGATTTATATAGGCAGATTTGGCAGCTGTTTCATATTTACTTACACTCAGAGATAAATCAAATCCAGGGCATTCTCTCCAAGAATAAGTTATTTGTTATCTGACTAAGTATGTGTTAGTGGATCAGACATAGGAAAGGCATTTCTATTATAACTGTGTTGTTTGGCTATGATTTACTGTGGTAGATGATACTATTTTTCATTCTTGATTACACAGTGTATTCTCTTATTGTCTTATGTATTTCAACAAAGTTAGTTACTGGGGAGCAGAAGGGGTGGTAAGGGGAGAAGGAGGCATTTGACACATTAACCAAAAGAAAGAAACTGAACCCTCCTCAGCAGGAGGAGAGGCCAAGAAAACTTAATCCTGCTAAGGTTGAATCAAGAGCAATTAACCTCACCTGCTGTCTGCCAAGAAAAAAAAAAAAAAAAAAAAAAAAAAAAAAAGGCACCTCAGGAAGAAGCATGGGTGAAATTCAAATTTATAACTGGATATCAGCTTTAATCCTGCAACAGTCCCTGAAAGGAAAATGCTTAAATAATCTGGGTAGTAACTTAATACCCTTCTACCCTCCACTCTGAAGACAAACTGGAGGAGGTAATATCATTATGTTCTCAGGATGTCCTAATTCTTTTAGTGACTTTACTATTTGTCCATTTAAAGGAACAGCATAAAAGTTTTACATCTTCTGAGAGAAAGGTAGTCAACGCTATATTATCAACAGATTATTTTTTTAATGAGAAAAGACAGTCTCAACATCACTCTCTTGCACTTCTTTGTGTATCTTTTGACTGTGCTAACTGTCTTTATTCATTTCTGGAAGGTATGAGCTCTTTGAGTCCCAGTGTAGCTTCACATTTGGGTCTTACCTCAGGGTAGCAGTTTCCTCTTCCATAAGCAGACTTAAGACTTGTCTAAAACAACATCTGGCATTATTTCTCATCCAAAGAAAAGCAGGACTTCTGATTCCTAGAATTCAAGTGGTGATGAGTTCCTCATCAAAATCAAAACATTAAAAATACATTAATTTTTGTAGGAGCATTAGAAGGCAGTGTTATGGAGGGGCACAAGACTTTTAAGCTCGCTTTCAATAATCAAGAAAATTAAAGCCATTACAAACTTAAAATGAAATCAGAGTTTTGGTGAGAATCAGTAATATCATAAGACTAACCTAAATGTCCTTCCTTTTCATTCAAGAAATAATTACTCACAAGATATACCATATCAACATCAACAGAAGTGATAGCATCATCATCCATAACTTCCTTGACACAAAGTCTGTTGGCTCAGTAGACAAGTCTGTATATACTGTAGTAGATAGCACTCTATATTCCTGCCCCTCTTTTCTTCCTTTTCCTCAGCAAGATTTATTTCCGCGCTCTTTTTGGCCAAAGATAGATTCATAGACCTGCTCACATTACAGTGCATGGTTTTACTATTATTAGTAACTAGCATGCTCTCCATTAACCTGTTCTGTGTTCTTTTTTTTTTTTTCCCTTGTTCTGTTTCCAGCAATTTCAAGAACTGATCTAGAAAGATTCAGAAAAATAAAAAAAAATACATTCTAAGAACAAAAACATTTTTAAGTGCATCTATCTACCAAAGCCATAAAATATGATAGATGCTTTAAAACTAAATGTATGTTAGTCTGGTTGCTGGAGAAACCACAGAAGATAAAACACTTCTTTCAATAACAAAACTGCTAGGAAGAAACTCATATCCTGTGCACTCATGCTGTATTATTTACTGTTTCTATTAAAGTCATTCAGAAAACCCCTTCTGAAACAGTGCTGTAGGAGCTCACGTGCAAAGTCAGTGCCCTCAGAGCTCACGGTCCAAAGACAACAATATTAAAGTTCCTAGATTCCCATTTAGGTACCTAATGAAGGTCAGCTTTTCAAACCCCTGGAAGAAGTCTGTGATATGTACAGCCACATTTCAAAGATCTAAGTATGCTGAACTAGTATGACATTTTTCATTTTTTTCTCCCTCCTTTCCCCTTCATTCTCTGCCCACTATCAACCTGGCTTCTTAATTGTTTGCATGATAGAGAACTGAGCTTCAGAAAAATCTGTCACTGTTTGGACATGCTGGGCCTTCTGACAAGCCAGATCTGAGCAAGCAATGCAAACTGTGATGCAGCAAAAGAGGGTTTGCAGTAAAAGTCAGAAGAAACCCAACTCTGAAGTAAATGGCAGCTAATTAGACCTAAAGGAAAAAGGAGGGGTATGTTTAAAAATTTATATGATTATGTAAATCAGTCAGTCATCAAGAAAAAAAAAATCACATCAATTATATTGATGTATGTGAGCCTCTTTCTACAAGAGAAAGAGAGATACTGAAGCTGAATTCTTGCCCCTTCCTCTTTCTGCTTCTGCATGCTTTGTTACTGCCCTAACACTGCTGCTCCTACTTTTGTGTTTTAGTAGGGTGCTTTATTTTGGAGTACCCTAAGGTTACTCCAGAAGGATACTTATGAGAATTTATGATGAAAATCTAGTCATTATTGCATTAATAGCACAAATTCACAAAATTATAACTAGTATGTATGATTTCAGTGATCTCAGTCATAAATAGCCATACAAGGTTGGAATTTTGCTGTGCACCTTCAAGCAACAGAAAAAAGAAAAAAAAAAAAAAAAAAACACATAACACCCTAACATACACAGAATAAAACCAGATAATATCACCCATCTTGAGCTAAACCAATGTGTTAAAGTCTTTATATTTTGCACTTCACCTCTACAAAGAGCTATTTTCAGGCCTTTAGAGGATAGAGGATCAGCAATTTCTAAGACATGCCATTAATTTATTCTGTATTTGCCTTTTCAGGACTACGACATATCTCATAGGATATATCTTTACGAGTCATTAAAATATGACTAACAATATAGAATATTTAAAACCATTTAAGAATAAAATAAAAGCTCATTCCATATTTGTTGTTAGAAGTACAAGTAATGATACTAGAAGCCTTAGCTAATATTGATTGCTCTGTGACAACTCACCTTCCTGACCAACAGGAAACGTGTTACTTGTTTTAAGCTTAGGCTCATTTAACCATAAATTTCCTAGTGTCATCAAGGATATTGTCAGTTTTACCAGAAAAGCTGTACTATTAGGGAAAGGTAGCATCACAGGTGGTGGTGGCTAAATTAGGCTCATATAATCTGCCATTTTACTCTAAGTTGCTTGGCCTGTTTATGAACTGCAGTTGACCATGGAGCAGAACTTCCCCAGCATGGAGATCAACAGGAGTTGCACAGATGAAACAGTGATGTTTTGTCTAGACCACTGCTAGACCACTCTTGTCAGACTAGAGCCAACTGATTTTACCTTGGTGCTTGAAATCATTTTTATGAATACAAGGAGAGTATCAAAACTTCCTTTGAAGAGAAATGGTACACTGAATGATCTGGGGCCTGAGGATAGTGAAGTACAGTCCCTAAAAATACAGAAACAGCAAAAAAAAATGTTGACAGCAAGACCCCTGAAAGGCTACAGAGCCTGTCCCTCAGAGATTCTGCCCAAACCTTACTGCTATATTTTGTAATAACTCCTGTGAGCTGCAGGTTGAGGTGGGTCATTTGGACTAAAACTGTTTAATTTACATACACCATAGTTTAACTGAGGCAGTATTATTTAAACACAGCTCCTTGTTTTCAGGCCTTAGTGGGCTGCAGGGTAGAAACAGGATATAGTAATTAATGAGATGTGAAACAGATGGTCTTTCCTCAATAATACTGAATTTCCATGCCCTTCCTATAGAGGATCTCCAACTGCTTAAAAAAGCCTTACCTGCATTAATATGCACACCACCTTTCTGGGGTGAGCGTTCTCTGTGCTTCTTGCACGGGGAAGTTGCGATGACAGGCCCCCTGACCTCCCTGCAGTCACTCAGCAGCATCTCTCTAGCAGGGCTTGGAAGGGACGCCAGCTCTGAGCCGCTGCATGCCCGGGCTTTGCACACCAGAGAGTTCTCACTCTTTCTCCCATTCTTCCTCCTAAAACAGTGAGCTGTATACTCCAAATCTGAAAGCCTTTGTTCCTTAAAAGCTTGATTAAACTAGTTATGCTTCTTTTGTCGCGGTCTGAAAAAATGCACAGCAGATGCATTTCTCATTTTAGATATGGTAAATGTCAGTGTTTATGCTTTTGTGAGCTAGCCTAATTATTGTGTGTCCTCTAAAACTCTCTGTTGTAATTACCACTCACCATACTGACACCTACTGCTAAGGAGAGGGCTGATCAGCTGCAGGATTTCTTTAGTCCTGGACCCAGCCAACAAACTGCATGTGACACCAACAGATGTTTCTGGTTTTAAAACAGTGGGAATTTCATGAACTGTTTTCCCCAACCTCCCAGGAGTAAATGCCACCATAGTTGAAAAGTTGGAAACGTTTGTCAGGCTCTGAACAAAGCTGTGAACGAATGCTACAGTAATTTACTTCTACTCCCCCCTCTTTTTTTTTTCTTTTAAACAGCAGATGAGGCTACAGAAAAGACCATTAGCAAAAGCAGTACTGTGTGGGGTTTTGCTAGTACAGTCATTGTGTTATCTACATATGTATTACAGAACATGGGGAAACAGCTAAGGAGAATATCACTCAAGAGGGTGTTTGTAACTCAGTGTATTTAGTAAGGGAAGCCCATTAACTTACAGGGCTGTTCTGAATTCTGTTCACAGCATAAAGGGAATAGCTTGGCTTGGATTCCATAGTTGTAACAGCACAGGAAGAGGGGTGGAAAAAAATCAATAAGTTCAGTGTAAGCAAAGTCAGAGCAACCTTTAAAATAATAAGACAAATCAATTTATTTCACAAATGTCTTTATTTCCAAATGCCATTGTTTGGTGCTTTCTGCTGTCATTGCCCATGACATTTGAGAAAACTTGGCTCTTAGTCATTTAGGTGCAGCAGAAATTATCATGTAACAACCATGTGAAAAGATTATACATTCACCTCAGTGAAGATCTACTGTAACAACCTTGTCCTGTGGGGTAAAGAAGGTTTAGGAGGAGGAGGAAGGCAAGAAAGACAAGTTTTAAATATGGACAGAGAAGCCCTACTTTATTGCTATATACAATGAAAAGTAATTACAGAGAAAAATGAAAGCTGCTTCTTGCTGTTAGCAGGAAGAATAAGGGAATTCTGTTCCTTTTTAAAGCTTGGAGTCCATTTTGATATAATTGGTTCCAGAATTATTTATGACATTAATTGCTGCATTATCGACTGCCTGTCAGCTCTTCTGGCAGTTAGTCCATCTTTCTTACCACAGAAAGCTAGCTCAGCCCAAACTAGACTGACAAGCTAATTATACCCATCTTCCCCTTCAATGACAAATGCTGCTCATCGGAAACCTTTCTAGAAATAAGCTTTCATTCTTTCCCCTTTTTCCTGAGCCAGACACAACCGATATCTCAAGGTACAGATCACAGCTGAAACTCTGCTCACAGGGCTATTAGCTCTGAACATCTCACTTGAGCCAAAAAACCTAAGCATCTTATGTTATCAAACTGTATGTCATTCCCTGATGCTAGTTTTCAGTGGATGTGCACTGGGCCATACCTGTCACTCAAAGCTGTGGCAGACAGAGCAAACCTGACTGCATTAGCTGGGCCCTGCTTAACAGCTGAGGCAGCCCTCTGACAGCAATTCCAAGGCTCAGAAGGAAGACTGCATTTTCCTCATGTAAACTTCCAGAATCAATATTTTACAGCTTTTATTTTCCTTTATTCCACAAATGAAGTGTGACATTGCTCAGAAAAAAAATGTTCATTTGGAGCAGAGGAGAGATCGGAAGTAATGCTGTGAAGGGGAAAATGAGAGGAAATGCCAGAGGAAAAAAAAAAAAAAGAGGGCCTGGTCAGCATGACACTCTCCTCACACCCATCAGAGATCAGAATCGAATTTTTTTTTGTTTGGTTGGTTCTTTTTTTGGTTGGTTTGTGGGTTTGGTCTTTTTTTTTTTTTTTTTTTTTTTTTTTTTCTAAAGATTAGACCTTGAAATACCTAAAATGTGACAAAATCTGTCAATTCTTAACAAATTTGGGTCCTATTTGCATAGAGGGCATAGTAATAAGAATAATGATGATCATAACACTGACTTAGGTCTGCACTTCTCATTATCTATGGTTTTGCCCTCCAGTTAACTTCCTTGTCTGTCTAAGAATTCAATCAAAATGGATGTGGTTGCTGGTAAGAGAACAAGGAGTCAACATTTCTTCCAGATGGAAACAACCATATACATACCACATATTTATTAGATACATACAGCTCATATAGAGTGAATTTCAGTCCAGTTTTTACAGAACAGGGTTCAGCATTACAACTGTTACTACCCCCCCCCCCCCCAAGATAGTCTCCAAATAAAAAATAAATAGCGAATTACAGTTTTGCCTAGATGATGCCCTTTCAGACTAGAGACAAAGGATGGTGGCAGAACAATGCAAGATGGCTAATCTTACCAGTACCTAAACCTGCTATCCAACGCACTCAATCTGACAGCAATCAGCATCATTAAGTTTACTGAAACTCCACTGTAAATTTCCACGAAATAAAATTCTGGTCAATATTTCAGCAGGCCTATACTCAAAAAAGACCATGGATGTTTTCATGGCTGTTGCTCTGGGAACTTCTCATTTTATTTAACTGCACAGTAAGAAGTTGCATGAACCTGCAGAAGTGGTAAGAATGCCTATTAAAATAACCACAGTGCTGCCTTGATTTACATCAAGTCCTTTTCAGAGCATATTTGAAGTTCTTATTTCAGAAAACACTTGCTGTTCCTCACTTGGGCTGAAGAGGCTCCCAGTCTTTTGGGGGGAATACCGAGTTGCCAAGCAAAATGGGGATAGTAGTTGACTAGAAGTCTTGTGCATTTTACACTTTGTCTAGATAAACTCCACCAGAAAAACAGCACATAAATTGAGTCTGAAGCTTTACAAATTGGCTATTTAAACCACTCCACACCTATAAATTGTACAGAGCTGGAGGCCATCCTTCTTTAGAAACTATTCTTTCACGACAACAAGATCTAGAGGAGAGAATTGGACAAGCAGATTAACTATATGCTAAAATATTGTGGAGAAAGTAAGAAGAAAAGGAAGTCACATAAACCGTCTGCTCAGTAAGTGATGCAGCAAAGCTTGTGTCAGTGCTGTGTGTTTTTCTGTTATACTGTACACACTGTTATGAGCAGAAAGCTACTGCATTTACGGGATTCCCAAGATTTTTAAAATATATGAAATGTGTCTTTTGTATTTTTATAGCATTTTTAGAATCAAACCAGTTGTGATAACAAGAATCTGTTCTAATGCTATGAAATGCAAATGCGGTAATTTCACTTTGATTTGCAACCCAATGCGCAATATAGTATATTTCTGTATATTTGTAAGGTAATTTTAGTTCTAGATCATGCTCATATTTAAGACCAAAACAAACAAACAAACAAAAAAACTATAGTAAAAACAAAAGACTACTCACTGGATTGAGGTAAACTCTGTAAAGTGTAAATTGTCTATAAATGCACAAGATTCCTTATTTATTTATTTATTATTATTATTTAATTTAAATTCCTTGCTGATGACATTCTGAGAGCATGTAAACCTCCAGGAAGTCATAATTAATGTGGTATATTATAATCTACAGGTTTTGTTATTGCTGACTAAACCTAAGCTTTTTTTTTTTTTTCTTTTTGTCCCCCTAACTATCATTTTTTTCCATCATCTTACTGATCATAATTCAGGTAGCAGATACGAAGTTGTGTACTTTTCTTTGTTTCACTATTGGAATGTGTTTTTTGTTTTTTTAAAGCTTCTTCACAGTAAGGATCAAGTACCTCTACAGAAGAACACCAAATACTTCAAAAGACGATTTTTTTTTTTCATGTAAAACCATCAGCAAATATAGAAAATAATAGTCAATCAGCATGTCCGCATTTCTGCCCAAAAGTATAATGAGGTGATAAGTTACTTCAAGAGCACTAGTAGCCCACTGGATTTTCCTTTTTTGAGGTTAAATGAATAGTGTTATGCTCTAAAAGAGTGCTTTCCAACCACCAAAATCGGTGTATGCTTTAAGGACTCACTGACAGCTGAAATAAAGTCACTGGGGCTTGTATACTGCTGACCTTGATAGCTTTTCAGTTTAAAACATTTTAAAGGTACATGTACAACAACATTAGTGAGGGAGGAAAAAAAAAAAAAAAAAAGAAAGAAAGCAAATGCCAGAAGATCTAATAGAAGCAAGATGCATTTGTTTTTGACTTCTAATTAATCAAGATAACATCTCTTTCAGCCATTAGACAGTAAAATCAATAACCTGGGCAGTCTGACTGCCAGTTAGACTTATACACCAACACCTATTATTGGCAAAACTGTGATGTATTTAACCATTTCATTCTTTATTATATTAAAAAAGGTAACCAATCTCTGTGAGAGAGTACAGGAAAAAGTCCAGCAGCACAGCAAGTTGCTTACACATCTGTGGGCAAATTTCCCACCAGTGCCCCTCCAATCCTGCGCCATACTAAAACCTTTCATATCTGTAACTTTGCTTTACTGGAGTGACCATTATAAAAATAAACCAAAATAAAGCACCCCAAGCCTCACTACTAGCTCTTAAAGGAAACTGGAAATATGCTGCTTCTGGGAATCAGTGGCACCCTGAGTTAAGCAGAAAACACCCAGAACAATGTTGCAACAAGCACTAGGACTAATGCTGCAGAAAAAGAGGTGGCATCTGACCATAGTAACAGGCAGATCTTAGAAAGGCTAATCTTTACAGTGGTTTCATTTCAGAGGCAAGTTAAATGGATTCTTTTCAATAAACTGCCTATGGTGAAGTCCTGCAACCTCTTCCCTTGGTCAATAATCCCGTTAAAAATCCATGACATTCCTACCAAAGTGTCAAATCCTGAAATCTTTTTTCCTTAATTAGTTCATTTCCCAAGCAATCTCACTGAGTTTAGACTCTTTAATCAATGCAGACAAAAATGGCCAATTCCCAAAAGAAGAAAAATCCAGGCCATTTCATCTAGTGTTAGGAAGGCTTTCAGGCTTGGGCTTACCTTCATTTATGAGTCTTTTTCTAAGACTGCTATTTGAAAGGCCATACAGACTTTGGAACTCCACTTCTTTTCTCGAGCCAGGCAATCAGTGCTGGGACCAAGAGTCCTCAACAGACCAGGAAAACTAGTAACTCCACTCCAGACCTGCAGTTAAGAATACCCGATTTACCTAAAGATTCTGGTCCATGACATTATGACTTACTGCTGCACAGCACAACGTTCTCTTCCTCTTCCCTAGCAAAGTCTGTTTTCCAACTTAATCTCTGTAGGACTAGGTTTACCACTGCTAGACTTGAGTCCACAGATTAAATGCATAAATTTGCTTAAAATATTCTTAGAAAGTACAAGTCTAGGAAATGACATTATAGAGTGGCTCCAGCACACTTCATGGGGCTGTTTGTTTTCATTCCTTTGCACGGGTTGCCATTAAAAGAACATCTGAAGCCAAAAATGTTCGTAGAAAAGACTGAATCTTTGTAATCAGAGTAGGATAAGCAAAAAGCAACATAGCTCAACACATTCAATCAAATTACTTTGCATTTGCATATTTACAAAGAACAATACAAATGGACCAGTAATTATGATATTAAAGTGTTTTTATGCTATATTTGTCTTTTTCTATTATGCACAGTGATCAGATGCACAGTTAATTACAGTTAATAATGATAATGATGGCTTTATTTTACAATGCAGCAAATTAACTTTATCAGGCATTTCATAATGCATAGAATGCTATGGAAGTTATAACAGAAGAGAAATATTTAAAATCAACATTGCTCTCTAGGGGTCTTTTGACTTATCTTCCTTTGCTGTGCCAATGATCTATTGTACCATGTGGGGTAACTCCCATTAAGGCAAATAGGAAATCCCTAGCTTACATAAATCCTCTGGAATTATCTGGCAGGGAAAAAAAATACAACTGAGTTTCCGTTACAGAGAGAAATAATGAACTTCTATTGCTGTCAATTATGCAAACAGGTTCTGTAGTGAGACAAAATAAGTAGATGAAATCCAATACAATAATTTGAATGAACACATTCTTTCCCGCACTTTTGTCTCATTTCTTTGAACTGATAGTTCATATATGATAAACGGAAAAAGTAACCACACCCTATTTGCAGTAGTAGATGATGCACAATGAAGAAGAAAACTTAGGAGTGGCTTTTTGCCACAACCTTAACTCTGCCCTGTGGAACACAGTCACTACGAGAGATCAGTAAACATTTCTACATGATATATGAAGATTGCCAACTACAGCCACAAATATTAGAAAAACAGTTTTAAAAATATTTTTCCACCCACTCTCTTTCCCACTGTTCATTGTCATTACTGTAAAAGAATGATTAATTGTCAATCCCTTTTCCCCTCTACAACTTTCTTCTTATTAATTCATTTTTGTTGTTACTTTCTAATTTCACTGTGTGTAGGACCATAAACATGCAAAAACGTTGTTGGAAAAAGCAGATGTGCAGCCACAACGTTTCCAGAGTCCAAGAAGCTTAACAAGAGGACATGATCCAAAAGAGAAGAGAACCCACAATCTCAGCTTGCACCATGTTCTCTTATTCCAAGTCTTTTGTGCATCAATCACCAATACACAGAAATGGTGCACAGCCTCAGCAAAACAATTTCAAATGTTATTCTCTGCCAGCAATGAAACCACCTTGCACTACTAATTTACATTTATGCTGACAGTCAAAACCAGCTGAAAGTTGACCAAGGCTTATTTTCTCTGTGATATGCCATAAAGAAAAATATATTATTACCTTGGTTTTGCTCTGCTATCCCTGTAGGTCTTGATTACATATCTTTGAAGAGAAGAATTTTGGAGGTGAACCTAGCTTCCCATGGGAGCTTCAATTTACCTGTCCTGTGCAGAAAGGACCGAGTTTAAAGCTAGTATGTTTTCCCCTGCACTGGTACTGAGGCGAACAATGTGCTGTACAAAGGGAATCTCTATGGGCAGGTCAGCACCTACCTGCTCTGTCCCTCAGCAATACTGGTGCCTGCTGCAACCTCCCCACTGAACTATGTGCCTCACCAGTCTCTTAATTTAGACACAGGAAGAGTTCACCAGGCAATACCTCATGAACATACCCTTCAAGGCATAAGAAATCATGTAATGGAGGAGTCCGTCTGAGCATCCTTTTCTTCCAGAGGGCAACCAAGTCAACCAAGTTTGAATGTCAGTATAACCGGTATTAAGGTTGTCAAAGGGAGAACCTCAAAGCATTCGGAGTTCAGGTCTAAGTTAGCATGCTAACTTGACTTCTCCTAAAGCTATATTTTATACAAGGATAAAAAAGCGGTCTTTTGGGATATATTGTTTTCATATTTCTGACCCAGGATAGAAATATGTGGGGTTTTGGTTTTTGGTTTTGCTGTTGTTGTTTCAATGTTTTCAACTTTTAGCTTTAGTTTTGGATGCAAAGAGAAAAACGTTTAAAAATATTTTAGAACCTCAGACAACAAAACTATACAACATTCTTCTCCAGTAATGTGATGGATGGATTTAAGGTAACAAATTTATTTGTCAATCCTTTCATAAAGCTGCATAAAAAGTGTGTGTTTTAAACACATTCCTTCACTGAGCCTTCTTTTCCTCCATCCTAACATCTATAATGTCTGTTTTAACATACAGAAGGAAATACTGTTAAATCCGTGCTTGATTTATCACTATGCCTAGGTAGCCAAAAGATTTAACTAGAAACCACTCCAATAGCCTGTAGGTACCACTGACTTTCTAATACAAAAGATTTTTTTTTCCAACTTCAGCTTGCCAGGGGATTCGCATTATCAGAGTTTGATTGTATTTGGAAAATGCTAAAATTGAATCCTCTGTATTCACCTCCCAGGCTGTTAAAGAGAAAGGTATCTCCTATGTTAAACTAGAAGTTAGATGAGGAGCAGGCACCCATCCACTGCAATCAATGACAAGCTAATGGGTTGCTGACCATAAATTCTCTGGAAACCTCGACATAAAGCTCTTGATTCAAGTGATCTGTGCTGCAGTCCCTGAGCCATTACAATCACTTTTATTTGCACAAACTTTTGGGGCCGGCATTAAAAGATGCACTACTTCAAAGAAAATATCAACATGATAGCTTAAAAAGAATGTTATTTTAAGTTGTCTGCAACTCAGATTTAAAAGGATATAATCAGAAATGCAAGCTGTAAGATATCCAGAGATAGTACAATTAATAAATCAATAAATTCAACTCTTTGGTACAATAATCATCATTATTGGCTGGATCCTCAGCTAGTATAAATAAATAGCATGAGGGCACACATGACAAGTTGCTTCATCAGCGACTGAAGCCTTGTTGTCTTTATACGTTTTGATTATTAAGGAGTTTCTTTGGCAAGTCAGTGCTATTTCTGAGTACACAGTTCATGTATTTGGGTCACCCTTACAGAAAGCTTGAAAGATTTATCCTTCTGACTTGGGGGAAAATTTCCGGAAAAAAGGGTGCTGACCTCCTGTCTGCCTACTTGGTGGCTGGTAAATGTTAGCACAGCTTGATAATATCAATTAGACTGGGAAGCTTTATTTTAAGTTTTTTGAACTATCACTACTGCCTGTGTCCATTTGTCTTTTTTATTCCCTAGATGTGCCATGACAAGGATTAAATGCGACACACACCAAACTTTGAATGTCCCGCAGCCAGTTCCAATGGCTTGGATGCTGTCATTTCGAGCTACATCAGGAACAGTGGCTCAATGGCTGCATCTGTGACACATGTCAGAAACTTTTAAATGTCTGCTCTTTTTTTCATCAGGATGCTTCTGTATCCTAGCTAGGGAAGAGATGACATTTTGTGTTTGGGTGGAACTTGTTGTAGCTCCCTCTTCCTGCCTCCTCTAACTGTCAGCCTGAGTTTCCCCTAAACATATCAAAATACAGGCAAATAAACCTTGTCATTTAGAAATATATTCAGTAGTAACCATGCTTGAAAACAATGTTTTAGGAGGAACTTGGGCACATTTTCTCATAGAATAATGCGCTACACAAAACACAGCGCTAGGCTATTTCTGACCTTTGTTATGTGCCGCCTTAGAAGATTGATGTGCACAACTCAGATACACATGAATTCCTTAACGTTTCTGTTCTTTTTCCACTAAAGTGGAATAATTTGGCATACAAAATACACAGTATAACAGGGTGCCTTTTTCAAGGCTTGGAAGAATTAACATTTTGATAAGAATACATAGGTTAAGGGTACAAAATGGATCATCTAATGGACACTAAGAGGTCTCAGGGCAGGACTCCAAGAGCTGAAAACACAGTTCAGAAGAAGAGAGCAGTCTTATATCATTATCACCTATGTAAAATAAATGCACATCCTTTTTAAGCTCAAATTGGGATTTCTTTGTCTTTTAATATTAAGATAAAAACAAAAATAACAAACAAACAAAACAAAATAATAGAACTGGACATCTTGATTATGACATTTTCCCTTTGGGTTTAATTGATACAATACATAGTCATTTTTCTTCCTTTTCCCTGGGCAGTCTGAGTTCTTCAGATTCTCCTGGAGTTATTTGTGACTGTGTATGGGCAGCCAGACATGTTTCACACAGTTAAACACTGTGTAATTTTACTCTGGGGCTCTCTTTACCCATTTCAACTGGCCATGTTTCAGCCAGATTTGACTGGCTGTTGGACTTAGAAAATTTAGCTTGTTAAAATAATTATTTGGGCTCCTAGTTAGATTTCTTATTTTTTAAAAAATAGCTTCAAGATCAAAAATGCAATGGTGGCACATGGGGCTGCACATATGAGAAAACATGCAATTCAATCATGTTTTTTGAAAATACATCATATAGGTCCATATCCCTGCTAGTACTAGAGGAATCCCCTAGAGGGATCCTAACAATAGCGATTGCTTTTTAGGAGAACCATTCTGCCTATTTACATCTGACAGTGAAGAAAGCTGGACTTAGATGTGAGATGCTCATTTAGCAGGGGGTAACCTGAGACATGATTCTGTTGTAGAGGGCATTCCCAAACCTTCAAGTAAAATGCATCCATTCCTGCTCTGGATAGATGAGCAATCCAGTCCTCAGTGCTGCACCCTACCTTTGCTGTGTATGCACCTCATTGTACATTCAATCCTGGCATCCAGGGACACTACAATTTTTTGTTTTATTTTTCCTTGGAGGCACTGTTTCACCATTAATTTCATTGCTAGATGAAAGACCATAACTGGAAGCAAAAATTCATTAACTTCTATTAAACTCTATATAAGTTACTTTAAAAGTCAATGCTTAAAGAAGGCTGCACTGAAGACTAAATGAAAAAGTTAATACCAAACAAGTAACCAGAATTATCACTGCACACAGTCAAGAATTTACTGTGTTCAGCCTAATTGGAAAATCAGTGAGTGAAAGGCAGGCAAAAAGGTGGAAAGGGCAAGAATACATTTATTATCCTCAATAATACAGTGATTATAAGCTAAGGATAAACAAGATTTCCAAACCTCTTATGATGTTACTTTTCTTCTCTGCAGGGATAAGGAAAGGAGGACTGCCAGCATGATATGAGACTTCTGATAAAGACAGTATTCTGCATTAGCCAGGAGCTACTGCGATGCATGATACAGACCTGATTAAACAAGAAAACACAACCAAAGCTTTTTGTAGTATTTACACGTTTTCAAACACATGAACATGATAGATGGATGAAAATAATATTTAGAAAATACAGCCTCAAATTCAAACTGCTCTGAAAAGTAAACTGTTATCACCACTACTTTGGGTAGAATGCCCTAAAGGATAAATTTTAACAATGGCATTAACAATGACATTTATTTGGGATTTACTTTTGTGTGTATATACATATATATATATATATAAGTTAAAATGTGGCATTTTGTAAAAAAAAAAAAAAAAAAAAAAAAAAAAAACAACAACACAGAGTGAGAATACAATTCTTGTGATATGTTATTGCAACAGAGCTGGGAAAGTTTCAATTAACTAAGTCTCAGAATCCTAACAGGTAAGAAGAGCAAACTACCATCTATAATTTTCCAGTATGGAAACAGGGACATACATTTTTATAAGCCTCAAAACCCAAATGACAAATGTAGCAGAATGTCTTATAGATCAAATCATTTATGTTGTGATTTGAGAAAAAAAAAAAAAAAACAAAAAACCACAAGTCAAAACCATCAGACCTGACTAAATGGTTAAAATAATTATATCTGGAATAGACTAAACCTCTGTAAAATAACAGTAATTTCCATTCTGATAGATAACAAACTGTTTCCACTGTCAAAACCTCCAGAAACTTATCAGCCAGCTTCTGCTTCAGAACTAACAATTCTCGGCTTCCTTCTTACCACAGGTGATAGACGCTCATGATTTTATATTGCATATCTTGGTACTTTCATGTCAAAGAGCCTGCTTTTACATGTATTTTGATGTCTCATAAGAAAATGCAAACCATTCCAGCATTAAGCTGAAACCTGTGCTTGCTTCCATATTGCCACTGAGTGCATCCTGATGAGAGAATGAATGTGCACATGGAGCAAAACATTTAAGTGTACAGTGTCCTGTTCCTGGCTTTGTTTGTTCAAAGCAAACCTCTATATTTTCCCTTTAAAATGGGTGTGTATTCCTATGTTTTGTGATATGTGCTCCTACTGCCATTGATGTTGAAAGCTTTGCCACTGACGTGAAAGGGAAGAAGATAAGACTCAGAATGTGCTTATACTATAAACTTGTGATTAACATTAACAGCTGGTAGTTTTTTGTTGTTGTTGTTGTTGTTGTTGTTGTTGTTGTTGTTGTTGTTGTTTTCTCTTAAGCCTCATAAATACAGCTGAAAAAGCATTTATCTGAAAGTGGAAAATGAGGGCTTAGCTAGAGCTGTGCAAACCTTTCATAATGAAACCCAGAGCTAGCCTGATTTGGGAGAGTTGCTGGAGGTTTGACATTCAGGCCAGGTTTGCTAACCCCTCAGTGAATGTAGCTGATTTACAGTTTCAGATGAAAACCACATACAGCTCTGTAGTGGTTTTGGCTGAATGATGCTTTCAGCCTTTGCTCAATCCTGAAACTTATTGGGTGTGAACCCACAATAACCAAAACTTATTAAAAAAAAAAAAAAAAAAAAAAAAAAGAAGACTGGCATGAGCATCACATGAACAGAAACCACCCCAAGCCTCTCAGAAACCCAAGCACAGCAAGCAGTAGCTGGGAGGAAAGGTATGTGGTATGTTTAGCATTACAGATGTTGAGATCTTGCAGCTCCACCCTCATCTGAAGTAATAGCCAAAGAGGTGTGCAATTACTGGGGCTCAAGCTAACCATATTAGGCACCAGTTGATAACTGCAGTTTGTCCATATTTCCCAGCTCACTGACATTTCCATTGCCTTTTATAATATGCACATTGTATAGTAGGTGGTGATTTGGTGGTTTGGGAAGTAGCCAAGGAAGGAGACTCCAAGTATAGTGAACTTTTTTCCAAAATTGATGTTGAAATTTGGCTACCTGAAACACATTACAAGTCATGGTTAAATCAGTAGGGTATTAAAAAGGAAATGATCTTGAGCAGAGAAGTTTTTCTTTTCCCCTCTCTTGCATTGTAATCCTCTGACCAGCCCTAAATCGACTACTAAGCTAAAGGAAATTAAAGAAAAGATGAATAAAAAAATCTCAAGCTGGGCCAAATTCATCCCCAGTGTAGCTTAGTTCAAGTAGAATTAAATCAATGGAGTTCCACCAGGGATGCATTTGGCTTATTGTCAAAAGGAAATGAAGCAACTGTGCCCTCATTTACAGCTATCAACTTAAACAGAAATTTCATTATATGGGAATTTCTGAAAACAATTTCTAGGTAAAAAGAAGATTGCTAAGGTTGAACAGCACGTGTGTTTGAAAATTCCCTGAAGTCCACAACTGTCTGCTTACTCGATAGATACACTGAATGCCAGATAATTGAGTGCACACATTGTTTCAAAGGTCTTATAAAATCAGAGAAGCCTATAAAATGAATAAGCAGATTGTCTTCAGAAATCTTAACCTTTCTTTGTTTTTACTCTATTGAATCTTAAATACTGAATTGCAAAAAATAGCATTAACATAAAAGCAACAGTGCAATCTGAGATAAAAGTTATGCCAGCGATATCAATTTCAGTTACCTTGGTATTCTATTTATTTGCTTCACGCAAATGTAAAATTGATGTAGAAATTTTTAAGTTGCACTCTTCTGCCACTGATGTTCTCTAGTGTTTGACTGTGATCTGAAGGGATTCTGTGAAACTCGTCTTTACTTCCAAGTATAATAAACTAAAACATAACATTAATAAAGACTTTTCCAAACATATTATATTCTACAAACTTTATTATAAAGGTATAATACTATAAGGATGTATTTATATTCTAAGAGGATTGGTGGAACTGGATGAAGGGTGAGATAGTCAATTAAAAACTTTCTAGATTAAGATTAAGTAAGATTAAAAATAAATCTAGATTAAGTAAATTTACTAGATTAAGTAAGTTTAAAAATAAATAAATAAATAAATAAATAAATAAATAAATAAATTTGACCTTACATAGTTTTGTTTTTAAATTGGCAGCAAAACATTCAACCAGAATGCAAAATATTTCTAAGAAATTTTAAACTTGTGCTGGGAAGTGGTTTTGAACATATTTAGTGATGGCTCTCACAGCCATCATATTACATGCAATGTTAGAAGATAGAATAGACTTTTACATTACAACTTCCAAATGCAACTAACTTTGAACTAAATATATTTTCCAAGATGTTGTTACATTAAAATGCTAAGGATGCTGAGATGATGATGATATTTTGTGAATGTGCCATGACCACGACTTAGTTTGTCCTTAAAAATATCTGCTCCTTGAAGGCTTGTGAAAATCCTGATCTGAAACCTTAATCTAATTATCAGCAACTCTAAGACAGGGTCAGCTTCAGGTTGACAACACCACCAGAGGCAAGTCCATCAGAGTCACCTAACCTAAAAGGTAACTTTAAGAAAGATTCAGCTCTTTTAGTACCACATACAGAAAACATATTAATTCAAACAGATTTGATGAAATAGGAGTGCTGGCTGTACCCTGCACATTCTCACATAACAAATGCCAAAGAAAATACTCTTAATACTCCTTAAGAACAAGTTATAAATTACTGGAAGAAGCCACTTTTCTTGGGTTTAACTCTCAGATAATCTGAGATCTCTGTAGGCTTTTCTGGTCATATTACAAGTAAAATGAGCATTAGCTGTAGAAAGGACAACACTCTTTAACCATTTAATACTGACAGAGTGGCATAAGGAAATCAAAGGCTGTATCAGTTACTCACAGTCACAGGTTAACTTCAAGTAAGTTCAAAACAAGAAGGCATAAACCAGCTTGGTCCTTCAAGACCTTCAGACTTGCTTGTATATATAATAACGCCCAACTGTTGGGCATTATTTGGAATTGTTAGTGTAGCCATGGTCCCACAGTAGATGGTTGTCTTCTCACAATCATATCTTGTTTTCTTTTATTCCCATTACTAAAGTAGAAACGAATACAGAAAACAAATTTTAACTAAACAGCAGAAGTAGACTAGGCAGTGAGATGTAATGGTTACCAGGTGTTTATATAAAAACACTGAAAAAGCAAACTATGCATTTCAATTCTTATACCACAAGCAGTGAAGCAGAAATTTCACTTTAAAAAGAAAATGGGAGCACTTACCTATTTCACGCCATCACTTGCTTGCAGAGCAATGACATGGCAATTGAGGCAGACACAGCTAGAGATCTTCAGGAATAGAGGACAACAGCTGGCAAGGCATGTAAGACCTGACTTGATATCACCTGATTCACTGTCAAATTCCCCAGACTAATCCGGCAAATGGCTACTTAGAACGTGCCAAACATCCAGCCACAATCTTGCCTATACAGCTACACCTCTGAAAAACTGAAATTCACCTCTTTCTTTCACATATGCCAACCATTTAACAAAGCAGACAGACAGACGGACGTACACAGAGTAATAGGAAAACAAAACAACAACAACAACAAAAAAGGAAACGCAAGCAGAGGCTCCTGTGACAGCTATCACACCACTTAAAGTAGAAATATACGGTAAGGCTCAGTCTGAGTCAGTACAAAATGGGCTGATTCAGAACCTCCCCATATAGGCTACACCTAGCAAAGCTCTGCTGATGGTAAACATTTCCCAACATGCTCGTATGGTTGACAGGAAAAAAAAATATTAATACACCCACTGGCAGCAAGCGAACCCTGTAATTTAAAGAAAGAAATTTCAAAAGCACGGGCAGGTTTGTTTCTTTCTTCTGACTTAAAGGGGAACAACATAAGACCAATATCCAGTGATTTAGAAAATTCTCAGTGTTAGCTTCCCTTATTCTGACCCATCAGCCTTGATTATGCACCTTTTATTCAAATAAAAACAAATACTGGGATTTTAGCAGGAGGCTTATCTAAAATAAGATGGTAGAGCTGGGCCTACACTATTTGTTTAGCAGAGCTACTCAAGCATGAGCTAAGATTTTTATTTCAATCCAGTAAGACCACTTAGGTATCTGGGGACCTGCCAGCTGCAAAGGCCATGAGGCCATGGCAATACCATGCGGTCACAACTAAGGGGCTTCAGGGTTGGTTTGTGCAGCACATATTCTTCCGCAGAAGACTTAGAAATGCCATCCCCTCACCTCGAAGCAGAAGAAGGAGAGAACTATCTTCATTTTGCCTCTCAGCTTGTCAAGTCTTAACAGCTTTAAAGCTTACATAGTACATACAACTGGCCATAAATGAAGACGCAGGCTGGACGAGCAGCCTGTCCCTTTCTTGGGGACAGGAGTTGACACTGTGCCCCCAGCACTGCTGGGGATATCCCTTGACATATCCTCATGTACATGCTCTCACCTGCACAGAACTTCAGTCTCACACAAGAAACAACAGATGGGAACTGACCAGCAGAAAAAGCTCAGAAAGAGGAAACAACACCCTCCCAGCATGGAAGCTGTAGTCACAGGAAACTATTGTGAAGTTATTTGTAGGTATTATGGACAAAAACAGTTTTAAGAAAAATTTGGAAAAGGATAACAAGAGCAGCTGTTTTTTTTAAGAAGCCTTTCCATTACAAAAGAGGGTGCAGAGGTTGCTCATCTGATACTCTAACAGAAGGACAACACAGGGTAGTTGCTGGCAGGACACCTGTACATGTTGCTGTCCTTCATGCAAGTGTGTCCTCCTTAAACATAAGCACTCCTAGGGGCCAGGTAACATGGAGAAATTGGATGGAAAGCCTCCCTGTCCAGATTAGAAGAGGTGCACCTCAGACTGAGATAAACAGCAGACTGTAACAGTAACTTTGCAACGTTCAACAACTTCAGTGCATTTGGATGAAATTCAGTGACTTTTCAAAATAAGCAATTGTACTAAACAGAGGAGCACTAGTACAACTTCATATGCACAGTTTGCACTATAAATATTTATTAGTATGCTGCCAAATGAACTGGTATTTCTCCTGAATTATCTTAACAGCAATTGTACTTACAAAGGATCAGAAAACTTGAAAGCTTGTACAATGTCCAGCATAAAGATCCAGCAGATTACTGAAGATAATTTTCCATAACAATGGACAATATTTTGTTTCTTTTTATTATTTTATTTTGGTGTGTGTTCGTGATTTGCTGGTTGTGTGGCTTTTAAGAAATGATTTTTGCTCAAGCTTTCTTTATAGTCCATACAGAATAAATCTATCTTCTGACACTGTACAATGTGAGGAAAAAAAAAAAAAAAGTGAAGAGCTTTACAAATGTTAAATGCATATATGGCAAGGCACATTTTTATATATTTATATTTTGTATCTGTTATGAATTTCCACTGCAGCATTGAGGCATTCAAGAGGCAGGTGTTCAAATACGTCTTCAACTCTTCTTTATGCCCACTTCTCTTTAGCTAAACCCACTTAGGCTAACCAGTGGATTACAACACCAAAAGAAGAAAAGATACTTGAAAATGCTCCACATGCTAAAAAACAATGTTGTTTGTATAAACAGCAATAAACATCCACGCACACACTAGTTTTTAAACAATACCCTAACACTTGTTAGCAATATAAAATAATTATTCATATATTATCCTTTTGCTTTTCCAGAATCAGTGACTTTTAATTTCAATTCCCTTCGAGCATCTTGTAATTAGGGCTTTATCATATTTAACTATAGGTATATAATCCTCCAAGTGAAAAAAGAAACCAAAATGGACAAGACTGTGATCACATCTCTCATTCCAAAAATATTTTTTGCCTCCAAAGCCTTGCATGGAACAAAACACTCCTAAAAATGATACAAATGGTTTTGACATTAGGAAAAGTAAACAAGCAAAATAAAGATGGAAAAATCGTATGGTCAGTTTGCAAGTGCTGTTTATTGTTTGAGGCAGGGTTAAAGTCTTTCATAAAGACAAGAACATACATGCAACCAGACTGAAAGTGACATGAGGTTATTCTCAACACCCAGCAGAACCCTGCTGCCTATAATATGCCACAGCCAAAGCATGTGGAGGCTTCAAAACAGACAAAATATTATGAACAAACTAGAATTGTTGTTATTCTGGTAACCAAGAGAGAAGACAAGTGCCCTACATACTTCCAATAATTATTTTTGTGGAGAAAAAAACAAACAAACAAAAAAAAAAAAAACGCATTTTTTTTTTCCTTTATCTAATATCTCCCAGGATTTCTAAGATGAATTGGCATTTCTTGGTAACCATCTATGACGTTAGTAGAGGTATTACAAGTGGCTTCCATGTTCCACTTCTGCATGCAACACCAGCCATGACAATGGCCAAAAACATTAGGCAACTTCTAAATTAGGAGCATCAAATAATTTCAAACAAACCAAGAACAGCCAGACAGCGATGACTCTCAACTAGGACCAATATGGATAGGTTTGGAACAGAGGGCAGAATTTTTGCATATTCCTAGGTCACTCACATTGTAACTAGCAGTGTTTAACATGATGTATTTATTAGGCATTGTGAGCTTTCTTTCACAGTAAGAAGTTCATGCATGTCCAACGTGTTTCATAAACAAGCAAGAAATATGCTACGCGTTCTTGTTTTTTCACTGAAAACCTGACAGTAGTCCTTCTTAGGTAGAATTCAAAAGGTATTAATCAGAACTTTTCTCTAGAATATACTAGTAAAGCTGTTAATTATGTTAATTCCACCAGTTACTTTTATTGTCTTTTTTCCCATCTGAGTAATCATACCCATCTGGTGGCAATTTTATTTTATATCCCTCTTTTTAAGCTCTTTTCTCATTCCAAATTTAAGCATTTCATTCAAAATGTACTCTCTACACAAGTTAAAACTACCTTGTGCAATAAACCAGGAATAATGCACACTGTTAATATCATAATTGAGGGCTTTTTCCAAGTAGACAGACAACCTTGTGCAACTACTACAGTGTTAAAAATGACCCACTTTCTGAAGGTCAGAGTAAGCAAATGTTGAGATGTAATTTAATAATGAGCAAATTTTGTCTGCGAAATTGTTTAAACCCTTTTCCTTTGCATATAATCAAAAATACACATTGATAGTACTTTGCATAGCTGAAATATATTTTCAGGATTTTTTTTTTCCTGTTGAAAGAAACAATAATCCATATTGTGGAAAAATCAAACGTGCTCTATGAAGAGGATTTGTGTGAGCATGTAGGAGATGATAGAAACACAAGCACTTAATTCACAGGGAAAAAACTTAGAACAGATAAGGGGCTTTTTCATCTGAAATTATAGCCTCTCTCTATTATAAACACTTTGATATCGCCAGCCACTCTCGCTCAACAGGCAAGCAGGAGATAAACGTGCTGCTTTTGCTAAGGCGCCAACTGATGGAGCATGCTCACTGAAGCCCCAGGTGTGACCCCTGCTCTTCTGCAAGCAGCAATTGGACCAGGCAATCCATCACGGTGCTCCTCCTGTCAGGCCGGGTGCTCGGCTGCAGCTGTCTGTCACACTGGTGGATGGGACCTGCTTAAAGGCAATCATGTCAATCTCTATGTGGCTACTCAGACTAAGATAGAAGGATGATCTTGACAGGCTTGGCAAAGTCAGCAGAAGGCACTAGAGGACTTTAGTTACATGCTTAAAATTTAGATGCAATTTGTGCTTCTCATGTGGAGGGACTGAAGAGGCACGAAAGAGCGTTGTGTTCTACAGCTGGTCATCTCTGATGAATCTGTTGCCTTCGGAATGCTTTCCATAGTAAATGTAGCGACATTTTCCCAAAATGCCTACAGGAAACAGGAAATGAATTACAATTAGGAAAGCAGTGGCACAACATTCAGAGGCACACCAACAAGGAAATTTGAAGGAGGGGGACGAACAGTTCTCTTGTCATACTGCAAAAGAAAGTTAGTACGTTGGAAATATTCAGTATTACCATTTCAACCATCAGCTTTTAATCCACTAGGAAAACTTATGTTCATATAGCTGCATGAGCTATCTTGTTAAACAAATACCTGTAAATGTCTTCAAAAATGGAATGACATCACACTAGAACATCATAGGCTGTATTGTAAATCACAGTAACCCTTGACCATTTTTTAAAAACAGAGAGTCTGGATGGGACTTACAGTTTGTACTGTCTGCAATCTCCCTACTATGTGTTTACATGGTATTCCTGATGACTAAAAACAATTCAAGTGTTAATTATGCTAAATATTGTTACATATAGAGGATGGCTTCAAAAATTACCAAGAACGCTGCTTTTGGGAGAAAAGGCACATTATTCTCAGTGTGTACAGGAGGCAAGATGCCTGACAAAGCCTTTACTGCTGTGGGTGAGACATATATACCTGCAGATCTCACTACGTTATTCAAAAGCATCCCCTCTGGTGGTACTAAGTGGTATGTGAAAGCGTAAGTTCACAGTCACATCCCACCTGTGAACATCCTCAAAGATGCTAAATTTTACTAGCAGAGCTGTTCTTTGTGCCCCCAGGCACATATAGTCAAATTAAAGTCATTTCCCATGCACAGAAGAAACGTGAAAAAGTCTCTCCTATCCTGGGAGCGTCTGACACAGCTGTCGCTGAAGTACGTAGTTCACCCCCATAAGGGCACATATAACCTAGAAAGGAGACAATCATTGCCTTACATAAAGGGTAAAGATTAGGAAGGAGCATGATCCTCAATTCGTTTCAGTTCTGGCTTGCCAGGACTCACACAGCAGGAAATGTACTCACTTGCAGTATGAATCAGATATACAAGCTTTTATATTCTGCATCTATGTTTCCAGTGCCATGTGTGCCAGCTAAGCAACTAAAGCCTTGGAAGGCATGGGATGTGGAAGATTAATGTCAAACCATGCTCTTCTTTCTTTCTAAAGCATCATGGTAACCCATTCCTATGGAAAACAAAACAAAACAACAACAAAAAAAGATACTCCCATCATTCACTGTGAAAAACATATTCCTCTTCAGGAGAGGAAAAAATGGGGACAAGTGCAGTGTTTGGTGCCACTCCCCTTCTCCACAAAGCTTTATTCAATAATTTCAATTTCCATAATTTCTGTAGCGGAGCAGTTTCCAAAGGGTGATGTTATCGTCCCTAAGCAAGCGTCTAACGAAAAGCCAGCTTTTACCCCAACCAGATGATATTCCAAGTCAAACTGCAGCAGGCATTTGATTGGAAACAAGACCATTTAGAGTTCTAAATGTAAAGGATACAAACAGTTTATTAACGGCATTCTTCAGAGTCCTTTTTCACTGGCATTGATAAAAGTCTTGTTTGAGGTCTGCCGCATTTCTTGAGGACTGGAAGCGAGACTGTTTATAGAGATGCTGGTGAGAGAGTGCTGTTTGATGAATGCTGGAGACTGTAGCTAGGTGTCAGCGCTTAGAAAATGAGGCAAGGACATGAGGTATTAATATTGTCAATGATCTCTTGACAGGAAAACAGATACTGCATTCACCGTCAGATTTAAATAGACATCAAGTGCATTAACGACAAAAGGGCAGACTTCAAACAAAGGGGGCTGTATGGTGTTGCGCTGAGCGAGTCTCCGAGTTGGCAATAACCTGATCTGAAAAGACACTGTCAGGACTACAGACAGGCCCCGAATTGTGTGCGGTGACAGAAAACAGAGATGCTGACAGAGATACCGGTGCCATATTATGCCAAGTATATTCCAGCGCTGTCTCCAGCCCTAACTAAATCTGACATCATTTCCTATCGCTTATAGTATTCTCCACTGCTCCAGCAGAATATTTCTCCCCAGACATCATTACAAACTCCACTGTAGTTTTAAAGTTACTGGCAGGCCTGTTCTGTCACAGAGGTTGGGTCTACAGGCCTAAGGATAACCTCAGTCAATCTAAATTTGGAGTTTGCTGGAGAAGTGCTCTCATTTTCACTGATATCTCAGCTACTTGAGGTGATCTGAACGCTGAAGTGTGAGGAGCTGTCACCTTGAATAAAATCCTTAAAGTAAAGACGCTCGGTTCCTGGGATGTTCAGCAAAGATGTCGGACAGTCTGGCAGCAGGAAATGAAATCCAGCTGCTGCTGCTCGCCTGGGGATAAAGGTGCTTGGGCTAGTGACAGTTAAAGTCAGCTGAAATTTTTGAACTCCTGCAGCCTACAATTGTTTAAATTAAGGAAGTGTTGTCTCCACAGAGATTCCCTACCAAGGCACACAGCTGTGATTCGATTGCCAGGCATATTACACACACTGCTCAGAGAGTCTTGATAAAAGTGCAGTTGAAAATGTTGCCATGAGACTTTATTTATCATGAAGGTTATTTGTAAAACAATAATCTGGCTCATAAATTAAATGCGGTGACTGGTTGGGTTTTGTTTTGTTTTTCCTCTCCATTTCCCACTCCCTTTGGCAACTGCAGAAAACCAAGAAAAGGCTTATGTGCTGCAATAAGGGTTTTGATGCTAAGATATGTTGTATGTGAATTTAGGAAACCTACAGCTTGCCTCCTGCCCATCTGTAATTGTACTTGTCCTTGCAGTTCAGGAACATGGATATGGTTTTGCACGCAGACAAGGGGAGGAATTGGGGGAAACAATACATCTGTGACTTTTGTGGTGTTTTTTAATTAAAATATCCAGCTTGGCTATAATAACCTAAGTACACAGCCTATGCATCAAAACAACACACAGCATCCTGAATGAGGTTGCTGCTCGCGGTTCTTGAGGAATGACAACACAAGGTCTTCTGAGGGATCATCTTCCCTGAATGAGGCTTCTAATTTTTCTTAAGTAGCTGCTTCTACCATCACCACAAGCTGTTAGAACTATAATTATGAAAAAAATGCATTGGGAAAAATCATTTTTAAATTCACCCTTTATCTTTTAAATGTTTTCCCCCTTCGGAATGGATGTTCTAATTATGCTGGGTAAGTAATGACCTTGCAGTTGCTTGCATGTGTTGTGGTATCAGTCTTTTTTCACAAACACATTGTAATGTCAGCAACACCAGCTTTTCCCTAGCTGAGGGAAAACCCAATTATCCAAATAAATAAATAAATACATACATGCATACTAAAGCATATGAAAAATTGTTCAAGTCATGTTTGCTCCTTTTAAATTGGGCATGTGTTGCAGAGAGCTATTGTGCAGTTGGAACTCCATACACTTTCCTAGAGTAGAAAAAGTTTGTAGATGTTCATGTATTACAGGGAAAATGATAAAAAAGCTGTAATGGGATGTGCTAAACTTTCAGATCATACAGCCTCAGCCATAGGTCCAAATACAGATGAAGCCAACAGAAACATATGGGAATTGTTATCTGGTAGCATCTCATTGTCTATCGTGGTTCACACTTTTTCCTAGTAAATAACTGCTCTGCACCTATTAAAAAGCACCTCTCAGCCATCACAGCTGGGGCAGCTGCTAGCAGCACAGCCTTCTCCAGTAGCATTCAGTTTTCTTTAAAAGTAATTACTAAAACTAAGTAGTCAAGCCAAAACTTTTGCCATCCCCCCCTCAAAACTATTGCCACATCTGCCCAAGATCCCCCTAAGGCACCCATTTTGACATCAAATGTTTTTAATAAACCCCTCTGCAACTGCAAACAGCAAAGTATTCACAATTAAAATTGTCTGTCAAACACATTGGTTTACAGTACACAGCAGGGATTACATTTCAGCATACAGTCCTCTGCCTGTTTTTCACATGGGCTAACCACAGGTCCTCATTCTAGGCACTGTGGTCAGATAAAGTGCAGTACTTCACACACAGACTTGATATTCTAGCAGGATTCCACTTTGCCTAAGTTTAATTTGAGTATGGTACCTAAATCCTCCACTGCCAATTTGTATTTGATCCATATTCATCTCTTTCTCCACACCCTGCTGTTGTATAGTTTTGCTATGGGCTATTAAACAGCTGCCATGTTCCACTAAGAAGCTGCGTGCATTTCAGTGTGGTTATACTACCAGTCTGTAAATTGTTTTGAGACCCTTCAGGATGAAATATCAATACCATTATCATTTTTTTCATAGGCACTTGGGCATTTCCTACAATTAATGAACAGAAGTTGCAAAATTCCCTGAAATATTAATACGAACTTCCTTTACTGGAAATAATTCCCTACCTACAACATTCAGAGGAGAATAAATACCTATCTACAAACAGTTTCATATATACAATGCTACTGATTTAGGCAAAACACATCCATCAGCTGCTACAATTTAAAACTAAAACTTCTTTCTCTAAGGGTATAAGTGAAGCTAGTTTGAAACAAAAATCCTTTTGCACAGGAGTTTAATTTTTTTTTTCATTTTATGTTTATCTTCATGTAAATAACAACTTTTTGTACTTGACAATTTCTTATCTTCAATTTCACTTTGATTTTTTTTATCAGAAATGAAGCACTAGGGTTTTTCAATAAATTAGTAGCCTGATCCTACAGACCCTCAATAGCACATAGGTTCTCTCATTTTCATCAAATCATCATTAAAAACATTAAAGCATCTGAATGCTGTAAAAAGCATCAAAATATTTTCAAACATACTCCTTCAAAATATTCACTTTTTAAACCTCAGTAAATCATTTCTGGCACAACTTAATTGAAATGGACCATCTAGTTATTTAAAAGCAAGCAAATAAAACTAAAAAAAAAATAAAAAATAAAAAAATATCAGGTAAATCAGCCTGGTATTCAGGGAGCATAAAGCTGTGCAAAGCTTCACAGCACACAAGGGTGGGAACCTGAGGAGGGTGCTAGAGGGAGAAGAAATGCTAAATCTCTCACAGGGAAGAAGAAAAAAAAAGAAAAGAAAAAAAAGAATAAACAAAAAGTTGACTTAGGCCCAAGTAGTTAGCTTTTAGTTCTACTGAGTCTTGTGGCTGTAATAGCAGGGAGATACTTTACAAATGGAAAAAAAAAAAAAAAAAAAAAAAAAAAAAAAAAAAAAGAACCTTCCCTTCCCCAAATGTTGAGTGCTTGTCCAAGTCACTCACTCAAAGGTTCATTCACCTGCTTTAACTTCCACACATTTATGCATTTGTAGTTGGTCTTTTTAGTTGTTTCTGTAAAAATGTAGAAAATGCATTTTTATAAAGAACAATAGTCTGAGCAATTTAGGAACAAGAAATCATTTACCTTTAGAGATCTATTAGAGCCAAAAGCAGAAAAGAACTCTTTTCTAGTTATGTTTTTGACCCATAATCTGTAAAATGGACCAATTAATTACAAATTTGAAATAATAAACTTATTGTAGGGCAAGAATGGAGGGAACTATAGACAGGCTTTTTGTTCTTCACGATTACTTTTGGTGGAACAAAACAAGTTTCTATTGAATATGCTCCAGCCCATGAACTTTCTGACACAAGAACATGAAAAGATCAACTGTAATGTAATAAAAAGTGTAAGGGACCACCTGGGTCGGTCACTAAGTCCTCCTCAGAGAAGCCAGGTACATAACACAGAGAGTCTATGCAAGCTTTCACCCTGCCCTGTCAAGATAAAACACAGTGCCACACAGCAAACAAACCACTGTCAGTATGGAGGAGCTGAAGCTCAAAAACTGCAACGTGACATGGAAAAAGAACAGAAGAGCTACCATTGTCAATGCCAATGTGAAGGAATCCCTGACTACTACAGTTCAACCCATCTGTTGTGACCACAGTTTCCAAATGCCCCACTACAGGTTGGAGTCAAGACACAAGAATAAAGTAGGCATCTGTTACAGTCTGCATCAATATCCTGTATCCATTTCTTTTGTCTTGCCTATTTTGACCTATAAGCTTGTGAGGACCTAATGGGAAGACTCAGTACCTTTCAATATGTCCTTTTGATAGCAGAAACAACTGTCCTAATCACAGCCCTCCCTTTGTGGGTTGCAATGCTAAAATAAGGTAGCCTTCATGCTCAGGGGAGATGAATTACCTCTTCGTTCTTCTCCCTGCACAGGGATTCCAAAAAATGATAATATTTTCCTCTGGACACCCTACAGCATGGGGCATGAAGTGCTCTCCTTCATACTGAAAGAAATTACTGAATGGCACAAAATGAAATCCATATCCATTCTGTGGCAATGGTGTTGGAATTACACACCTAAGCTAGAGCTGAGAGGAATCAGGGCAGGCAAAACTAAGACCCAGAATTATTGCAAGCATCCTGCACAGACAAGTACTGCGACATGTCAAGTCTCACTGGCCTGTTTGTAGGAAGGGGGGAAAAAGGGGGAAGTGAGAGTAGGGGAGGGGAAGGAAAGCAGTCAACAGGGAGATGTTGGAAAAATTTGCAATGAAGGTGATAGGAATATAAAGATGTGAAGTTTGCATCCCAGGCCAAGGGAGCTGCATAAATGTTCAGTGTAAACTAGCAGTCAAGCTGATGTGTGATAAAGTGCAGCCTGCTGTAAATACACTTCAGGGCTCCCAATGCAGCTGGGGATGAAACTTGTAATTTGGAAGGGGGGAGGGAGAGAGAAGTAAGAGAAAAAAGAGTAAAGGAAAAAAAAAATGCACTGCAAGCTTTTTCTCACATAATCTGTTACTGGAAAATTGAGAAGCTTGTCCAAGTCCGTGGGAATAAGCTGATGAGCTGATACTTAATAATAAACCATATTGTGTCATGGTGCGGAGTCATCTAGATCCATTCAGGCCACAAACTATATTACTTTATACAGCCCTGGCTGACATACATTTAAAGCCCTCTACACATTAAGGAGCCATTAGGCTGACAGATTAAAAGTTATCTTGGAGCTAATGTTTCCATTATGCGTATCCTGGCAGTGGAACAATCAACACACTGTTCCTCAGATGTCATACTTTGTTTAAAAAAAGGGTAGGGGGAAGAAAAGGGAGAAAGGAGGGTATCTCTCCCTCCTTGAATGACATTGACATGATCAGCTTTGATCTAGGCATGTGCTGTCTACAGATTCTTTACTGTTGGCTAAAATAGGAGCATTTAGGGCATAATACTTTAAATCATTAACCAGTACTGTACTCCTCTGGGTATCGTTGTTACAATTTAAGGTCCCACACTTGGGATTTCTTTGGAATCTTTCCATGCTTATTGTAACCATCATCAGAGAAATATGTTGGGGGGTGTGTGCATCTGTCTCTCTAATGAAAATAAAGTAAAAATTACCAAACAAAAAATCCAAATGCTTTTGTCTCTTTACTGTGTCTTTACAGTTTTTACACTCAGGTAGTGTCATGGATTGAATTAATCCAGACTTTACAACAAAATATTTCTTGTTGAATATGCTGACATTTTTAAGCAGATATTTTTAAATAGTTAGGCACATAAATTGTATATTCAGTGAGGTACTGCAGTCAAAGAAACCCAAATACACAGAAAACATCAGCACACCAGATATTACAGATTAAATTATACTTAAATTCATATATATAGAATACCACTCTTGAGGGGGATGGAGGAAAAGAAGTATGGGTTCATAGTTCTTCTAGTCTTTTGAACACTTTTGCATATACCTCATTCTCTCGTACTGGTCTAAATAAAAGCAGTAGGCTAAAAGCAGAATAAATTACTGTAAGGATCCAGTGCCAATCAGGTTGCATCTGTTAAGCATCCTCCATCTCTCAACCAGTGTCACAAAAGCTGCAGTGCTTTCTTTTGATGGCCAAGCACCCAAACTGGACCAGCACTTTCAGCCACCAGCCACTCCCTGCCAGCAGCTCCACGCCGAGAGCAGCAGCACTAGAGGGCAGCATGCATTTGTCTAAAAAACGGACCACACCAGCAAGCGAAATACGCCGCGCTGACAATTAAAGCAATACTGTTTGTTAGTTTTGCAGCCAATTTCTTGTTCTGTCATGATCAAAGCCTATATTTATACAGTCTTTGCTTTCAGCTTTTCGCCCAGGAGCCTGACTGCTGGCTGGAGTAACCTCAGTGAGCATCAGTCTGTGTATACAGATAGCTGCAGAAGGATGTCACCGGGCAATGGTCTGAACAAAAGGCTCAAAATGTTGTTCGGAGGGAGGTGATGGCCGTGCACACTACCAGCTCCAAGGGCAGGTGGGGTGGCACTTTGTAGTCCCTCACAACATAAATGTTAGTGCTGTTTTCAACAGTCTTTCTATTACTTTTGATAATGCGCCAGTGTGATCACTGAAGTGACGTTAAGACATTAAGAGACACTTTTAATACCTTTGCTATAGTGGGCAAGGAGGTTGTAAAAATCCCATCCTCACTGTATATTAAAGTTCAGCTGTTGAGCATACACTCACCATATTAACGTCCAAGATTTTCAGTTAATTTGGCTAACATATGTAAAAATGGCATTTCTATAGGCTGCTCTAGACTTTGGGCAACATTCTACTAATAATATGTACATTAATCAGCAACGGAATTAAACCATAAAGAATGAAAGGATCATTAAGAAAACAGAAAGTGAATATAATTATATTTTACTTTACAAACTTTAACCATGCGCAGATTGCATTACAAGTAAATGTAAGGGGGAAAAAAAGAGGGAAGTAAGCTCTTTTAGTAGCTGTGATAGAATTAAACAAATGTACTGTGATTTATGTAGCAGAAAGCAAACTTTTGGAATAATTGTTCGGAAAGTCTACAAGCATTCCAATAAAATTACAAATTCTTATATGAAAAAAATTGAGCAGCAGAGCCCTTCTGGAGAGTTTAGACATAAATTTGGCTCATCTCATGAGTAAAACTTGCTTTTGGATCTCAAATGTGTTCCTGCTGGAGGAGTTCACATCAGGAAAAAAAAAAAGCCATACAAAACTCAGTCTGGCTCAAATGGTTTGAAATTTCTCAAGAGAGTCATCTGAAATAAAGACAAGTTACTTTTTATTTTTAAAGCTGGGAAAGAAAGTCTCTCAAATAAAATTAAAGAGCATAATGAAATAGTGCTGCTGTCACATTATGATACAGTTAAGGGAACCTTCTTTGCATGTTATTACTTGCTCCCTTCCATAAGCCCTTCCTCAGAAACAAAGGAAACATTTAACTAATTGCTAATGATAGAATTGCTATGATTCTTGCTAATACAAAAACAAGCATTCTTAAGCAGCTGACACTGCAAAGCCCTGGGTTTCCTTGATTTCCAGTGGAAGCTAAAGGCATTTAGCACTCTGTAAGACACATCCGGACCCCACATAACTGGTGAAATGCCTTCCCTCTTGTAGGGTGCTATTACTGTATAGC
This sequence comes from Netta rufina, assembly GCF_964035555.1. NCBI lineage: Eukaryota > Metazoa > Chordata > Aves > Anseriformes > Anatidae > Netta > Netta rufina. The sequence goes on from NC_140130.1 coordinate 14,340,918, forward strand.
ACCAAATGAAATCAAAAATGCATCTGGATCCAAGCACCCTAAACGTTCACTAAAAGCCTAGTTCTCTGGACTAAGCCTGGGCTTGTCTCTTAGCATAATTTAGTTCTATGCTATATCACATCTACACCACCATAGCCTATTGCCAAATCCTTACTGGCCATAGTCTAATTCCCAAACACTGCCTGCCTCCAATACTGAATGCCAAAATACTGTCATGGTTTCCTATCTTCAACTCTCTTCCCATTCCTCAGCCTCCTTTTACAAATACGCTAATGAGAGAGGGGCTGAAGGTTAAATCATAGTGGACAGCAGAATGCAGTTTACAAGCACACTTGTAGCCTCTATGGAATCTTTTGCTAAAGATAGGAGGCTAAGGAATAGCTGAAGAGAGGCACATTAAAACCCTTCCATTAGGGTCAGAGTTATTAAAGTTTAGTCAAAGCACGAAAGACTTTCTAACAAGTATTATGCTTAGTAAACGTTTTCCACTGGAGCAAGGATATTGGTGAGAGCTTTTGGAGTGTGTCAGTTAATCAGTATTCACCCGCTTTGACAGCTTGAAATATTACTCACTTATTTGGCTGGTTCAAATTTGTCAGACTTGACTATGTCGTAAGTTAACATGTCCCCATATTAAAAAGGAGCCAACTGGCAAATGTGCACGTTGGACCTAATAAAACACATCTGGCCAAACAATCAAGCAACACTGATCACTGTATCACTCACAAGCACAAATTAACAGCGACTGTCTGTGAGACTACCAAGCTAAACAGGAAGCAATAACCTACTGCCTTACCAAATAGCCATTAAACGGTTAACTGAGGGATAAAGCCTCCACAGCATTCTGTTTCCAAGACAGTCAATTGCTTGGTTAAAGCCACATAAACGTTTTAGATGGCTTGGGTCATTTGCTGATACAAGTGGAAGAATTGCTTAGGACAGAAGCTGTCCCCCTACCCAGAGATTGTTTTCTGCCAAGGAAGCCGCATCTGCCTCCGGAAGGCCATTTAGGCAATGGCTCTCACAGGTAACACTCCTCACCTCTGCTCTCATAGTGGGTGACACTGAGACACAAAATGAGAAAGCGCTATGGAGCTAGCAGCTATTCTGGAATTAACCATCATGTGAATTTGACTGGAGAGCTGGTCACGTACATTCACTGTTCGGTTAAGCATATCAAGGAGCAGGGTACATGACTGCTGCTGTTAAAACCTGGGCTTTGTCCTGCAAGAGTAAGTGCTAGGAGCAGTGTTATTAGGCACACCAACTTCCATGGCATCCTTTGTGCTCTCTGACAGCAGCAATACACAATACAACTGCCCTGCTGAAGACCTCAAAGATCTCAAAAGCAATAACAGAAAAAAAAATATTCAAGGAAGATCTTTTTCAGGGATGAGGAAAGTTTAACCACTTACATGTGTGCAGTGAACCCTCTGGTCCTTTCAGAGAGGCTCCTGGGAAGCAGCTATACGCTACTGAAGTATTTCAGTCTTTGGGCAAAACAAGCTTGACATCCCTGTTGGCATCTCTGCTGAGAACAGACACAGGCCTTACCCAGAAAACATCAAACGTGACTTTCTGCTAGCTGTGGCTGGAATTAAGCTGAATACTGAAGGCAGGGGGAGGAGAGGTCGCTGAGGAAGCAGTAGTTAACGGGGTAAAGTGAGTGTCATAATCCCCAAATTGCAGTTGGACTGAATGTTTTCAGACAATTTGCCTGTCTAAACCAAGACAGTATCATTTTTCTTTCTTCTAGGAGAGGGTTAAGAATAATCTGAAGCTTGGAAAATGGCTGCTGTTGATACTAGTGAGGCCTTCTCTTTAACTAGATCCTTCAGGAAAAAACAAATTAATCAACAGCCAGCTGAAGTGGGTTTAATGATTGCATTCTGCATACAATCAGCTTTTCCCTTTTCAAGGGCCATCAATATGTCAAGGGAAGACATATCTGAAGGATATAGCTCTTAACATCAAGGTTATCTATTCTCCACAAGGCTCCCACTCCTTACTGGGCTGATACTTTACACTGCCTGTGTCTAACATTTTCATCAACTCTGCAATCAATCAAGGTAATAATGTTGTGCAAAAAATCAATTAACAACGCAATTAAACTTTCCTTATTATCTCAAAGGGCTGAAATAATACCTAAAGGGAAGATAGACTCACTGAATGCAGACATCCATAACCCAATGTGAAAGTGAATTATGAGGTTAGACAGATGCAGGCATGTACTGGCGCTGTTATTTTCAAAGGGATATATCTCATCTAGGCAGTGTATCAGTCACCACCAATCCCATACCCTAAAATTCCAAATTACTTTTAAGAAATATACGATGTGCAATATCCATTTCATATTCTCTTTTAGAGATAAACCCCCCAAAATCTGAACAGGAGTATTATTCAAAGACAAAATGATCTTTCAGAGAGAACATAAAATATAAAAGCTATAATAACATTTACATCTGTATACCACCCATGTCTGTAAATGCAGGTCATCAATTATACATAATCTGTAGTGAATAAGGAACAGAAGAAGTGGCACAACATTTAAAGCCCAAAGGCTCAGATTTGCAAATACCTTGCATCAAGTATGCTGAAGGAAGAGCCCCAAAATAAACACACGCAGCAACAACAGCGAGGACTGAAGTATCATTCACTGAAAATAAGACAGAGTACCTATATTATTGTGTAATTACATTCAAGCCTCATGGAAACATCATTCCCAAGAGCTAAGAGTTTTAAAGTGCATTGAAAGAAGACAATTAACCCTTTGCTGCTGGGAGGATTTGGGTTTTAGCATAGAGATGTTAAGGATCAGGGGCACTCACTACACTGACACAATGGAGTTAATATAATTAGAAGCCCAGGTGCAGTAGTCTTGTGTCAGAGCTGCATGGATGAGGATTTGCAGGAGGGAGAAGAAAGAAGAGTAAAGAACACATCTAAAAATTAATTACCATATGAGTGATCTTACTAATCCCCAGGGACAAACAAAAAATACTGCTGTACAAAGAAAATGACCGCAACCAAGCTAGGTGTTTTTTATTATTCTTGTTTTTTTTGACACCTATCATTTTCTATCACACAACATGAACAACCCTCCTCGGCCACTCCCACCCCCCTTCTCAACATACACACTGCCTTTAGCCGCTGTTGTTTTGATTCAACATAGACAAAAAGATAATGAAAAAAAAAATAGGAAAGGGAAATTTATGACAGAGTAACAAGCTAGGATCACATCCTGCAATAAGCTCAGGAAAATTCAGAAAAGGAATTGGAAGGAACACTGCACTTTGAATCCCTCTATTAAAGGGCTCTCCGTGTCTATGTTCGCAAAGGTGTTCTACAAAGCAGTTCTCCCAGCAGGGTTTGCTTAAGCACATAACAGCTGCAGTTTAGAAATGGTCTATTCTTACAATTAGCTCATGTAGTGCAAGTGGCTTGTTTGGACCAATAACATCTTTTTTTGTTGTTGTTGTTGATAATTCTCTCTGGTTTTGTCTTTGTCTTGCACTTCCTGCTCTTGCTGCTACCCCCCATGCTGTGGAGTCAGTCATGGGTGAGACACGAACACGTGAATTCAAAACAAAATCTTCCACAATTTGAAGCCTTACATACTTTTCCTGCATGGGTTTTGGGCATTAATATTATTCCAGGATTAGAGAATTCAACCATTACTATCTTAACCTTAAGGAACATAATTAATATGTTTTCATTTTCAATGACTTCATTGTGTGTCTATCAACTGGAACCGTTCCTGCTGTGTATTTGATTCCACTGACGATGGGGTGTGTTGGATTTTAAATGATGTGCTAGCACTTCTGTTCCCTATATACTTTAGTTTATGTGTTATTCATGACTTGCATTTGGAGACACGGATGATACACAGATGTAAATGTTATTAAAGCTTTTGTGTTTCAGATTCATTGTGAAAGACTTCTTTGTTTTCGAATAATTCTTTTAACCATCACAAATAACCAGCAATACATGACATTGTCTTGAGACTTTTTTCTTACCCGTTGAGCTTTTGATGAAGAGATTTTTTCCCCCCTCCCTAATGCTTTCTCTTCATCAAAATAAAATACAGGATAAACTGACAGACAGCAGAGTTACACCTGCAGGATAATGTAGAAGTAAACCCCTTTTTATATACACTCATTATACAAAACTAGAACCAAAAGTTACTTCATTTTTGAATAGCTGTCAGGGCTGCGGGTCCCAGTTCGAGAAGGCTGTGACTGGAATCTTCCTTAAGCACCACATTCATATTTCTCAGAAATTCAGGAAGAACACAGTAAAGAAGAAGGTACTACATCAAATCACGTCTCCCTAGCTTCTTTTTCATTTAGATTCAAATAATTTTAGAATAATAGTTTTATATTATTATTAATATTTTAACTATAGGACTGACATTTTTGCATCAGTTTTGCACTGGTGTTATGTAGGAAGGAAGTGAAACACAAAAACATACATAAATACACAGTATGTATCAGCCTTGCAAAACATTAGCCAGCCAGTAGTCTTGGGCATTTTTTTTTTTGATGGACAGATAAAATGCCATTAAATTTTTCATTCTCACTTATTAAGACCAAGCAGATAAATTTGTGTGTCTGGGCTGGTAAATCTTCAAGACAGCTGTGTGAGGCTGCTGCACTTAAGTGCATATATACACCCACGTAACTTTGAACTGAAAGAAACATGCCATCACAAAGCCATGTTTAATCACTAATAATTTTTTTCATTTGACAATATTTTTTCATACATGCTTAGATAGTTTCTTGAAGTTGAACCTCTTTTTAAATGTGAAGTTCTATTCTCCATTTGTTGCTTTTTGCATTAAAAAAAAAATCTTTTTACATTTTTTTCCTCTATTTTATCCATTAAGCCTATAGTACACAGCAGCAGCCTCTCTGTAGAAATTAAATACACAGAAACCACAGTAAAAAGACTATTTTTGGTTATTCTTTGACTGAAATTCAAACTTCTTCTTGAGAAATTCTAACTTGGAGTAATTTACTCCATAGTATGATGGGTTGACCAAGAAAATAACTTATGTTTGCTGCTGTGGGAGTAGTGTGCTGGATAGTGGCATACCAGCACTCCCCAACAGCCCCTTTTACAAAAGATTTCATATTTTATTGTGTATAGTTACTGAAAAGGGAGTGTTCTGTCTGATAATGAGACTCAAACTAATGTTACCCAATCTTTATCTCTGATTTTATGCTAGCACCGCCTCTGTTTGGTGCAATCTTGTTAATTCTTTGCTATAGATACCTGCTGTTTTACTTTACTACTAAAGGTTACCAGAAAAACTGTTTTTGAGCTTTATGAAACAGAAGATTTTTGAAACTGAACCAAATTTTAACTTAATTTAGAAACACACTGCAACCCTGCTTCTGTGTGTTTGATGCTTCATTACAACAATGATAAGGCTGCAAACCAGTCACGCTGAAGTCAGCTCGGAGCTGTGCAGTAGACCGTATCTCATGGCCACGGAATAGTATGCCATGGCTCAGTTGTCCCCCGTATGCATTCCAGGTAAATCCTAATCATTGTGTGATGTGGTCATGCAATGGAAGGAGAAACCCACTGCCTACCACAGGATATAAGATTATGAGAAAGATCAGGAGAAACATCTGGAAGTATCATCAGATAAGGCCATACTGGGTCACTGAGGCTAGAAAGCTACTTTGTTTAGGACAAGTGACACAGGGACATGGGGGTGGAGGTGGGGTGGAGTGGGCTGGGGACCAGAGAAGACAACTTTTACACTATTTCAATCTTGTGCTGCACTAAGTTCTTTGGCCTTCACAAACTGTCTGGCCAGTGTCTAGTCTTTTGCTTTCCATGGTGTAAACATATTTATTTATGGACTTGCTTAAAATTGCAAATAGTTCATCATCCAGGAAGTAGACAAGATTAATATTTCCAGATGCTTCTTCAACAATTATTCTGTTACCAGGAAGCGGTCTGTAACATCTTATAAACACGATACTATCACTCTACATTACTTAGCCAGATCTGGCTTTATTCACAGTGTCAGTAGTCACCTTATGGGAAGTAGAACTTAATGCCACATACCAAGCTGATTCTGAGACTAATATTGCTGTTACAATGAAGTTGCTTACCTGCTGAACAGAAGTGAGATACATCAGGTGCCTTTGAAGAAGTATGAAAATTCTGCCAATACATCTGTCTGCCTTAAACAGTCATTGGTGAAGCCAACAAAGTATGTTTGAAGATGTATCATGGAGTGGGACGTTAGGCATCAAACCTCTAACACATGATTCACTGAACTAGTAAAAGCAATGATTTAAGTGAATGGCATATTTAAAAGAGATGATAAAGTCAAGAGAGGACCAGTTCAGCTACTCACGAAAGAAACAAACCTTGAGACCATTCTCCCTTTCTTCTATAGTACACATTACCAGAAGTTTCATGAGACCACTCTAGACCCTCAAGTGTCCATTCAGATAAGATCAGTCAAGAAAGAGGGCACTCAAAGAAATTAAAGAAAGATGCTAGAGCATGATCTTCCTTTTTCTTCCATTTATTAGAGTTTTTGTTTAACACGGAAGAAGTCTGTCTTCTAATAAGACCAAATGATATGACAACGATTATATATATATTTTTAATAACTACAGAAAAATTCTACATAGCCAAGTGACTGTGCAGGCCTGGTGAACCTGGCAGTCTTGGATAACCTCCTTACCCATTTATAGCAATGATGGGTAAGTCCTGGACACACACAGCTCTAAAATTTATTGACTTCAAGTGCAATTAATATCCAAGCCTCTGGGAAGCTTATATGAAGCTATTACTCTGTTCAAAGGAGGGAGGGAGGGAAGGAGGGAAAAAAAAAAAAAAAAAAAAAAGGAAAAAAAGACTATCAAATAATTGTTCTGAAAGTTATTTTTTTCGGTTTTTCTTTGTCTCAAAAAGAAGGGTGGGGGGGAACCACTCCGTAATTATAAATCTTCTGAAATTCTAACTCAGGAAAAGACTTTTCAAATAAAATGCTTCCCAGAAAAGAATATTTGGCAGAGGTTGGCTCTTGTTTTCCCTAATAACCATTAAAAGTCTGCCCTAGTAAACCATTTTACTGCAACGTTTGAAATGGTAGAGTTTACATTTTATTTAATGAATAGTTGCAGAGCATTAAAGCAACATCTCGTCGGCAAAACAGCTCCTTATCCTCGCTTTGTCTCAATTGTTTTTTTTACATTTCATTTTCAATGACATGTCAGCCGTCTCTCACCAACCTCAAAGGAAAGTTGAATGCGGGGCTTACAAAGTTAAGCTGACATTTGCTCTCTTCCAATAAAAAATATTTAGTCCATTAAACATAAATACCTGTCATTATGATACATGGACTGGGTACAAGCCTCCCGTTTCCCTCTGATGTTTATTACATCCAAACAACTGCAGTGCCTGCATGTTTTCAACTTTAGTGTATTGATTAAACTTTTAAATGGCTGCCATATAACCCAGGGACATCAGGAAGATTAATTTGCGTCAATGTTCATCTGTAATTCATTAGCCATTTATTCTTTACAACCACATGGGCTATCAAGAAAATGCAGGCCATTTTTCACTCTGCACAGGCTTGGGAACAGATCCTGAAATTTGTGCTGCATACAAATAAGCTCCCCAGGCCCGGCCACTTAAACTGCTTGGTTTTTCAGAAGTTAAAGTTGGGAACAACAGCAGAAAAAAAGGAACATAAAAAAACAGAAATGGACAAAATATACGTCCTCAGGGTACAAGGGATTTAACTGAGTTTGTCCACTGTCTTTTCATCCATGGATTATGGTTTCTTATTTCAGTCAGATTAAAATAACTGAAACTTGTTTCTGTGCAAAGGCCATAAATAAAATGAGTTGCAACCCCCCCCCTCCCTAATATCTCCTAAGATGCAGTTACTTGGAGAAAGCTGGAAAGTGGCAGTGAAGTATGAAAAGCTCATGCCTTAAGGAGGTTGTAGCTGTGAATCTAAGAAAAGGATACAGCTTTAACCAACTCTCACATTTATTGTGGATTCCAGTCCTGCCTTTATTTGGTAGAATGCCCAGCTAAATATTGGTATGTTTCCTTAGGGTAGAGGTAAGCCATCTGGCTCCTTGATTTGCCCTACTGACCCCTTGGCACAGTATGAAGTGCATATTAAATAAGGAAAAGGAAAGAGAACAGCTATAAAGCAAACAAAAATGCACATGAATGTTACATTTACAACATGAAAAGATCAATGAAATGCATCCTGGTTTCTTTCCTCTTTGCTACCTATAAATAAAAGAGTGTCACAGTGTGAGCTAAACTCATTGTGGTACAGCATTAGACTCATTGTGCCTAATGGCAGTAATTTAGATCCCAAAACCAAAGATCTGATATAAGACAAAGCTGACAGCTTCCCTGTTCCACCCTGTATCAGAGAAATCTCCAGGTGGGCTTAATACATCATCTAGGATTTAATGATCTCCACCTACAGCAACAATCCCTATGCTGCCATCTTATAAACATGGATTTATGCATATATTTTGAGAACAAGGAAGTATGAGATAATTTGCTTCTAGTACCAGCAATGGACTTACTGTTAAATATCAACCCAGGTGAAGAGAACCCTGAAGAGAGCACCTGAATACAGCACAAACCTAGCCATGGCATAGGTGCAAAAGAGCCATTCAATATGAGCTACACAAGTATGTAGCTTCAGAAAGTTTGGGGTCGAGGACAGTCAAAACTACAGCCCTGGAGCTCTGGGAGACCCAGGGCAAAGGAAAGATTTTCTACAAAGATTTGGAAAAGGTGCACACTACACATGTGAATGACAAAACATCTGCCATAAAGGTGTACTGCTTCTTGCAGGCCTCACCACGGAAAGGCTGATGCCATGCTGAGCCTGCTTATGCAGTCTTGCCTGGGCTTCTCACATCCTTGTGAGCCATGATCCCATCACAGGATGCTCTCTACTAAGGCACAACGGGGAAAAAAATTCTAACCAAGTCCAAGGAGGGCAGAAGAGGTGACACTGGATCCAAACAGCCTCCCGCCTCTGTGAAGCAGCATGAGATTTTGGCCTATATCTTCAAGCAGTGTGAGGAAATAAATGCTGCCCTGCCATTATATAACCAGCCAAAAAACTGCCATTTGGTGCATGCCACGGCAATTTGTATGCCACTATGTATATAGGCAGTCTGCAGGTGGCACTGCTAAGGAGCATTTCTGTCAGTTGACTGCCTTGTAAGTGCCGCCAAATAAGTGACCTTAAAATAAATTACCAGATATGTTGGGATGTAGTCAAAGTGAATCTTGGATACGCTTTTGTATTTTATAACATGCTTGAAATTTAGACTGAGTTCATCGAAAGATTCATTATGGTTCATCAATCTCACAAGCAAGCCTGAGCTGATTTGTGGTTTCATTTTGCACAAATACTTACTTCTAATAGGCAGGAGAAAATTAAATGAGTTTTGGTCAGATATTTGGATTCCTTTGAATCTGAAAGTCAAGTCAAAAAGAATGTTGGGAAATAAGCCAGTTACAAAGCCATATGGACAAGGAAAAAAGTCAATTTATACAAAGCTGGATAGTTTTATGCTGTACACATAACTTGAGTCACTCTGGTCTGCATCTTGCCCCACCACACAAGGAAAAGAGGAATTTCAATTTCATGGGTTTTATTTTGTTTTGGTTTTATCAGCTTTAGTTAGACCTTCAAAATAATATAAATATAATTTGTTTGTAGTGAACTAATTTCCTGCTATGACAGGAGACATACCGGGAGATTCAGCAAGGAAAATACCCTGATAACAAGTGGGATGGGAATATTGCAAAATTTACCTAGCTTAAGTAGAAAAAATATGCAATGGCAAAACCGCAACTTAGAATAAGAAAAGCAAAGCAAATTGTAGCACAACCATGGAATTTCTATCACATCGCAAAAGAAAAAAAGCCCAATAGTATGCAAAACATTTGCAGGTGTCCCAGAACAGAGCTATTATATAGCCTGTGGAAGAGTTTTCAACTTACTTGGGCAGGTTAGCAAAAGCTACCTCATGGTACTACCAAAGACAGTGTTTCCTTAAAAACTTTCACCTTTATTTTTCAATTTGCTAGCATTAACTTACAGTATGACACAGTTAAGATGCAGCAAGAGTTTGGGATCCAGCTCTTTAACACAGCCAGTGTACCTCACAGGCTGTGTGGCACGGCCCTGTGACACAGGAGCTGGGTACAACAGCTCACCATCACATGGGAACTCTCTCACGCTGCAGAATCTCTAAACGGGAAGAGTAGGTGGCTTTGAACTCATGCTTGCACCAGGGGGGCTAAAGCAGTGGAGCTCAGGACTCAGCCATTTGTTTTCATTTTCATATAATGATGTGTCTAGCTCTCATGGTTGCACAGAAAACTGTATCAACTCGAACCATATGTTAACTGAGGCAGCAATATGTTCTTAAATTGGCAGACAGCTCAAAATGACAGTTCAGCAAGATGTGAACTATTTTCAATCATCTCAATAGGGTGTTAACTCTGAAACCTAAACATTGCCTGTATATATATTTTGTTAACCGTTTCACTGCTAAATACTTTGAACAAGATCAATTATCTTTTCCTCCATACTTCTCCAAGACCCAAATATCCCAACTTCTCATCCGAAAGCATCTCTCTCTATAAACATTGGCCTAGTTACATACTCAGCTCAATCATTTTGAACAGATCACAATTAATGTATTTATCCTTACACAATCATGAGGCAGTGAAGTGCTGTCATCTCCTTTTTAGAGATGGAGAAAAAAATGCAAGAACGTGATACAAAGGAAACAGAAGACAGATCAGCTGTGCTTAAGCCTTTTGTCTGAACCAGTAGATTATCCTTTCCTTTTACATAGAAGTTTTGTGGAGACAGTGAAAAATCCACTGAATTAAAGTAAGTAACCGAGGCTGAATATTTAAGAGAGTAGTATTATCCATATCTGTAGTAGATTTATTTTTTAAAAGGTTGTGTGTAGTTCAGTTTAAATTAATTCACCTCTTCCACTGAATGCCATAGGATTTCCATGGATTTGCTCAAATTTAAGGCCAGCTTACCACAGAACACCAAATCTTGTGCCCTTACCTCTAGTTGGTTTATTAATACAATGTCTTAGCTTTAGGCTATAGCACACAATAAAATAAATGTAAGACAAATGCAAATTTTAAAACCAACAGAGCTTGGTCAAACAAACACAGGATCTGGATCAGTAACACTTTTTAAAATCACACTCTCCTAAAACAATTCACAAGATAACAAGACTTAAAAAATACATTTGCTTCGGTCTGAAGTTCCTTTCTTCTACCTTTTTGTTTTGCTTTGTTTTTGTTTTTCTCCTCAGTTTTATGGCCAGTCAGACAAACAGGGTGGCAGTCAGTATAATTGAAATTGTTTTCCTACCCAACAAGTACTTCAGTTTTTGAGCCAGAGTAGTAAATGCTCTGAGCCAGGAATGGAAGATAGCTATTTATTACTCAGGTGTCAATATAAGTTACAAGAAAGTAGATAGCATGATAAAGCTTCAGCCTGGCCAGACTGCATGGGCAAAGGCGACTGCATGTCCTGATGCCAGCATCACTCGCTTTCAAACAGCTGAAACTGAGTGACTGAAAAACCTCTATCTAGTTTGTGAAGTATTTTGTGATGAAAGGCACTCTACACATGTAAAATATTATTACTACATTTGCAAAATGAAATTTCTAAGAGAAAAAGCACAGAACATGCCAACAACAATAAAGCAATCAATTGCAATAGGATGCAATAACTTGCAATAAATTGCTTTGTAGACAAGGATTAAATTGTTTCAGCACCAGCCACCCAATCCAACTTAACTAACAAAGGGAGAAAAGAAATGAGAAACATTTGCTTAAAAAGCTCATAACTGTCAGTGTTTTCAGAACACCAGCATGTCCTGCTACACCTAATACCTTTGTCAAGGTGGCCTATCTGGAACTACTCTTTCCCATTCCCTGCAGAATTCAGTTGCAAAGTTTCCCCACAGACTCTCACTGTATTTGCCAGCACTGGATCTCTGCTTGGGGTCTGAGTTTGAGACAATCCAGATCCGCACATGCAGCCCCCCTCACACTGCCCCCTTTCAGTATCACTCATCACAGCTTAAGCTTGTCTGGTTTGCACTGGCAGTGACCTGGATGTTGCACATGCTACAATGCAATAAGAGAACAATACCAGCAATGAGACTGTGCAATGTTGGTTTTTCATAAAGATGTGCTTAACCTTCTTCTAACATTATTGTTATAGTATTTTTTGTGCACTGATTCTACAAATCAGCATCACATTATACTGAAAAATAATTGCATTTGGTCTTAAATCCTTGTATTAAACATTCCCTTTGAACAAAGGCTTCAAGAGCTTTATAGCTTGCTATTCCACAAGATTTTTTAATAAATCAGCATCTCAATTCCTAATAGTTTTTTCTATTAGCATGTGAGAATTGTAGCTTTAACTTCTCCACATAGGTACATGTTGTTTTAAGTAACATCAAGATTGATCCTAAAATGGCACAGAGTTAGAAATTTGAAAGAAGGCTCGTAGTCCATTTGTGCCATGGCTGACGCCTTGCAGCACATGTTCTATGCAAGGCTGGAAAATAACTAGCACTAACATTCAGTAGCAGACTGGAGTGTTACCATTCATCTTCATTTCCAGGGGACAGGTCAGTTATAGCCTTAGTTGTCCTGCATCCTAATACACAAAGCACCCAAAAAATACTTTTGCTTGTTAAGTAACAATGTGGCATTGCAATAGAAAGAGGTGACTGAACTAGTTCATGATGGTGATCATAGGAAAGAAGTCTCTACACTGAAGCAGGATTGGATACATTTAGATGGTTGATTGCTCTTATGTAAAGGGATTTACTAGAGTGACTGCATATTATACCATAAGCAACAACAACAAAAAAATTACAATGCTCATACATGATGAAATTTTCCAATGAATTTAAGGTATTTAAGGATTAAATTTACAGGAGTCCCTAAATCCTATTCTTAACTAATTTAGGTGGTTGAAAAAAAATTCTTACGAAGACCTAAACCCACAAAAACGTTAATCTGGCAACAAAGAGAACCATTATGCCTTTCTGAGTTTCCAGCTAGCAACTAAGATCCCTACAATGTGATTATGAAGAAAGATAGATTTTCAAAGACTGAATCTGTGTTCTGCAAACTGCAAATATTGTACCCAAGCACATCTCTGTACAGGGAAGATACAAGGCTCTGCTCTGTTTCCCTGACTATCTTAGGTAAGAAGCTGCTGCACAGGTTCTGGTGGGTCAAACTCAAGCTCCATGGTGCACCATGGGGAACACAAACCCCAGCTGGGATGTCGCCTGGGTGCACTTGGCAAAACCGGGACAACAGGACACACCACCAAGCACTGTGACCAAGCACAAGGTAGAGTTAATAAAGAGGATTCTCCTCAGAGGTCACCTCATGACAGAGGAAGATGAAAATAAATTGTCAGATGGCCCTGGAGAGGTGGAAAAAAACATGTTCCTCTCCCAGACTTTCACAATAGCCCCAACCCTGACTAGTGTTTTGTTACTCTTCTGCCTGGTATTTCAGAGTGAATGTACCTGTGACTGCCGTGACCAGCGCTGGAGTGCATGGTGCCCACTCAGACATACCCTGTTACTCCCAAAGGGTTTAGGATTTTCACATCACAAGAGACCAGGAAAGGACTCAGCCATCAAAGCCACAGCATGGCCAAAATGGCAGCCTCTGCTGACATGAGCAGCAGCAGAGTATTACACAGTTAGGCAACTTTACTAACTAAAGCACAGACAGATGGAGACTTTCAGACACTTAGGCACCTCATCACCATTTTGTACATTGTTTTCTTGCTCTTAAAAGCTTGAACCACATCAATCTTGCCTCAGAGACTAGTTCTTAGCTACTTTAAACTCCCAGGGCAGGCGTTTTCAGATATGTATTGATAGAAACAAACCCAGCACACTTAGCTGTTTCTACTGCCTTCAGGGGAGGTTTGGTGCTGAGCACTGGAAAAGGAGTCCACTTCATTAGTTGCTTAAGTTGGGATTTATAACTGGAGTTTTCAAAAGAACGTAGCACTACAACTGTGTCTGGATATTCAGAAGAGCTTAACTCCCATTAGGCAATGAAAAGAAGCAGCCAGCACCTCAGAATGCCGTGTGTCCAGCAGCTTACAGTGGCCTTCATTGACTAAAGAAACCAGAAAACTGGATCCAATAAAATTGCCAAATTTACCTTAATTAGTATGTTTCCTTAACGCTCCATTACTCAAATTCAAAACCATTTGAAGTTTACTGCCTGTTCGTGGCACCCTGAAGAGGGGTTTCATTAGTTGAGCATTCAGCAGCTTACAGTGTTCTCAGTAAGAGCTACTATATTAATTACTTTTTAAAAATACAATTGTGCAAGATTCATTTTAGGCTCATGTTTTGAAAATCTTGACCTATGACGCAGGTCACAAATGTAATACATGAAGGGAACACTACTACAACAGAATAGATTACATCTTAAAACCCAGTCAGACTCTCCTCCATCCTCCTTCCCCAGGTAGTGTAGACGACAAACCGACTGCCTGGGCTCTGCAGAGACCCATACTTAGACAGCATTTTGCACACTTGAAGACTATCTATAAAAAGGCCATGCTGCAGTACAGATTCACAAATTACAAAGAGGTGTTGTGACAATTTGTGCCCTCTGAAAGTAGATCTAGAATGTCACTACTTATATTCTACAGATTTTTGTTCTAACAGTCCTTTTGAAAGTGGTTGAATAACTTCAAAAATCACTTTTTCCAACTTGAACACCTGTGTTTTTTGTTTTGCTTTTTTATTATTATTAGTAGTAGTAGTAGTAGTTAGTTTGGCAAGGAAAAGGATCCTTATCTTTATTGTAAAACAATGTCTTTAAAAATTGAATTTCAAAACAGAACACAACCCAGGAAAAACCCCACTCCACATTACAATAATTACCTGTATTCCTAGAGGATGATGAATGTGTTTTTTGAAGTATTGAATAAACTGGAATTTGGTTAAATAAATTCTTTGTCATCAAAATTTTAATTAAAATGCACCCTTTGAAACAGGATAAATATTTTTTTCTAATTGTGAATAAGAAGGACCATTTTAACAATACAGAAATAGTTGGGAATTGGCAGCAGAATCTTTTATTAATGAATTTACCTGCTTAAATAGTAGTTCTGCTCTGTAGTACTGTAAAAATAAATACATTTAAACCCAATGGTACTCCAGCAGCTTCTGATAGGACTTTGCAATGTTGGTATGGTTTCTATGAGGAAAGTATTCAGTTTTGCAGACACATTAACAGCCAATGGTATCAACTCCCACAACTGGACAGAAATTACTGGACATGGAGCTTTGCCCATCAGAGACTGTCCTTGCCATTAGTGTTGGCATTTAGATCTGTGTACACTGTCACTAATTATATGGTACCTCATCAGGGTTAAAATTCATTTTAAGGCAGTCATGTGCGTCTTTTTATATTAATACAATAGTCTCATGAAAAAGTTAAATGCTAGAAGAGGTGTCAAAAAGGTTTTTAAAAAAAGCTGAAAAAACAGTCCTACTAGGAAGACTTTTTCTTCTGAAGAGTCCTGTCCACAGTGTATGTGATCAGTGATTGGTAGTTGTGTCCATGCATTACATCTTTAACACAGGACGTTATCTACATTGCAGACCACACATTTGAATGGCTAAGACCACAAAAGCTCACAAGACCTGTCAGTTTCTTTATAGATAAAGTTACTTTGCTGATAGGTTAACTCTATACAATTCTTAAATCAGGTTATCACAAAATACGTTGGCCTACATAACACCATTTTGAGACCCATTGATTTATTTAAAGCTCAAAAACTGTCTTCATTTTTTTTCTTGACTTTTTTTTCCTCTCTTTTTTTTTTTTTTTTTTCCTCCTTCAAACCTACAAAAAACAGTCTCAATTTAGGCTGAATGTTGAACCATAAATTCTAAGAGTCTGACAAACTATACACCTCAACTGAGAAATAAAAGGCCAGATAGGCTTCTGCTTCCATGAAACTTATTTTTCATTTCTAAACAATATATAAAGGTGAAGACAGAACTCTACTTTTATATTACTTTACTTACAAATGTCAGCTGAGATCAAACACGTTTCTAATCTAAGCAAAGACATATAATTGATGTTGTGTAGGATAAACAAGAATTTCCTTTGGACGCATGCTATCATTATTCATAAGAATTCAAATAGCAAATGTCATACAATATTTAAGCATTTATTTGAAAAAACAAATTCATTTGGATAACTTTCTCAGGAAACATTTTTCTTGATGTTCATCTGAATTTCAAGGTTCAGAATCAACTTTGCAATCAACAGCAGCTGTAAGAGTAAATATCAGAATTCTTGCAAGAAAGTCTATTCCAGCCCAGCTTTGAGAAAAACTGCAGAAAATATATCAAGTTTGGCTGTGGTCTAAAGCCTCCATACCCTACCATCCCACTCTTATGCTGACATAGCCTACCAAGTATTTCAAAAACTTCATTTTAGACGTCCCGCTATCACCAGCTGAAAACTGTTCAATGGCATGAAGAAGCAAGAGAAAGAAAAGCAACACAGGCCACACCATAGCAGAAAGAAGGTATTTGCAGTGCTGAAAATTTAAAGCATCCAAAATGCATCTTAAAAACTGAGCATTCCTGTGGTATCAGAGACATGCTGGTGTTTAGAAAGTAGGGGGAGAACAGAGTGGTGAGCCAAGGAGAAAAACTGATCTTTGAATCCACATTCTTAACTAATTTGTTTCAAATTCTGCCACAGCCTTACATGTGAGAAATGACATTAAGGGCAAAGGGTGACGGAGCAGAGATAAAGCTACAAGAAGGTATTTAAAATACTTGCCAAGAAAAAAGCACTCATCTGATAAAAATTTAGACAGGAAGGATGCCAAAAACCAGGAGAGACACAACGGAGAGATTTGATGAGGTGATTGCTGCTGCAGTTGTCAGGCTTGTCAGTAGAAAGGGGATGCCAGATTTTAACTCAAAAATAGTGTCAGCTTAAAAGTTGCCTCTTTTTCACCACATGTTTCTAATTAAGATGACATTAGGAACTTACTTCTGGCAACTATAAATAAAACAGTTCGGGATTTAGTGTAAAAGATTAGGTACCAGGGTTTTCCAATATCTTAAAATAGGGAAAGAAAAATAAACCTGTTATGAAGAGCAAACCCCCAACAAGTTGTGCAACTGCCACAATCCAACAATAATCTAAAGATGGTTTTGAATTTGAATTATGGAACATTAAGGAAAAAAAAGACACTCATTAACCAGAACCTGCCAACTTTAATTTCAAAAATATTTCTATGATTCTGTTTTACCCCTTGAGCCACTTTTATGAGACACTCTACAGATTAACTGCAGTCCTTTAGAAAACTTCAAAAATGAAGCTTTCTTACCACTCAAAAATAAAGAAAGAAAGAAAGAAACTGAAACCTAAACTCATTTGGCATTCACAGTTTTTGCAATCCCAACTTTCACCACTTCTTCATATTATTTGTGAACAGCCTTCCTCTAATTCTTTGAGGAAATTTACCACATTACTTCTTATATACCTGTCCGCAGAAGTTTTAGGTGCATTGAGAGATTACTGCATTAACCAGGAGAAGCCACAAAAAACAAGTTACTGAAATGACTTTTGATGTTGGTATGGGGATGTTTCTAACACAAGGGCAAGAATTTAGGATTGAGAGAGGATTGAGGAGGCAAATGGAAAGGGCAGTCTTTCAGTTTACAGCCTGGATCTTCAGTCGGGACTAGTTACAAGACTTTGATGATTTACAACAGGCAAGAATCTGAAGCCATGTTTTCACATGGCTTCAATGAGGTCACAATTCAAATAAATAAATAAATACTTTAAAATTTAACAGACGTTTTCAGTGCTAACAAGAATGAAGCCCCTGGTTATTAATGTAATCGATGTTTATAAATCAAAGTTTTATAATACATACACAGTAAATTTCTTCTATGTAAGAACTGAAAAGACACCTTCGTATTATCTAAGCCTCTTCAAATACCGCAGCCAGCCAGTATTGTGTTTAATTACCGTGTCCAGTGCAAATACACACATACCCTACCCACCCCAAGTCTGTTAAACTTCTATTAAAAATTCTGTAAGCCAAATAAAACCTTTCACCACTGCAATAAAGAGATATCTGTTGTCAAATGCTTTCTTATTTTTCATGCCGTAGATATCCACGTTTTCACTGAGCTACATGGTCTTGCTCTGGTCAAAACTACAGGTGGGCTGAAACCACACTGGAGGATGCTAAGAGCTGGGGAAGCATTTATGCGAGGTATAGAGGCTTACAATGAGTAACTGCACAGTTCTATTCTGATTCCTCTTGGTATTATTCAAAAGCAAGAGAAGCTGTTTTATTAGCACATACAGGGGATGGCTGGTGCACAAAGAAGCTTTCCCTTTATTGCTTGCTAGGGTGGGCAGACATCACATCTTTCTGATTTTCAGGTTACACATTACTGCTCTGCTGGAAATAATGAGCAAAGAAGGAAGCAAAGACTTTGCCCATAGCCTATATGTATTTTCACCTACATGAAATGGAAGGAAAGGAATGTACCATGAATATCATGTTTCATCTGGAAATGAGATATGTGAAAGCAGTTTGAGGGAGCAAGGAATCACCTGCAATCACCAAGCCCAAGTATAGCCCTGAATATTGTTGGGGTCAGAAGGAAATACGTTTTGATGAATGGTGCAAATGTAGATCCAAAACAAAAGTTACTGTGTCCCTTTTCACATTTCCTTTTTCCTTGAGCAGCCATAAGCACCATTTCAAAGGAATTAAAACAAAACAACAACAACAAAATAGGTAAGAAAACCAATGGAATAAGTGAATATAAAACATATCTACATCTTGCAACAGACTGTAAGGGAAGATCCAGGTCGTTACACTATCAGAGAAACAGCAGCAGTTCTGACATGAACCTAAGGTAGCCAGCCTGTCAGTAAATAAAAACTTCTGCCTCTGGTGCTGTTCCATACAAATGTAGCTAAACTACATTCAGAATATGAGAAGATCCCAATATGCTTAAAACAGCACTGTGCATAAAGGAAATGGACTTGGAATATCCAGATTTGAAATAGCTGGTATTACTGAATGTAAGTGGCTCAATTGGTACATCCCCTTTCTTCCAATATTTCAGATTTTTCCTATTGTTAAAAATAAATACTCATAGCCACCCCCTACACATGTGGCAAGGGTAAGAAATATTGCAAAGTCAGACCATTTGACGATCTTCCATGCTTAGGACAATATTGAATTTTACAATATAGTGTTGTTGCTGAATCTATCAATCCTGTAAGCCATGACAAATTGTCACTAGAGAAATGCTTGTGCCTGTTTAGGATGCTAATCTCTATTTCAGTTTCTAACTGCTTTTGACATCCTTTGCTGAGGGTCACTATCATTACATCTGAGCTAGTGGAATAGTGTGTGCAAGACCCATCATCTGCTCCGCTGCAAAGTCAGCTGACTGAATTTGCAAAAGCTTCAACGGTGAGCTAGGCTAACCTCTTCCAGCTTAGCTCTGACCCAGTTTAACCTTCTGACTTTGCCAGTAATTTGTAACGTTACAAACAAGTGCAGATGTTTCTGCAGTGACCACCCCACCACAGAATTAGCTCGTATTTTTCAAGATGCTCTGCCTAGATCTAAAAAAAAAAAAAAATAAAAATCTGTTGTCATAAGCTGTCTCTTCACTAGAAGAATATCCTGATATATCCATGTTTGCATAGCCGTATCACTATAAAAAATAATGTAGGAGAGGCTTGCATTACAGACTTGCCACGGAAAGGTCAAGAACTCAAATAGAACATAACTCAGTAAGATATGAAATAACCCCTATCTGAAACTAAGAAAGCATCTCAGCACAGTATAACACTTCCTCAGCTGTGGGGTGGAAAAATAGCATATTTGCAGTAAAAAGTCAGTTATCACTATTTGCTGCAACATGTGTAGTACATAACATTATGCAATGCAACATTTACTCTAGAGTACTTGGGTTTGGTCCTGTTTATTTAGTTCAAACACATATTTTATTCCTTTAGCACAGTGCGATTGATTTTGTTCTTTTCACCCCTAAACTGAATAAATCCCATTCATTTGTTGCATGTCTTAAACAACATTCATATAGCAGACCAAGGAGAAATGTACTTATATGATCACAGCAGCATGGACTTTATATATGTTATTTTAATCAAAAGCCCAGGTTTCCATGGGGAAGAAAGAAATGTTTTAGTTTCTTCTCTGTGCATCCTCCTCCACCTACAAATATTCCCTGGCATGTAGCTCAAAATATTGAGCAGCACCTGTGCCATCATACTACAAACCTGTGTTCACTCCTTATCTCTTGTGGAACTCCATACCGATCCTTGAAGACTCTAATGATGAAAAATTAGGGGTCTTACAGAATGAAAAAGAGAGCTGACCTTTGCCAGTGTGAACTGCCCATGCTTGGATGGAGTTCTGTGCACATTCAGCAAAACTTTTCAAGCTTGTACAGCTTTGGTAGATGGCCAATATTATCCTAGCATTGCTTTTCAGAATAAAATTGACAATCTTTAATCCTAATTTGAGTTCACTGCACAGCAAAGACATTTGGGATTGTGCCATTATTCTGCAGTAAATTGTACTCCTGCTAACTGAAAAGATGAGCAAAAGAAATACACTTGGATTTTTCAGGCCAAAACAAAACAATATTTTTCCTTTATGTATTTAATCTAGCCTGTATAAAGATCAACAGTGAGAAAAAAAAAAAAGGCAACTCAAAGGAAAGACTAAAAACGAACAAAAGAGAGATGACTAATGTAATAAGGATTACTTACAGTCACTGTAAAAGCTATTCTTAGAAATGATGCCACATAACTCAATCCAGAACATTTCCTAGGTTAGAAATATGAACTTAAATTTTACCAAAATGTTTTTTTGACTGGATGTGACTATAACTAAACCCAGATACAATTAGAATTTGGAAGAAAACATTTAGCATTGCCCAAATTAGTATGATTATTTACAACCATGAGAGCACAGTAAACACTTCCTAACAAATCAAAATGCTAAGCTAAACCAGGAATATATTTTGGAAAATTATTCTTTGGAGTATGTTTTAGAACACATAAGAAACATGCTACTAGTTATCATGAACCATTTTCAAAACCTTACTATTACCTTGTCTCTCAGGAGTAAATTAGAGTCAGAAATTCAACCTGATGTTTCATCCTCAAACTTCATTTTTGTAGCCTTTCTAGGTTCCCACTTCAACACAGATTTCTGCTGTTTCATAAATGGTTATACTGCCTCCTTCCACTTCTATTAAGTGAAAACAAAGCAAATAAATTATTAAAAAAGTCAAAAATAAAACAAAACCCTCTAAGGAAACATTAAAATAATACCTCCAAGGGGGGCATTTACAAAGGTAGAAACCTCTTGTCTTTTTCAGAAAGGTATTTGTTGTCATATGTTTCTTTTAACATAAATTAAGAGGAAGAAGGACTTGACGGCAAATAGTAACTAACAAGAGAACCCTCCTTTCTGCCTCACGATACCAGAAATTGCAGAGACTGATTCAGATCACCTGCCTGTTCTGGAGACGGTACTCTGAAACCACAGTCCTCTTCATCTAAATACAGTCTGGAATAGAACCAGCAGAAAACTAAAGATGATTTTTTTTCTTCCTTTTTTTTTTTTCCCTCTCATTTGTACATACAAGATTACACTACAGAAAAATTGTTCAATTTTAAGTTTTTCAAAATACCAGCCCTACACGTGTTCAGCTTTGCTTAACAATTAACATGCAGAAATCCTGTCATACCAGGTTTAGACTTGGAACTACTAAAGGCCTACAAAATCAGATATGATTTGGAAAAGATTAGGACAGATTAAGCTTCAACTGTCTTCTCCAGTTCAAGATCTGGAGTTCATCAAAAGAAAGTAGGAAATAGGTTCAAAATAAACAGAAAGATGTGACTCTACATGACAAATGTAAGATTGAAATTCCTTGCTGTAGTGGGTTTACGTGGCAAGGTTTTGGTAGCAGGGGGCCATAGGGGTGGTTTCTGTGAGAAGGATCTAGAAGCTGCCCCATGTTTGGTAAGGGCCCCACTGCTGACCCGAGCTGAGCCAATAAGCGATGTTGTTTTGCACCTCTGTGAGAGCATATTTAAGACAGGGAAAAAAACGCTGCGCCACACAGCAGCTGGGAGAGTGAGAGGAGAGAGGAACAGCCTTGCAGGCACCAAGGTCAGTGAAGAAGGAGGGGGAGAGGTGCTCCAGGCGCCAGAGCAGAAGTCCCCTGTGGCCTGTGGTGAGGACCATGGTGAAGCAGGATGTCCCCCTGCAGTCCGTGGAGGAGACCACGGTGGAGCAGGTGGACCTGCACTGACAGAGGCTGTCGCCTGTGGAAGACCCCTGCCGGAGCAGATTCCGGGCCGGACCTGTAGCCCGTGGAGAGCAGCCCACGCAGGAGCAGGTGACCTGGCAGGAGCTGCTGCCCGTAGGGGAGCCAGGTTGGAGCAGTTTGCTTCTGAGGGATGGACCCCGTGGTACGGACCCATATCTGGAGCAGCTCTGGAAGAGCTGCTGTCTGTGGGAAGCCCACACCGAATCAGTTCATCAAGGACTGCATCCCGTGGGTGGGACCCCACAGCACAGGGGACAAGAGTGACCGAGAAGGAGCGGCAGAGAAGAACTGTAGACTGACCATAACCCCCATTCCCCCGTTCCCCTGTGCCGCTCAGGGGGAGGAGGTGGAAGAGGGTGGATGGGGGGGAAGGTGCTTTTGGTTTCTTTCCTTTGTTTCTCACTTCTCTAGCTTGTTAGTAATAAGCAATAAATCTTACTATCTCCCTATGCTGAGTCTGTTTTGCCCGTTACAATAATTACTGCGTGATCTGCTTGTCCTTATCTCAAACTTTGAGCCCTTTTCATCTTATTTTCTCCCCGTTCCTCTTTGAGGGGGGGAGTGATAGAACGGCTGTGGTGGAGCTCGGCTGCCCACTTGAGCGGAACCACGACGCTTGCCAAAAGCTTTTGGGCATAGAAGACACTTACGTGAATGCCAGAGGAGACCAAAGAGCCACTGCAGGTCAGTAAACTAAGAAAGTACTACGGCGAAGAATTATATACACTTGCTCAGTTCGTCTCCAGACATCTGCTTCTAGCAACAATTAACAAGAGAATATCAGGCCAGGTGGGCAGTGCAAGCACTCTGCACGTTCTTATTCCATGTTCTATTTTTTTCTATTTTTACTTATTTTGGCTAGTGAGTAGTCTTTCATGAAAGAACTTAAAGCTCAATTCCTCAGAATATCATTCAGCTGGCAAGGTGACCTTCCATTTATCTAACCTGACTGGTATATGCTTTCTTTTTCAGAAGTGATGAGGTAGCAAGAGTTACCATATCCTGGTACAGGTTCTTATGACTTTCCTCTTCTCTGAGGCCATATTTCAGTCATGTTCCAGATACATATCATGATACAGATACAGTGCCACAATACAGAAAAATATCAACATCTCAAATAAAAGTGGAGCTGACAGCTCTGCTAAACACAAAAGCAATGTTTTTCTATACACAGATTCCCTTCACAGTCAGAATAGTGACAGACACTTCTGACTTTCCACCCACTGCAGTAATCTAGTAGTGACTTTCTACTCCTATACAAGTCTGTAGTATGCCACAAAGAAATGCCTGATTACAACTACTACAGCTGTTCAAAGTTGATAGAACATTAAATAGATTATTAATGTGTATGCTCTGTTTAATTTTCTGCCCTGCTGGCACTAATATTTAATCAGATTTTGGATACACTCTTCTTTACTAATTGAGTTTACAAAACCTTGACAAGCATGTGCAGCTGACAGAAGAAATCACTTTTTTTTTTTCCTAGTCATTCCTGTTCTTTATGTTATAGATTCTTAAAGAGAAACAAAATTCCAAAAGGAAATCATAAGCACTTAATATATTTTACTATTCCAGCCAATATACTCCCTCTAGATTTCAATAATTTCAAATAGATTTTATTTATGAGCTTTAAATAGATATTTTTTTCTTTTTACCTATTACTCCATTCTTTTCATAATACCAGCTGAGTGATAATTTCAAAAAAGAGGTTGTCACTTCAGGTTTATCTTTTGAATCCTCCTCTTTATTTTATTTTATTTTTAGGAGAACTAATATAACTTTACAAGAAGTTTTGGACTGAGGTCATTAAAATCAAAAGAAAGGGAAATGTAATAGAAAGCAGTTTGCCAATAGGTGCATATTTAATGCCTTTTAAATATTAATTTAATTGGAAATATTTTAAAGTATGCCAGCAATTCAGTTAGAGATTGGTGTCACTGTACTGTACAACAATGCCAATTCTCCATGCCTTTGTTTCAAGGCAGCATTTCTTCCAGCTGTACAGCTATTCCTTACATGAAGTATGTTTTCCTTCACTTGTATGTGTCCTAAAACTAGTAAGTGCAACTAAATGAAACAACCTAGTTACAAAATTCCCTCAAATCATTCATCACATGGAAAATCTTGTATTCACATGATCAAGCACTACCTTTCCTTACAAGCAGGATTTTCCCCCCTTTTCATCTTTTATTGCCTAGAATTTAGCCAGGATGATCTAGGAAGAACCAGTCTAATGTAGTCTAATACAGCAACTTAAAAAACTTTATCCTGCAGGAGTCAGCAATTATTAGTAATGGGTAAATTTCAAAATTAGCCACAGAATGATTTAGAAGGCATTTGTTCCTGAATGTTCTTCCTCCTCTTTCTCAAAGAAAATAGATTAAGAAGGAAATTAAATTCTTCAAGAAATAAATTTTGACTGAAGTGAGAAATCACACTAAGAAGCTAATTTAAGAAAGATGAAATTAATTTTGGTGACATTTATTCTATTTAGCAAAAATGGCGACAAAACATATAGTAGCTCTGTTACCATGAGATAAGAGGCTAGTAATTTAAGGCTGGGCATAGCTACAGTCTACAACGATTTAATCCTTCTGGTACAACATCCCTTGTGACCTATAATTAAAGGTTTAAAGTAAAACTGACAATTATTATTAGCTGGTAATTGGATTTTGGAGATTCAGAATAAAGTTAGGATAATTTAACTGACTGTTGACATTGGAAAGATTATGTAAACGCTCTGAATCTGCTGTATTTATCAATTTATTTAGTTGGATAAAAAAACTAGCTTATCACTATTGTCTGAAACAGAACGCAAGTGCAAGATTACTGCAGTATTCTTCAGATTAATAAACAGAAAACAGTGAATCTATCAAAATGCTTAACTCCTAACCTCAATTAGGATAGGTGAAAAGCAATTTTCATAAATACGTTTTTCTTAAAACAGATATTACTGAATTTATCAAAAATACATAGTATGCCTAGAGAAAACTGAAAAGAGTATGGTGTATTATTTTATTACATGGACTTTTAATTATCTGTCCTAAGTTTTAGGAACTAAAAGTGAAACAATGAAACTGAAAACACAGCAATCTTCACCAATTTATAGGGCATTAAAAACATTTTTCCATATGGCTTCAACATTCTGGTTTCTACAACAGTGACATATACGTGCACTTCCCAATCTTGCCTATAACTGTGTATTGGAAAGGACTGTGTTTTTTTTGCAGGGCAACGCACATTTTCTGTGCTTGGTTCAAAAACCTCGTAGCATCTAATGTTTGCTTTCATGCATCAACACACACTATCTCAAGCCAAAAGCATGAAGCAACACCAATGTGGGATTATCCATCATTCTTTAATAACTACTCTCTTAAATAGACAGGCATCATTTTGAAAATGTTCTTACTAATGTCTGACACTGAAATAATAAACTCCAGCCTCAGAACCTGAAAGTTTCTCCTTTTCTGCTATTTCCCTCCCCAGTATTTTTTTTTTCTTCTGTTACCATTACCAATGCCCCTTATTCCCTACATAGAAGTTACAATAGACCAAAGTCTCTGGGAGCCATAAATCATATCTGTCCTCCAAGCAGCAAGCACATCATCTAAGAAATATACTCAGCATAAAACTTTAAAGATCTTAGGATCCAAGGTCCATTTCAGAACATCACAGAACACAAGTCAAACATACAAACTCACTGGACGAAACCCAGAACTTTACTGGGTATAAAAGAGCAACATTGGAGTTGCACTGTTTTTTATGAAACAGGGCTGATTGCATAGATTAGTGATCTCTGTTAAGAAGCCAACATTCACACGGAGTTATCACATAATGCTGTATAACACATAATCACTTCCTATTACAGCTGCAGCAGAAACAATGATTTTGCAGATGCTGCTTTGAGGTAAGTGCTGTCAAACACTGCAACTAGTCACCACATTGATTTTGCTGAAGTGTCCAGCTCTGTTATTCCTGATTACACAAACTCTGCTTGCATTCTGGCCAGGTATTCATTTACATTTTTATTCTCTTTTAGTCAACAGAGTCTGAAGACCTACATGTATGTCAACATTACAAAACTGACTACTTAAAATTAAGCTACTAAAGCCTAGGTTTTGTTCAGCAGCTTTCAACGACTTAGCTAAACTGATTGAATGCTGCTGGGTATCTTACGTTTGAAAATCAGTCTTTTTGTTAAGGAATCTAAAAGGAAAAATTAAAAAAAAAAAAAAAAAAAAAAAAAAAGCGGGAGTTGCTAATAGAAGATAAGTGTTGCTGAAGGAAGCATTTAGAACACAGAAACCATGTTACTCATCCTACAAAACCCAGAATAACTTCCACTGTTCTTGAACACCATGGCACTAACATCTTACTATGTATAGGACAAAAAATCTGTTTTAGGAAGGATTTAAAAATCCTAGATCTGTGTTCAGTCCATCTGAGAACATAACAAAGTATGTCTTCCATGAGAGAGAATTCCAAAATAAGTCTATTTGTATTTGACTAGGTTGTCTTCTCTAAATTTCATCTTTCTTAATTTCGCATTGTAATCCAGTTGAAGAAGTCAAAACCAAAGCTTCACTTAAAAAAAAAAAAAAAAAAAAAAAAAAAAAAGCTTCCAAACCATGCCAGAATGGGAGATTTCAACATACTGCTCTGCAACTAAACCTAGATGAAACAATTTCACACAGCGTGGTGACTTTGGAAAAACTTAATTATCTGGTAAAATTACTTATCAAGATTTTTTAATATGCAACACTCCTTTAAAATAAGCATAACTGTAATCACCTTTATCTATAAATGCTGTTGCTTCACCTTTTAGGTCCTGATTTAGTGAGAATCTATGGCAAACTATGGGCTTGGTTTTAACGAGCTATCACAACCTACAACACATATACATCTGGTTATGTAGCTTGAGGACAAGCATTCCTGAATATACATGATCCAAGTTAATTAATTAGTCAGATTTCATTATGCAGAATGGAAAGAGCTCAGTAGATCAGTGAGGTTGTGCTATTCACTCCTTTGCGGAATGAAGATGTTCTTCCCTGACTGAACTGTACGTTGACTGGGGACTTGGCTAAGTCTGAGAGGAGAGGGAGCATACTGATTTTCCTAGTGTAAAGAGTTGTTTAATTAGCTAAGGACATATGGAGCATCAGATTCCTTCAGCTCTTACTTACTATACAAATTCCAGTGAATCTTAAAGGTACCTTCACTGCCAGGGATCTGAGACTCTCCTGCCTTTTTTTTTTTTTTAATTCTCTTGTGAGTTTGTTTCTGCATGCTCAATTCAATACCACCAATGTTTATCTTCCAGTGGGTTTTTATTCCAGACCTTACATTTTAGGAACTAATAATGACTGTAAAGTCTTTATAGATAATTCAACCTCTGACTCTCCAAATATAAGATGCTTTTTTTTTTTTTCCTTAGGCAGATGATGTACAGGTTTAGAGATACAAACACCTGGATATCACTACCGATTCAAGATTTATGGCCTTTACTTGTTTCATAAATTCCAATTAGCAAACATCAAATCACTGTGGTTTTCAGTTACAGTCAAGAACAACCTGAGACTAAATGCAAACTAGCCCATATCAGTCACTCAGTTTAGACATTTAATATGATGTAGGATAGTTATGAGTGTTTTCTGAACTCACTAACAGAAAGGACCTGCTCCAGATTAAGGGAGAGAGGCAGGTAGATGTGCATTTCTCTTCCAAGTAGTGTTGTTATCAGTCATGGGTAAACCTATTCAGTTGTGAAATCAGAAATTTGCCAATCTATCCTTAAAAATGAACTTTAATATTTAGAACGTGGTTAGCAACAGCAAGATAATTCATCTACATCAATTGCGTAAAAAGATAAGTGCTTGTTGGGATGAAATTATTATGAATACAGAACTGTCACCACACCTTTTTTATGCTCTCACCTGCTTCGCAGTGCAACCTAGGAGTGAGCAGTAGTTTGGCACTCAGTGGGGAAGGTTTGAAAGAAATGCATCTGTAAAATTTAGAGGCAGAAAAATACCCTTGCAGCTTATCTGTCCTGCCTTTTCATTTATCTTATTTTACCTGATTTTTAAATGTGTTCCACCCACACTGAAATCTTATTTTGCTTATGTGGGATTTCCCTCCTCCAACTTTCTATGGATTCTTCATAGTCCTAAAATGTTAACATCATCTCTCCTTCCTCTTCTTTCTCTCCTGTATAGAAAAGTTTAAATGCCTCAAGAAACTCAGAATTGGTACCAACTTCCTTCCCTCCTGGTATGAATCTATAACATTCAGATGTTTTACCAATAGCACTCTCTTCAGAGAAAATTGAGGATACTTCGATATGGTGACCAATATCAAGCATGTGAGTATTTTTTACTTTCTCCTTAGAATAGGATATGTGACCTGTGATCCCCCTTCCAAACCTCTGTTGGCTTAAGAACATCAGCAGTTCAGGAGTAGAACTGAAGTCTTCATAAATCATTGGCAATCTTAAAATTCATTTTGACCCACCTGAAGTGTGCTAAACATAATTGCAGCAACTAAGAAACACACACTGAAACATTAGTAAATCAATCTTAAGAGACCCATTAAGACATCTTGAACTAATGCCTCATGTTTTATATACTCTTGCTCTGTTTGTAACCTCCACTGGGCATAAGAAATTAGACATTTTTAGGGTTATTAAGCATAACATTTTCACAGTAGATCAGCATGAAGTTATTTGGCTGGGGCACAGGTGTTTCTTTAATTATATAACATTTGGAAAATTCACTGCACTTGGTGACCTTCAGATCGCATTGCTACTTGTGTGGTTTTGCAGGCTTACATGAAGTAACTACATAAAGACACTGGTTGTCTCTGGACTTGATTAAGCGTTTTCTTATGTTGCCTTTTATTACACTTTCAGTGTTTCTGGAAGCAGCTAGCTCTTTCGATGCTCTTGAAACAACATATAAGGAGTTTGAGACTCCAAGGTGGGATCTAAGACTGTGTTGCAAGACTTAGAGGTATTTTATGCTGATTAGCGGAACTACAAGATACAGAATAAGGCTGCCTGAACAAATTTATGTTGCACCAGCAACTGAGAGCATAATGATGGAACAGTTCCCACAGTGTTTTGATCTTGAAGTGCTATGGCACAGCTTTAGCAGATTTCCTGATAAATATTGAGCTGGCAAGTACCATTCTCAAATACTCACTGAGTAGATGTTATGCAATGATAGTTATATATCACTAGGTCCTGATCTAGGTCCTCAGTCTACAGTAGACTAAGGGTAACCAAAGCTCTGTGGTTGATGCAGAGCTTTGTCACTGATGCTCTCTACATCAGTTCACACTATCACAAGCCTACATAAAACACAAGTTATGAAGAATAATTCAGCACAATTTCCAAGTCTTAGAAATGTTTAGCAAAACATGTTAGATGAGAATAATGTGTAACATTTCACATAAAACTTTTAATAAATACTTTAAACCTCACATCCCTTAAAAACAACTAAAGAAACTGAGCTAAACCCAAAGATGAGCCTACAATCCCCCCCCCAATAAAAATAAAAATAAATATAATCAAATGGATACCTTGCCAACAGGCAAACAACATATTAGTTGGATACAGTGAGTTATTCCTTAATTAGTTGCTTAGATAATTTTATAGGTTCATGTACAACAAGGCAAGATTGGGCAGAATTCAAGAAGCCTTTCTACCCTTCCCTAAGGTGATATTTTTCTCCTTTTAAACTTCAGCATATATAGTCTAGAAGGTCTGCACTTCAGACACTTTAGGCCAGACAAGGCCAGCTAAGGGATGAAATCAGAAACAAAACGTCACCATTATGGCTGTGTAGACCTGACAGTAATGGTGACCCTTGGGAAGAAATCTCACATTTTAATGAGAACTCAAAAGAATGAAAAGGTTCAGGCTACAGATGTCACAAAGTAAACTCTTCTTAGTTACTAGTGAAAGATCAGCACCAAAAAAGAATTAGTGAACCCCAGGTCACCACAGCCTGATATATGCTGATGCTAAGAGCTGTCCCCCACAATTTGAAATGAGTAGTGAAGATATGCATTAAGAGTCTATTTCAATACCATTACGCAATAACACCAAAACAAATAGAGCATAACAATGAGAGGAAAGATTTGATGAGCAAAAAAGTTACCGAGCCTTCCTGAGGCAGATACAATGTAAAACTGCACCTTAATTGTGAAAGAGGCAGCAGAAACATGCACTAGGAACGTTCCCTCTAATGTTTTGCAATAGACAAAAACACGTAATGCCTTTATTAAACAGCATGAAATCTATTTAACGCTTCTTTGGACGCACTAATTAGGTTTTGTATTGTGGGACAGAGTGATACAGTACTAAGGGCAAAATGCTCCACTTAGTTAAGCTCCATGCTACTCTTGCTTAGACGATACAAGTTCTTCTATAAGAGAAGTCAGTACATCTGCAAGAGACAGTAATGAGGTTTTTACCACTATTTTGGTCCTAATATTAAAATGCATATACTCTTTTTAATATTAGGAACAAAATATTGACTTGCAGGAATTTAACAGTGGAACCTCTCTTCTCCAGTGTTTTACTTTTACAAGGTAACAAAGGACAAACACTACTTCAGCACACAATTTAGCCTTAATTCCGAAAACTGAGAAGTACATGCTCAATTCTGTATCTCCTTGAACTCACTGCATTTCATGAAGGCAGACAAGTTAACTCATGCACCTGATGTTAAAAACTTCCATAATGCTTTGAAGCTTGCAACTCTACTGTCTTCTCCATCTTTTTAGACAACAACACAAGGGAATTCAAAGTGCATTTAGGTGTTTTAACATAAAAAGGGAGGTTCAGAAATGCTTAATCATAACATCCGGAATTGTTAAATGCATAAATAAAGTATCCTAATGCACTGTAATAAAACAATGGACCACTGTGCTGATTTTGGTAAAAAGCCAGTTATGTCCTCTATTTAATATACAAAAAATTAAATGCAAAATTAACATGTTTTAAAAGGGAGTGTTGAGGTAAAGATGAAACAAAGTTGAGAAGCTGCAACTTTCATCTATTTCGTGAGTCTGAAGCAGCTACCTTGAAGTGGGGCAACACTTACTACAAGCTGCTAAAGAAAGGGGATGGCAGAACTTGCCCCAAATCCCACAGATGTTAAAATTCTGCACAGGCATGTGAGCCTGCCTACAGAAAAAAAAAAAAAAAAATATATATATATATATATATATATATATATATATATATATATATATTTTTTACATATATATATATATATATATATATGTAAAAATAAATAAATAAAATAAAAAATCAAGATGAGTTTGCTTTAAGCTTGCAGTCCCTAAGGAGATTAAATGATCCTTCAAATATAAACAATTAAATTGTAAAGCCATCATTGCAGCCTATAGTAATGGTACAAACCTTATAATACAGATTCCTGGTAGGAATACAACTAGCAGAGATTGTGGCTTTATATTCAGAACCAACTATACCGGTTTACAACTGCTATATGTTCTTATTAACTTTAAGTACATGTTTCTACACATAGCTGTACTATGCAGAAAAAAAAAAAACATCTTCACCTTCCACAGGTTTTGGTGGTGGCGGTGTGTTTGTTTTTGTATGTTTGGTTGGTTGGTTGGGTGTTGTTTGTTGTTTTTTTTTTTTTCTCCTCAATGTGGGGGTTTCTTTGTTGAACACCTATGAATGGAGCAATTAGCAAATTAATATTATGAAGTCTGAGAAAAGTATCAATAAATCATTCCATGTAGAGACAATCAATAAGCCCTTTAATGTTCATCTAAATGTTTACATGTAAGTAAAATCTCAAGACTGTATTGGAAATACAAACCATACTGAATATTAGATACTATGACTTTGACTCTTGAGATTTATTTTAGCAGTCAGAACCTTAACCTGGAACTCAATAAAATCCATATTAGCTTCTTACAACCTTTTCCTGACATTCAGGCTTCAAACACGTTCTGAATATGGTATAGGTGTTGGACATGGACAATAATCCTTTCTAGAAGCAACACAGTAAGCTAAAAAAGGGTGAGCAGTTTTGATTGTGCAAATCAAAATTCTCCTTCATTCTGTTTATTTTATTTATTTATTTATTTTAAATAGGAATTACCAATTTTTCTTCTGCTTTGCAAGGGACCTGCTCTAAGCTCATGCACCTTATTTCAACTGTATTTCACTGCTTTCCTGCAGAAAAGGGAGAAAAGGCAGGACACACACAGTACATGCAAAAATCAGCCAAAGCCTAGTTTAGATACATGTAGATATTCATAATGAGACAAGAACACTGGGTTAGGAATAAGATGCATAAGTCTGGCTTAGAAAGCAAATTAAACTGTTGTGAAGACAGCTTGTAAGACTCATCCTGGCACCAGTGGCAGTAAAGATAACAAGCCGGAGCAATAACAGCTTCTGATTCTCGGCCAGGCCTTACTCGAAGTTACATGCTGTCACCCCCATTTCCCAGCCTCTTGGTGTGTACTACTCAAAACAGGATCCTGGCACACCCGTGCTCTGCTAGTACACCCCCCACAGTTAATATTCTTACCTTTCCCAGTCCTTCAATTGCCACAAAAATCATCATGCCCACTCCTCCATTCTTGCACCTCTCACCTATCAGGTACTCTGAAAACTGTATCTCAGACTTCCACTTAGTTTGTCCCAAACCTTTCCTACAACCCATCCACAAAATAGGACACTGATCTCCCATGTTGCCTATAGCATGCAGCTCTCAGCAGCTCCTTAACCCTCGATACTCTGCCATAAGCTGGAAGCAGGGATCCCAGCACAAGCACCCTGGTCTCTCATTGCAGATGATCCAGGGCATGGCACAACAGGTTGGAGAGGGGGAAGAACGAGTTGGACTCCATAACCTCTCTAAAGAACAAGCCCTTATCAGTGCTTCCCTCACGGTACAGATGAGTGCCAACAAAGAGGATATTACTAACCCAGCCATCCCCATCTCTGTCTGGAACAAGCACCTCTACTTTTGCAAGTCTACGATTAATATGGTGCTAACTGTTTTTACAGATAAGGTCTTCTACACATGCAATTAAGTCACCATTGTCATAATCCTGAGCTGTCAGACTCCCAGTCCAACATGTGATTAAACACTTTCAAACACACACAAAACACAGTCTGGAGACTTCTGCCTGGCCCATTCTACTCCAGCACATTTACCAGAGGCTCATGGAAGGAAAAATTAGAACAAGAAGCTAAGCGAAGCAGCACTGAAATAACACACAAATCCTTGTCATCATTCCATTCCCTCGTACATACAAGCCATGTAGGAAAGTTAGGCTTACACAAGAGAGAAGAGTAAACTGTTCCCATCACAAAACTACCACAGGAGTAGTAAGAATGAAGAAAGGCTGAAATGAGACAAAAAGGCACCTTCCACTGTGTCAAATTCTACCATCCCATGGGGCTCTGAGCAAATATCTTCAGTGGAACATCTCAACCTCAAGAACTGATCCAGGGAGAGAGAAAAATGTCAGCAGTCACAATAACAGAAGATCTTGAAAGGCAAATACAACCCAACATTCATGACAAGAAGTATTACAGGAAAGACTCACTCATCTGTGTGTACGTTTCTTTTACTAAATCTCAAATCATCTCTCACCATGCATCTGCAACTGTAACATAAACCTCAAAGCCATTCCATTAATAAAGGTCTTTTTTGAATCAGGGTTATTTTCATCAATATTTCTGTTTTTTATAAATACAAACAATAATAATATTAAAAAACAAAACAAAACAAAACAAAAAAAAAACAAACTGCTAAAACACAAACATTGATTACCACTTCAACAATTTTAATTATAACATTATTACTGGAATTTTATTTTCTGTACTCTTACCAGTTTATCCAAATTGGCCTCAATGAGATTGGATCTTTCTCCTCCTTATATTAACACTGCTCTATAATCATTTTAGCAGTTAGACTTTAAGAGCTTAAGGTATCACCTCCGCTATTTCAATGCATTATGATTCAAAACCTTGATCAGTTGGACTTGGATTTTCATGAAAAAAATTTACCAAGACTAGTTGAATTTTTGCCTAGAGAAAAGCAACACAATGCCTTTTTTTTTTTTTTTTTTGGCAACAGTTAAAAAATTATTTGAGGGTTAAAAAAAAAAAAAAAAGTACTTCATTGAAAAAAAGAGTAACAACTAAAATACTTGGATTTGTCCATCTAATTCAATATTCAAAAATGGGTAAAAGTCCTTGCTGTCTGCCATAACACAGCCTCTGTCCTTTGTCCTCTTGGAAGTGACCAGTTTTCATATTGTCAATTCTCTTTCAGTCTAGTACTCCTCATTAAACCTGTAATTCTTTGATCATTGGGTAGCAAGGAATTAGTTGCTTTTAAAATAAATTTTTTAGTATGACAGTTTTTCAGACTGTGAACTCAAAAGTTCAAAACCTAGTAACCAAGTGCACTAGTTTTAACTTTCAGGATTTTAAAGCCACTATTTTCAAGAGTGCAGCTAAAATGTTTGGAAGATCACTGCTAATGAACTCTTGTGTTAACCTTGATATAAATTACAAAAACATGTATTTCAGTATTGTCAAAATAGTAAGTACAAAAGAGTAATAAAATAATTCTAAATAAAACATTAAATACGTGGTGTACACAATTAAAGGAAAAGACTAGAATTTTCCTTAGATTATTTCTTAGATTCTATTCTGTTCACTTTTATCTTTATTCCCAAGCAATAAATATGCAGAAATATTTTTAAAAAACAGTATAAAACACAGATATTTCATATCACAGAATTTCTAGGTTGGAAGAGACCTCAAGATCATCGAGTCCAACCTCTGACCTAACGCTAACAGTTAACTAAACCATATCCCTAAACAGTTAACTAAACCATATCCCTAAGCTCTACATCTAAACGTCTTTTGAAGACTTCCAGGGATGGTGACTCCACCACTTCCCTGGGCAGCCTGTTCCAATGCCTAACAACCCTTTCGGTAAAGAAGTTCTTCCTAACATCTAACCTAAAACTCCCCTGGCTCAATTTAAGACTATTCCCCCTCGTCCTGTCACCAGGCACGTGGGAGAACAGACCAACCCCCACCTCGCTACAGCCTCCCTTGAGGTACCTATAGAGAGCGATAAGGTCACCCCTGAGCCTCCTCTTCTCCAGGCTGAACAAGCCCAGCTCCCTCAGCCGCTCCTCGTAGGACTTGTTCTCCAGACCCCTCACCAGCTTCGTCACCCTTCTCTGCACCCGCTCAAGCACCTCGATGTCCTTCTTGTAGCGAGGGGCCCAAAACTGAACACAGTACTCGAGGTGCGGCCTCACCAGAGCTGAGTACAGGGGGACGATCACCTCCCTAGCCCTGCTGGTCACACTGTTAATGTTCATCTTTATGAACACTTTACAGTAATTACCGCGTATTATCTAGACCGATATAATTTAGGCACTTGTTTATGTCTAATCAGCAGCTTTTAAGAAAGAATTTCCAAACAGCTGGCTTAATTCTCCATGCAACTGAGCTGGGCTACTGCACAGGAAAGATGCAGCACCGAGTTTTTATTCTGCTCCTGAAGAAGCTGTCTGAACTTAAGTATTTTCTACACTATTTCTCTAGCACGTGTTCCTCCAGGAACCTTAAATCAATTGTGAACTGACAGAGCAGAGTAAAATTCTACCTTACCCCCTTACATGCTGCTATTAGAAAGCTGTGGTGGAGCAGGGAAAGATCCCACCACCCTTAACACTGACCCCAGCCACTTTACATCAACAAGTGCTCCCATAAAAGGAACTCTCCACTGGCCTTTTCCAGCAAGTATTCATCTTCTTTTAACAGCTGGAGCTGTGGGGGAAAGAAGGAAAGAAACCTCTCCAACCCTCTTTATCTTGTTCTTTTTTTTTTTTTTTTTTTTTTTAACCTATTAAAAAAGTAACATCAGAATACAGTTATCCAGTACCTCCCACTACCAATTTTCCATTCAAAAACCCCTTTCTCATCTCTTATATGTGCATATAAATAATTTAATTTGCCTTTTTCACTTTAGCTGACCTCAGAGAGACTACAAAAGACCAATGTATTTTTAGGACACTGGAGGACAAGATGAAGAAATCCGCACTCAGTTTACGACGTTATAATAGATTACAGTGAATATTGCAGATTACAATATTGCACTAGATTTTGCCAGTCTGTTTTGCAGATGAATTGACTGAGGAGATTAACTTTGAGAAGTGGTGAGGGAGGTAAAAAATAAAGTAAAAGAAAAAGTAAATTAAAAAAAAAAAAAAAAAGCCTTGAAGCCACAACTGTAACAATAAAGATACCCCTAAAACCCCAAAACAAAGGGAAAGAAGAAAGATTCAGAAAGAATGACTCCTGCAGGACAGAGAAACTCAATTAACTAATACATAATATAGACGCACTTGTCCAATTGAAATATAAGGTGTTCCACCCGCAGCTCAACAGGTAAATCAGTGGCTAAGATTAAGGGTATGCATACATGGTTAGGAGATTTCACTCAATCCCAAATTTATCCCAGCATTCATGCCAACACACCAGATTTGTGCTAACATTTCACATCTTAATATGCACCACGTCACCCACACAAAGGCATATGCAACACATCAAAGGTGAGAGAGGCAGTACCTAACCACTGAGAGGGAGCAGTCCATTTAAACCCCCTCACAGCTGAGTGGATGAAGCTACCAGTCAAGCATTGAACTTGATGCCCACATTTCATGAATCCTGAAGTTAGTATTAGGTCTGAAGTCCCAATCTATTTGCCCCATCAGAATCTTTTGTGCATGGTGGACTGTAGGCTGCATACCCACCAAGAGGCTTACAAATTCTTACAAGGTATTTTAAGACTTCAGTGAATTGCTTTAGTAAGGTATCTTCAAATACTGAGCCCAGGAGTACTGACTCCAAGAAACACCAAAAAGTGCTGTAGGAACAACAGTCCCAAAGCAGCTGTATAGGCAGGCTACCAAGTATAAAATCAGCCCATAAACTGTCAGTAGAAGACATATTTTTCTGTTGCAGAACCAAAAGACCCCATTAGTTTCACACCTACAACCCAACGCAGACCTAACTTTTAAACTATAATAATACAATGACTATTGAACAGATGGACGCAACTCATAAACATTTGCACAAACTAGTGTCCTGTTCAAACCTGGGCATCTCCACATTACCTTGAACACAAAAATGTTTGTGCATCCACCCACTCCCTTGAATCCAAAATATTTTGTTGTTGACATAAAGGATTTATGACAGTCAGTAACACAACTAGGCATGAGGGCTTGCAAGATGTGTTTTCCAGGCTACACATGCAAAATTAACCCTATCCACATTATGCCACAGCATAGATGCATGACAGAACATTATTTCTCAAATAAAAAAAAATGTTTTGTTTTGCCTGAGCTCAGGCTAATTTTTTTCATTTTTTGTAGCTATCATCCTATATTCTCATACACATTAACAACAGTGGGCATGGTTTGGCTTAGAAGAATTTCTGGTATCCATGAGCTTAATACTGGCCTAGAAATGCAACAGGCTGCTTCTTTATTTAAAACATAAATTTTTTCAGTGTCTACAGGAAAAATCACAAATACATAAATTTATGCTTTAAACGAAGTATAAAATACACTATGGTGGTTACCAGTGCTATCCATCCGGCATGATTTATTCATAAACAATGTAAGACCAGATAATCCATAACACTGCAAACAAATGTGGTCTGGTTTCATTCACATCTTCCATGCAAAGAGATGCTTATCATATTTTACTCAAAATAAAACAGATGTTCCACTGTTGAAATCCCTGGGATACAGGTTAAAAAAAAATTGCACAATTTACAGTAGGCAATAGTTTGAATATTATGTGAAACACTGTTCTTTATCAAAAACAATACTGTAAAATTAATCACTGTGATCACCCATCAGTTATGTTTTATTCTTGGCCTGAATCCCCACAAGTGTAATCATTATTTTAATGACAATTGTGAATGACTGTGAAAATATTAGGACATATCAAAACACACTATCAAAAAATAAAGACTTAAGATTTACGTTTAACTGTTAAACAGCAAGGTTTTAGAGCAATGACTCAAAGCAGTAAAGAAAAACTTAGTTTTGCAGTTTTTATAAAGGTGGCCAAATCATTAAACAAACAATTAGTGCTTGCAGCTCTTTTAAGCTCTCTCAGGGACATGAACTTGAATACGGTTCAGAAGAAGTGACTGAAAATCATTCCTCACTTTTACGGTAGCCTTTGCAAACCCCGTTTAATAAAATCACATCATTCCAGTTTTGTTCTGAGCAAGCACTTTGTACTAATTTACTAGTCTGGGCTGGATAAAGGCCTTGAAATAAAGAGAAAAGAAGTAATTGTCCTTTGAGACAGCAAAGGCTTTCTAACATGACCACAGTAGATGAAGATGACCTGACAGAGAAAGGGGAAAAAAGCACTTCCTTGATTCAGCTTTCCATAACTCTAAAGGAGAGCAAGGGGAAAAGCAAGTGCTGTTGCAGCAGTAAGCCTTCAAGAACAGACACAAAAGACGAGTATATAACTAAAGGAACTAGTCCTTTTTTCTCATCCCATGCACACTAGATACAAAGCTAATTAACACAGGATTAGTTCTATTGGTTCTAACACAGCTACGTAACACATGAAATGTTACACTTTTCAAATCAGGGGGACTCATGTATTTACCAGTAAATAATGTCAGAAATGGTAAATACCAAAATCCCAGGTTTGGTTTGTGTGCCTCACAGAAAAGGAGTCTGGAGCTGAGGAGTACAGTCATAGGCAAGTATCTATGGGGACTTTATATTAAAACACTTCCCCAAGCAACACCCGCTCTCTTCTCAGGTCCCCCAGTCCAATGGCAAAAACTACTGTGTCGTTGTTCGGGCTATTAATGGCCATAGCACAAATGGTCCCACCTATTCTGAGGAGAGAATGCGTGGGTTAGATCTTCCTAATCCCTCAGTACAAAAACCACCTCTACCAGTCAGAAACATGCTACCTAACTGAAAGAAAGAATGAAAAATGCTACAGCACCATAATAGATAGTATCAGAAGTAAGGTATAGACACTGCAATATGGAAATGTAGCAGATTAATTATCACAGTCCATATTGTCCCTTACTTGCACGAATATGGCTTTCAGTTTTCAGTGAGCACATCAAAATGAATTTTGTTTGCATTTGCAGCTCTGCTTCACTGGAAGTGTAGGAGTTGTGCCATAGTACTTACACTATTCTAATTGTGTAAGTTGCAGTTAGTTTTCAAGATCCAAGCCTACATACACTCTTTAAACTCAAAATTCAAAACTCAAAACTGTATAAAAAGAGGCAGCTAAAACACACATAAAAATATCAAAATAGAAGTATTCAACACAGATTTTCAAAAACACATTCTGGGTGCTGTGGAACTCTGACCAGTTTGAGATACTCAGCAGTGAACAAGGAGCAAATGTGGTAGAACTGGCAGGGAGAGTAGAACCACCAGCACAGCTAATTAAGAAGATGCGAAGGACTTATTGGAATAAGCAGAAATAACACTTCTGACTCAGTTCTGCAATGAACAGACAGGCAGAAAATTGATATCAAAGGTGATATAAAGTGTTCAGTATTCTTAGCATTTCTGAATAGCTGACACAGCAAAATCCTGAAGGCAACATTCCTAACTGAAAGCTTCTCTAATGTATACTAGGAATTATAACATTAAAATCATTTTGAAAATAATCAAAGCAAGTGTTCAAAAAACTGCATGAGTACTATATAAAGTTACGTCACAACCTTGGCATGGCTATGCAAACAATCAGAAATCTCATTATTTAAAGCAAGACACCTTTATAAAAAAAAAAAAAAAAAAGGATTGAAGGAAAGAGAATTAAAGCTAGCTGTGATGAGACAGCTTTCTGTGAACATGAAACATGAGCAGAATCTTTATACTGTAAGTATACAAAAAACTTGCTTAAACAGACAAAATGTTAATTTGATCTTAGCTCTTTTATGCCCTAACTACATGTATTATTGATATGGGAAAACAAGCATACAGTTAGAGACAGAGGTACTCATATTTAATATATTCACTAGTAAGTTGGACAATATACATCAGAAATGTAACCACCATTAGAACTTTTAGATGCTTAACATCACTTTTAGATGTATAAACTTTAAGATATTTAAATTAGCTCAGCACATGAACATCTGTGGCCCCTATTTTCTTATTAACAGATGCTTAATCCAAGTTGTATACTCATAACCAGTAACTGCACACCTAAAAGTCTTAAAAACACCAAGAAACTATATAGTATTAATAGTTTTGCATGAAGATAATGTAATTTTGTCTCTTTCTGTCTAAAAATTACAAAGCTGTTGGGACATGAATAAAACTGAAATCAATTCCAAATGAGGGTTCTAGGTTTCAAAGTGTGGATAGTTTGCAGACAGTAAATGCACAGGAAATATTAAAATAGAAACAGCATAAAGTAAAGGTATATATCCATATCAATACGACCCCCTGAAATCTTATCACTGACTTGTGTGCTGAAGTCAACTGCTTCCATATATTTTGGTCAAACGATTCCTTAGTCTCTCTCTGATAATACTCTACATCAATACTAAGTTAATTTTCAGCTACTTTACATAAATTTTAATTAATGTATAAATAGTAATTAATTAGTATCTAAATATTTAAATATGTATATATTGGTATTTACGTAAGTATTAAATAGCATGTAACAATAATACCAAAAAGCTAATATTTGTTAGTTTTAATTTAATAGAATCATGGTACCATAGAATAATCTTGATTGGAAAAGACCTTCAAGACCATCAGGTCCAACCATAAGCCTGACCTACAGAGTCTCATCATTAAACCATGTCCCTTAGTGTCACATCCTATCACTTCCCTGGGCAACCTGTTCCAATGCTTAAATGAACTATTTAGTATTTAATGTCTTGCTCTAATTACTACTTCTTATATTTTTCTTT
Source organism: Netta rufina (assembly GCF_964035555.1). Classification (NCBI taxonomy): domain Eukaryota; kingdom Metazoa; phylum Chordata; class Aves; order Anseriformes; family Anatidae; genus Netta; species Netta rufina. The sequence continues at coordinate 14,382,445 of NC_140130.1, forward strand.
ACTGAAAAGTAACAGTGACTTCTTCACACACTGTATATAGAAAAAAGTGATCAAATACACATTTAAAGCAACATACATCTATATTTGATAAAATCAAATTAAAAAAAATGATAAAATTGATGATAAAATATCCTTACTACTCAGCTACTTAAACTAAGCTATAGTCTGTTTTCTTTAGAATTAGAAAGAAAGAAAGAAAGGAAGAGAGAAAGAGAGAAAGAGAGAAAGAAAGAAAGAAAGAGAAAAAGAGAAAGAGAGAAAGAGAGAAAGAAAGAAAGAAAGAGAGAAAGAGAAAAAGAGAAAGAGAGAAAGAGAGAAAGATAGAGAGAAAGAGAGAAAGAAAGAGACAAAAAATATTAGCCTGTGTCAGAAAAGGATCTCTGTGCAGGATAACATATAAACCTGTACTTCAAGCTGAGAAGACTTAGACATGGGTGTAATTTAAGTGAAAGGACTTAACTGTAATTTTCGCAATGCTTTCCAAATTATTTAGTAAATTACTTCCAAACTATTGTACAATATTCTAAGATCTTCCATGTCTATGTGAAAAGGTACCGGGCAATTTTCACTTTAAAAAAACCTGTAATTAAGTATACTCAAATGCAGAAAGCAGAAAATGAAGTATAAATATTCTTGACATAGTTCTTACTTGCACAAATTAAATGATAGTGCCTTTTTTTTCACAAAAAGTGAAACATCGATATCTTTAAGATATTTCTGATAAGGAACTTCTTATTCTATTTTCAAAAACAAAAACAAACAAACAAAAAATAACAACCCACAACAAAAATTGCACACATTAAGATTTTGAAGCTTTACTGCTTCATAAGGAAAGCTCACTTTGCAACACCACACTTGGGAAATATTTGTCTAACACTAAGAGGAATGCCTTGTCCAGCCCTTCAGATTAGATAGAATACAGACATTTAGCGTGTGGCAGTGAGGACTGTTCTTGCCTCAACTTACAATATCTCTTGGATAATTTTCACTAGGTAGTTAAATATACACTTACACATTCCTATTTTAAGTTTTGATTTGTTTTGTTTTGTTTTTTGGTGGTGGTGTTTTTTTGTTTTTGTTTTTTTAAAGTGTTTCTGAAAAATGCAACTGAAACATATATAGCTGATTACTGCAAAGCCTATTTTTTATAACCTGAAACAATACATGAGAATTGAGTGGTTACTGCATACCTCTTCTCCTTATACCTCAAATTATTTACATCTCCATGCACTGAACTTTAATTTTTCTTTTTAAAAATGTTCATCTTTGGTGAAAATATAACTAAAAAAAAAATCTCCCAGGCTTACAAATATCTTAGTTATGAGTAGCTGAAAATCCACATTTTTTGGAATCTGAACTAATTACTGTAACCACTTTGTGCTATGCAAATATCAAAATAAGTTTTCTTATTCAGCTAAATATTGGCACAAGTCTGATCATGGTGCTGTAACTGTAAAACATGGAATTTAAGTATATTTTAGTAATCGTTTTAGTAATTTTTTAATTTCAGATAAAGTAACTAACATCTAAGTTTTAGATGAACAAGCACATTTCACGTTGCTGTAAAGATTAAACCAGTCAATTATGGCTTTTACAGATTGAAAGCTGCAAATAATGCACACTTGCCTAGCGATAGAGATTAAATATTTGACATATTTTCCTACACATACATAGTTAAAAACAGACACTGAAGGGCACAGACAGGTAAGAAACAAAGTTGGCATCTTTAAATTGCAATAACAATAGCACTATTTAGTAGAATTTAAAAGTTTAATTACCCTCTTATGAGCAGTTATTTATCAAACCATTTCTTGTAGCACCTCTCAAAGATCAAATGCAATAAATCACCTTTAAGCTATAACACAAACAAGCAAGTTCAGACACATTTCCAAGCTACAACGGTCAAATAAAAGCTCAGACTTCACAGTAACAGTGTACACAGCACTCTCCAGGAATAATCAATCACTTACTACCCAGCTTAATACACTACAAGAGATACTAAAAAAAAAAAAAAAAAAAAAAAAAAAAAAAAAAAGAGAGAAGGATATATATATATATACACACACATGGACCAAATCTTGATCACTATTGCAGGACTACACTGAGGAGGTTGAGAGAAGAAAGTTAGAAGAAGCAACTTCTCTTCCAGTATCCTCCGCACTTGACATCAACTACAGAAGCCTTATCTTTCAAACAGTACAATATGGCCATTCCTCAAAACAAATTTATTGGGAGCTGTTTAAATTGCATACAAGAAATTCACTTTCACTCTTTGTCAAGTGACACTGAAAAGATGCACAAATAACGTGGTTCCCCATCGGTATATTTCATCTCCACTTTAGCAAGTTTCTATGGTGTTTTTTTTTGTTTGTTTGTTTGTTTGTTTGTTTTGTTTTAAGAGATAAAATGTAGGTAATAAGAGGGTTTTTTGTTGTTGTTTTAGTTTGTTTGTTTGTTTTTGCCATACAGTAAAATATTTTCTTTTGTGTGTTCTTAGTTTCCTTACATACTGGTGAAGTCCAGACACTTCTCAAAAACTTTGGCCAATTGGAATCTGCTGGAACACCACTGAAATATTAAAGATCCTTTTCCTTCCCTCTGGCTTCTTCAACGTATCTGTGCTTCCTATAAATTCCAACCATAATTTTAAGAATGATAAAAGTGCTTCATTTTTTAACATGTTCAGATACATATTAAAACCTCTAAGATAAAAAAAACAAGCCATGACATTAGTATCTGCATATACACTTTTCAAAGTTCTGGAGTAGGCATCATCACATCCAGCTCAAAATAAAGATTGGAAGTATTTGTAAAATTGAGTTCTCCTTTTTCTAAATACTGGGAAAAAAATATGGAGTCTGAGTCAATCTTCACTTTAACACTTGAAATGCTTTTTGTCACTTCAATTCCTCTGTTCTTTACGAGATTAGCATCCATGGAGACAAAACATGAGAAAGCTAGAGAAAGCACTGGACAAGTTTTCTATTACGTACTGATAGTACGTCCTGCTGACACTGCACTTCACAAGATGGGTAAGCCCCATTTTATCTGACGATATCCTACGATTTTTATATACAATATCTTGAAGAAACAAATTTATGCAATTTATTTGCTTAATTAAAAGTAACATTAATTCCCGTATAATGCCAATTTAAATTGATGATTTTGTAAGGAATATACAGAAACTTTTTCCAATATATTTTGCTTAACAGTTGCTGATACTGAGGTGGATAATGAATTAGTGAACATGAAAGTGAAGTAATGAAAGATTCTTTGGCAGCACATACATATAATACACTTAGCTTTTGTTATAAAACTGATCTCAAAATAAACATTTTATGCAAATTTTGATTGAGGTACAACCTTTCCAAAAAATGTTCAAAGCCCACGTGGCTGCTGTATTTCTGATATGATTCTTTTAAAGACATGTACAGGCAAAGGACTCTTAAAGAATCTGATTCCATCCTAACATTAATTCCCAGTTTAAGATTTGTGTAATAGCCTGAGGAATCGCTTTCTTAACTGCAGTAATAAAGAATCAAGAAACTGATATTTTTTTCAATTTCTTTCCATTACATTTTATGTCCACATTTAGATGTATCTGGCAAAATCTGAAAACTGACACCAATGTGAGAATCCCCAGGGATTCACAAATATAATTTCCATGCCACTCTGAAAACCGAGAAAAAATGGAAAATGTGAGCTGTTATAAATTTGAGCTAATCTCCTCCTGCCATAACCTAAAATGATCGTCAGCAGCCAGGTAATCTTCTGGTATTTGACAGCATACGAAGAGCTTGTCTATCTGAGCCTCAGTGGCTGGTAGAAATGTCTGTATCTCCTAAAATACTTGCACAAGTAAATTTATTTGCAACATTTCAATTCTGCAGCTGTTGCTTACATAGGAGAAAAAAAGCAGCAGTTTGGAATTTCTGATCTCAGCAGGCTTATTTTCAGGGTTAAAAATAAAGCAGCTCCAATTCCAATCAAAGGTCAGTGACACAAAACCAGTAATCATCTGCAGTAAACTTGTATTACTCTTCTATTGATACATCCTAAAATATCATTGATCATATATGCAAAAATTTCATCAAACCTCAGTCAATCCTCATGAAGGCACAAGGAAGAAATGTTTAAAACCATCAAGGCATTTTTACATTGTTCCTATTTTTGAGTGCACTGTATATCCTAAAATATTATTGGATGCTGGTGGGATTTTAGTTTCCTATCAAAATTAGGTGCTTAAGAAAGTTCACCTAAGGATAAAAAGCAAAGATGAGGCATACGTATTTTATCTTTTTTTTCTCCTGATACTTGAATAAGAGCATTCTACAAAATGTGTCAGTGATCCCACACATTAATGTTCCTAAGTCACTAATATGGCTGTGCATCTGAAACAGAATCATTGTAAATCCTACTGTTTTCCAGGTCTATGTTTGTCTTTAACATCTAGCTGCTGCAATTAAGACATCTTTTTTCTACCGTCTATCTGTGATACATTAGGATTCCTGCTTGAAAAAGTTTGAAAAGAAAAGTTTGAAAATTGACCTGAATTAAATCTTATAATCTCAAAAAGAAAGCTAATTGAAAGAATCCAATGAATCCAGGTTTTGGGTGTGTGGAAGAAGGGTATCATTTTATTAAATAAGTCTCATGGTTAATTTCAGGATCTCAGAATTAAAGATCTCTTCATTAGTTGAGAGAGAGTCCCCAGATTTCAGATAATTACTCTGTTTTGCCAGCCCCTATTATGCACTAGGGATTGAAAAAACTATGCAAAATTTGTCAACGTGTTATGAGCTTTCATCTCTGGTAGTGTTGTTCACTGCTACTGTGGAACTTGAACTTACATATCCGGTAGTAGATACGATAGTACTGACATGGTAGATAAAATAATTAATGACTCTTTTGTAATGCATAACCTACTGCTATAGGAAAATGACGAATTAAAATTATTTTGGCCAGACTAAAGTGCTAACAACACTATGGTGAAAGGAAACAGTTTTACTACAGGTTCTACAGGCACACTTACAAAAATTATGCTTCACATGATGTGTGCAGCAATTTAGCTTGAGGAATTAAAACAGAATTTTGGAAACATTTTTCTCATTACTATAGATGTATAATATACACCATTTACACAAACTTATTTTTCTCTCTGATAAGAATTAAGGAGTATTTTAAAACAAGTAACCAGGCTAACAGCTCTGTAACTGATTTGACTGATTTGGCATCAGTGTTTTGCTCATCTCTAAAGCTGTATGGCCACTGGTCATGAAAGACTACAGTCTCAGGTGGCACCATGAGCAATGTTTCAGAAGAGAGATATAAGAGAAAACAGCATTGAAGGAATGGCAGGCATTAAGGTCATCAGTCTGAAGTGACTGAGACAGAATGAGAAGAAAGGACTTGAGAAAGACAACAACAGCACAAGAATGAGAAAGATTCACCTAACTAAAGAAAAATATCAGTAATTACGATGACCATCAAATTCTTCCTGTATGAAGGACAGTACTACTAATCTTGGCTGCAAATTTCCAGAAAACATATATGAGAAGACAATCCACATTTTTCTTAAGAAAAGAAACACTGAAAGCCACTGAAAGCAACAACAGCTAATTGAACACGAATGTCCTGGATCAGGGAAATCTATCCCCAAATTGCTGAAGTAATCAGTGCTCTGAAATAGATAAAATGATAGCATTAACTCTTGACTCCACTTTGATAAAATGCTTTTTATAGAATACCATCTGTTTTGCTTTGCCTAAGGATGCTATAGTTCTAATCAGCCAAGATTGATTAGAAATAAATACTGACTAATAAAATTGACACTCAAATGTCCAAATTCTTATTGCATGCCAGAATTTTATTTAGGTAAAGACTAAAAAAAGGTTATGTTAACATGCATTTTCAGTCAATATTTTTGATGAAACTGAGTTAGTTAATAGAAATCTCTAAATACCACAACATCTGAAACAACAGTTGGCTTCACAGCTTCAGCAACAGCAATAAAATAACCTACCATTTTCCAGAACCACCTCTCAGATATTTCATAAACATTTACTAAACAAATGTACATTTCAGATCTCCCATGTGAAGCTTCTAACCCTGCTTTAAAAAGTAAAAACTGCTGAGAGAGATTACATTGTATGTCACAATGACAAAAATAGGACTAAAAGTAATTAAAAGTCATGTTAGGAAGTCACAGACCACATTTCTTGCCTTCTCAACAGAAGTTTCTAACATGGCAGAGTTAGTACACAAGAGTGGACTTACAGACTTTATAGTTATTTTAATATATTTTATTCTTCATTATTGTCATCCTGACTTTACAACCTTGCTATCACAGTGTTACATTACCAAAATACATAAATAAATAAATACATCTGCTAGCATTGCCCTGTCTGTTAGAGACTTATGAGTATTACAGAGCCCTATCACTAGGTATTGAGACAACTGTCTTCAACTCATCACAAAGATCTTGAAGCCTTTCCTTTCCAGTAAACAATATTGTTGAAAAATTGAGCTTTCTAGCCTTAGGCTGCTGAAAACAGGTCCCAACAAACTGTGCTTCTCTGCTAGTAAAACAAACCATCAAAAAGGTATTGTCCTTTAAAATCCTGAATGACAGCAGTCTACACTGATGTGCATCTGAATGTAGATCGACTTAGTTGAAACACAAGAATAGAAGTAGTCCATGTAGTCCAGTAGACCCATTAGCTACCTAAACATAATGAACATTTGTCATGCTATGACTGGTTCTGTAAAAAGCCCTGTCTGTATCCCAGGTAGGTGGAGTGCAGAAGAGTGTGTGGCACTGATGCTGCAGCATCTGCTCTTGAGTGATACAACTCCCCTTTGAGAGGTATGTCAGGTCATTTCAGTCCTGTCTTTCCTTTTCTGAATTCTGGGTGATAACCCTGGCTCATATTCCCCCCTTACTACAGGTCATTTCAGTGTTCCGTCTCAGACTGAGTTTCCAAGTTGAAGACATTTATTAATATAATTCTTTGTCAGGGTAGCAGTCTGTCAGTAGCTAGAGAATGATAAACACTATCAGTCTTTTGGGAATCCTTCACTTCTTAATTTATTTACATAGCAGAGATTAACAATAGTAAGAAGAAGAATGCAACAGTATTTTCATTTTATGAGAGCAAGAAAAGGTAAAAAAGTTAAATCTCATCCAAAACAGGTATTTTACAAAAAATAAGTGAAACTTAAGAAGTTTCAAAGCAGTAAACTTAGTAGTAGATTGTTTTGACAGTATAGCATACTCTTGTTTTTACTTCTTCTTCTTAAATATGAATGTATTTGTATATTTCTATTATATAAATATAAATATATACAATTCACCATTCACATTTCATTTCAAAACTCAAATTTCAAATATAGCTTCCCAGACATTCCCTTTGCTCAGAATTATCATTTTCCACAAATTTTCAATAGCAAGTAAAGACATAGCATCAAAAAACACTGCATTAATTTAGAGGTGAATTACCAGACCTGATATATGAGTTGCTGTGTTTCTTTCTGTTTATACAACAGATACAGAGAGAGCCCTCTTACCTGTAAAAAAGTATAATGTGTTTATGCTACAGTAAGGGCAAGTAACCACAATATACCTAGACACACCATATATCACGATCAATATTATGGGACTGAAAGCTGAGAAGACTGTTTGCCTAGCCCACCCTGGACAGAAATCATTCCTAGTAATGACTCTTCAAATGAGATATTACAGGGGGTGGGGGGTGGGGTGGGGGATAGTAGGACAAGAATGTATAATAAGGGCTACAGAATGTTACATTTTTGGACATCCGAAACATGCAGTAAATGAAAAAAAAAAAAATCTAAATTAGCTTGCAGTAGCTTAGTTATTTGGAAAGAGAGAAATAATTAAAACATCTTCTTTGATGCAAATCACAAGACTGACTTTAAAGGAACAACTATTTCCTCTTGTTTGAAGTTAGTACCAGAAGATTAACTAAAAGTATTTTGTGGCACAGTTTCCGTACATGCATCAATGCAACTGAAACGATATTTGAATTTCTTGGCCAAAGTCTGCTCTGTTCTGGAACTTGACCTATTTCCAACCCTGTGGACAGTCATCACGTCATCACAAAAATATGTAATCTGACTTTCTGGATCCTTTGTCCTAGTTCTACCATATAAGAGCAGAAAGACTTGGGATGTCAGGGCTGAGGTCTTAGATTTGCTGTGCAGGATTACCCACCTACATTACAGAATAAAAAAAAATAAAAATAAATAATAATAATCCAAAGCATTCTAGTTCCAGACAGAAAAACAAACAAACAAAAATGCAACTACTGAAGCACACAAGGAACCTAACAATAATTCTTCTCGAGAGTCAAAGCACTTAAACATGTCACAATATCCTAAACGTTTAAACTAGGTTTAAACTGTGTCTATGCCCAAGTCACCAATGATGGTTGGTCACACCTGCCCTTCATGTTCAGTCTGCTCGTCACAGAGACTTGCAGTGTAGTCACATTTCAGAACACATTTTCAAAGAAATTCACAAGCAACTTGTGTTTCCAAAGATATTTTCTGATACCATCCTACTGCCAATGGGACTTTACCATGTGCATTCATTTGTTGAAGATTAACTATAAACTGGTGAATTGAGGCTTTAATTCTCTCTGATTTTACTGAGCCCAACAGGACGCTTCCTCTCCATTTCCCCTTATAAACTAATCCATTCCAATTTCCTTAGCAGAGTCTATTTATTTACATTTTCTTCAAAGCCCCATCTCTTTCCAAAATAGCTTTTAAACAATTAATAAAATATTATGCATTTTTAAAATACTCACTTGAGGTTTGTAGTCACATTCAGAAATTCAGTTACCTTCAGGAATTGGTAGCACTGCATTTTTTATTCTAGTGTAAACCAGCCGTGATTTTTGGCATGTCTTGGATTCTTTTTTTCTTTTTACATTTAAAATTAACTAAAAACGCACTAGTGTTTTATTGAATATTTTAGTACTTCTATTGGTGTAAAGAGCAATAAAAATATCATAAATCCAATGAGGAAACAACGATGGCTGATATATACTCCTGAATTATCATTCCAAAACCTTATGGTTTATTGTTCTTGACTGACAAAGCCCTGCATTGTAAGATATTGCCACACAAAACAAGATTTCGTTCTCCTGATTCCCATCTGCAATTAATCTGCCTAGAACACACAACTTAATGTCACATTCATCCTCTTGTTATGCTTACTAGCAGTATTGTCAGGTATTGACAAGTCAAACAAAATCAACAATCCTCATAAACTAAGGAACCCCTGCTGTTTTACTGTATTTGAATGGCAGCAATTTTGTTCAAATCTCTAGGCTTAAAGAGGAAATAGGCTGGATTCTAGGTTGCTATTCTTGCAAATAATATCAGCTTTGTGAAAAGAGATTCTCCTCTCACCTTCCAAACCCTTCTACACTTGTTTTGGCTATCAGAATACTTTAACACCCACCTTTGGATTAAAATAGAAGCTACATGCACTCAGATGTCAAAATGTCTCTGTAGTGCTTTGCTTGCTGTGCTGGAGGTTGGGCCAGAAAGCCTAAGACTTCTAGCAGGAGTAAGCTGTTTAATCTTCATGTGCAAGTGTACAGAATCACTCTTCTCTTTGGGGCAGTTACTGCTAGACAGAAAATAATTCAGATGGAGTGGTTTAGAAGGTCATCACCGCATATAATGGGGCACATGCTGATAAAACAACAACTGAAAGAGCTTCAGCTCAAGTTCTGAAGCTTAAGTACAGTAGTTTCATAAGTCATTTTTAAAAACATTCTTCCTGATAGTCATAGATACAACAGAACTCCCCTGAGAAGAGATAACAGTTCTACCCCATGAACTGCAGTGATTTTCTACTTCAGTGCATGCATATCATGGCACTATGATGATTCACCTGTTATTTTTTTTATCACATAAAAAACAAGATCTGTTTTCCTATAACTTAACTAACCTACTGCTAAATGTCCATAGTATAGGATTCATGCTACAATTGTTAGTTTACATCAACCTAGAGCTGACACACTACGTACTTTAAAACAAATTACCAGAAGCAACACCAGTCAACATCAAATCTAGATGCATTATTTATAGACTGTACAGGCATGTTGAGAACCCCATTAAAAAGAGCCTTAAAAATGAAAAGTATTATTTACTCATAGAAGGGCCTAACACCTATCCTTGAAGACTCTAAAAGAAGTTGTGAATATTCTACTCTAAATTGGTAATAATATTCACACGTGTTAAATTACATAATATTAAGAATTATTATTGTCAGATTAGTACCTAAGAAAAATGTGTTACCTTAAGAGACTCCAGTAGTTTCTAATTATTCACTTGTAAATGACAGCAGGACTGATCAGACCAAACATACACTGAATGACTATTTTATTCTCATGTTCCATGTTCCAACTCATGTTCCATGAGTTTTTCCAACTCACCTTTAGGAGCAGCAGCTCTTAAAGGCTGGTGTTGCTATGAACAGGTACTTTTCTCTCACTATGATACAGATAGACAGAATGTCTTTTATGTGAGTCTTTAGAGGTCATCCTCCCCACCAACTCTCCTTAGGACAGCATGCAAAGAGAAAATACTTGGAGCATATTTTTGTGACCAGTCACAGGTTCAACACATTTCAAATTTTAAAATACTTGTCCACTCAAGACAAGTTTTCATCAGCTCCAGTTTTACTTTCCACTGGCTACCAGTTTAAGCAGTTTTGGGTGCTCTTCGTATCTTCAAGAGTGAAGGAACACCACTGTCAAAGAATCCAACAACACAAATACATCAGCAAGATCTAGATAATGTAATGGTTGGCAGGCCACGGGAGCTTACAGTTATAACATGTTTTTATTGAATTATATATTCACACAATTCCTTCTCTGAAGAGTCACGCAGGCATCAAAGACTCCTTGTGAAAAACAGGTTAAGAATTAAGACCTTACAATGGAGTAACAGAATTAGAAAATTGGTGTTTTATTTCTTTCTCAGGAAGTAGTAGTACTTGCGAAGTAAGGAACAAAAAACACATGGAGGGGCACAAAACAACAATATAAATAACTTCTTAAAGAAACTGGATTATATCTCCACTGTTAAGCTGTTAAAAATATCATTTAGCACCTACTGAGACTACGTTAAATACTTCAAATATACCACATAGGCTAGTGAAGAAAATAACACTCAATTTGAATCAACAAGTGTTGCTATGTATGTTTCCTATGATCGACAAAATAACTCAGAGCCACTGAAGAATGCTTCTAAGTCAATAGCTGACTTTTGATACCAAGTCACATAAAGACTGTGAATGGCCATACATGAAGTAGACCCACCTGAAGAACTCCACAAGTTTTCTTTGATAAAACCTATAGTTTTACTGAATATACTTTTAGTTAGTCAGTCTACCGTGATAATTTCTAAAAAATTTTTTTGCATGTGTTAAGAAGTGGTCAGAGGAGGATACTTAAATAATAGACATATACATAAATAAAAATCCAGAAATGTGTGGCAGCTAATACCCTCTTCTAGTCCTTACTTGGGAATGTCTTTCTGTGGTTCAGATAGCTGAACTCCCATACGATTAGTAACACGTCACTACTTCTAATGTTTCTGGAAACCATTCTTTTGGTAGGTAGCCTCCATCACATCATGAAGATTTTAAACATGTTGATTTTAAAACAAAAATGGTGATACAATTAACAAAACTTTGTTAGGGAAGAAATAAGTACAGAATTCTAAATAATTTCCCCAGACAGCCTTTTTACATTCAAGATCATCATCATGTAAAAGTTGTTAAATGTGGCAAGGTTTCCACTGTCTGCTAGTAAGGAAATTTAAAAGAATCTCCAGGTAAAACAACTTTGGACCATATAGGTAATTTCTCTTTAATATTAAATAACTGTAAAGCAGAGTTCCAGCCATCATGAAAACTACAGATATTTTTGCATGTTGAATTATAACTGCTAAAATATGAAAGGCAGTGGCACTGTGATTTGCTTTTCAAAGCAAAGGCATTTAGGAGTAAATTGATTATACCTCAAAAAGACAAACAAAAGTTAAGACATTTTGTCTCTAGACTTGTCTGTGACAAAACCAAGAGAATTTGATTATTTTTTTTATGCATTTTCTTTCTCAAAATGCAAATTAGAAGTGACCTTTGAGTTATGCTAGATTTAATGAAAGGGTGCATTCTTTTCCCAGTATTAAAAGGCAGAAAATAAAACAGATGGGTGTGAAGAAAACATTGGTAAGCTACCAATCACTTTTATTTCTGTTGCAAACTAATTACATTAAAGACTAAATCCAAGGCAGGCTGCAAGTTCACTGTAAAAGCAGTAGAAAGGAATGGAAGACAGAGCTGTTTCGTTAAGGAAAAACAGACAAATACATTCATAATTTGTTTAAGCAAAGATGGTACAGCATATACTTATATGGAGATACGTATGCTGCTAGAGACAAAATGATGCAGATTCTCAGAATGAAGAGGAAGCAGAAACTAAAAATGGCTTCAAGCCATTCTTGCTTTCTGCTCATTTACAAGCTATCTAGCCTCATGGCATGATCTTTGGCCACTTCTGGAAGGTGAATGAATGAGCATTATAATTGCAGTGTGCCAACATCCCACCTTGTCCTACTTTTGCTTGGGCACAGAAAACATCCCAAGTTTTGGTGGTAGAGGAAGCACTCAGTAAAGACTCCTCAGATGTGAACTCCTTGTCCAGATACACTAGCAACAAATGGTATATGGGTTTTGATGAAAGGCAAAAAGGAGATACAGATTCACTTTGTAATAAATACCTAGTAATGAACTGGTACCATGCAGTACTAAAATAAATGAATAAATAAACAAATTAGTACCATTAGTACCAATAAAATAAAAGTTAATATAAGAAATGCCTGTCATCAATTTCATCATCATCTAAAAGTATTTACCAGGGACTGAGGGAGGATTGGCCATATCCTTAAAATGTGAGACTACATAACTGTGTGCCTCTGAAAATAAGTTAGGGAATTCAACAAAATTGGATAAAATTAGATAAAATGCAACAAATATCCAATTCAACAAAATCTCCTAATATGATGGTAAAGCAAGGTGGGTTAAAGAAAGCTCTGTATGTGTAAAGGGGTAGAGAGAGAAAATTGAGAGAGGAACCGAGTAGGTATGGAAAATGGTTAAAATGGTTTTACTTCTGTTCATTTATGAGACTAGATCAGTACAAACAGTTCTGACTGCCATAATTTTTAATGCATGTTGGAAAATTGGAAAAGGTGATGAAGAGTCACAAGCTATACTTGGGAATTCGACGAAATACCTCAGAGTGAGGGGTTTCAACAGTACAATGCTTTTAATTTATCCAAAAAAAAAAAAAAAAAAAAAAAGACTGAGAGGCTATTTCATTACATTGCATAATTTCCCTAGACAAGAACAAAATAATAAGTATTAAAGGATTAATGTTCAGTATTAATATTACAAAGCTAGTACAAGGTTGAAAGTGCAAGCCAGAAAGTAGGTTTTTCTGTTTGTTTTTGTTTGTTTTTTTAAACCCCACAGTAATTAACAGTTTGAACTGACCATCAGATGAATCAGTGCAGTCTACATTTTTGAATCAAGCCATTGCTTCTGTATAAAATAGGCATTAGCAAATACAATTTACTGACCACAGTTAAGGGATTATTATGCAAAATGTAAGGTCTATTTTGCACAACAGCTGCTCTGAATGGCTTTGGACTGCATGAATCTATAAACATATAAAAAACAATGGGACTACCTGATGAAATATTAGAAAACGAGAAAGAAACACTGAAAGAGCCTTCTCCTCTGGACAGAAATAAGGCACCAAATTATCTCACAGAGCTAAAAAATTTCATATAATTATAAGCAAATGGAAACACTTAAGCCACATCAATCATTGCTGTTGCTATTGCTGTAAATAGAATTATTGTCAAGCTAGCATGCATATATACATCAACACATGTAAAAATAGGCTATAGCTGGAATATTATTCAAACTCGTCATCCTTGCCAAACTTTTAGACTCAGATAAAATGCGACAAATATCCAAATTTCCAGTTACAAGCTTACAAAATAGAAAGCAAATTTGTAATCTACTCTCCAAATAGGCAAACATAAAAAGCACTCTTAATTAATCTGAAAAGCAAGTCCCACCTAACTGCCTGAACAACTGGAGAATAAAACACACATTTTGCATGTATGTTGAATACATAGGCAGTTCTAGATCACAAGGTAATGAGCCTAGGCAAAGCAACAGGGGCAAGACAGTATTCTTTCAGAGAGAATACAGATAGCCAGTCTAGCAAGACCCTCCAGAGAAGAATAAAAAACACAGTGCTTTATTTTTTTTGTAACTTTTCTTCATACCAGAGTTGATTACCAGATAACCACTGACTACTCTGTTTTTTCAAATAAGCATGTTGATGTGTACAAAGTGACAGACATCAGCACGGATCTTCTCAGTGTGCCTGTAAACTGGGCCCTGGGACAAGCCAGCCAACACCCACTCATCCACGGGATGCACCTCTGGTTCTTCTCCCTAGAATCCACCAACAACACTTATTAACTGCCTCCTTTCCTGAGAAGTGGTTTTGTGCTGCCTTCTGGTTCTCGTTATTATATTCATTTCAATGTGATTCCTGAAGTCTGATATCTCAGTACTTGAGAGGTTCCGCATGTACCACCGAACAATGATTTAACATGACACTGTGACAGAAAACGGGGAGAAGGGACAGAAATAAAAGAACAAGGGATCAAAACAACTGCATTTGGCTGTGTGGGGTGTGCCTATCAACACCAATAACTGTTAACAGTGAGTCACATGTCACATTGATAGGGGAGTCGGACCACTCACATCAGTCTTCCATTTAACTGTAAGGTATCAATCTTCTTCCCTTATTTAAAAGGACATATAAAAATATAATGGGCTATTAGCTTTTCTTCTTGCATCGCTATTCAAGTTTTTCTGTTTGTTTGTTTGTTTTGTTTTGTTTTAACTTCTTCTTAAGGGAACCCTCTGGTTCCTTAGTGACCCCTCCACATTCTGAACTCTCCAGGACTTTCAGAGCTGAAAGCCTCTGTTCTACAGCTGCACCAGAGAAAGCAACCAATGTTCTCATTAATGCTGTGGCTGACTTAACAGGATTGTGATTTGACTCGAGAGAACCTATGTCAAGAGACACCAACTTTGATTTACCAACAGCCATATTCCTAATGTTATATATACACAGAAAAAAAAAAAAAAAAGAAAAAAAAAAAAAAAAGAGACACAATGATCAGTTTATTTAACAAAGAGCTCAAGAGACTGAGGCTTTTGCTCCTGTCCACCACCTACCAACAACACAGCCATACAGATATTAAATACCCATAATTTGGGAGCGTTCTGTTTTCTTACTCAAATACCCATTTTTCCTTTGAACAGAGAACATCACTTACCTTCCATATAGCAATAAGAACAACAAGGCCTTAGTCACATGGAACATTGTTGTTGAAAAAAATCATTAATAATAGTGAAGACAAGTTTGCAAACAACAATGACTCTGCACCTTGCTAGTTTAAAAATGTGTTCAGGAGTAAGCATAAAAGAGCTCATCATTTTCACTTTTCATACAGTTTTCATTCTTGTTTTCTATTGCTTGTGTTTACAAAATTGTCCTTACGGCATTCAACCCTGAAAAGATGCAGTGGCTAATTTTAGTTCATAAATTATTGCTTTACATATAGCCAAAAATCATCTGATAAGCTCTTTCTCCGTCGGAGCTGTTATATCTCAGTCAATTTCCTAACTGTGAAGATTTAAAGACTTCTGAAACTAGTTCTTCAAAAATGTGCTTCCATTAGGATTTTCTACTCACTAAAAGCACTGTCAAGCTTCTTTGCTCATCGGCCTTCCAAAACCTACATCCGTATTTCATTATATAGTACTACCCAGTAAATACTATTTTGGGCTAGTTTTGGTCTTTTTATGTATATTAGAAAGCTCTGCTATATATAAATCATTAGGGATTATTAACTAAATGAATGCATAAATAATCTGTTTTAAAATGCACTGCAGATACTTCCAAGATAATGTTCAACAAAATAAAAAAAAGTCTCACAGAGAGAACGAAATATACTATGTTTCAAACATAATTTCTAAGCTGTTTAAATATGAAACAAAATCTTGTCAAGCTACAAGTTTCCAGCTGTTATGATATCATAAGATAAATTTACAGCTACAAAACAGCTTGGTGAGAAAAAAAATATTTGCTTTTACAAAGTATGGAAATATAAATGTTTCAAGCACTGCAATTGTCCAAACAAATTAGTACAAGCAAAAATAGTTGAATTGAGTATGGTTTGATTTTGTACCAGCTTCATAGCACTTGTTATAATTACTTAAAGCTGTAGGCAAAATATGCTTTAAAGCTAAGCATGATGTATTTAATGTTAATTTAAAATGATACAATAAAAGTATACAGGTGGTCTCTGTGTCTATCATTTTGTTGTATTTTATTAAACGAAATAATAATTTATTTCCCTAATTAAGCAATAATGAAGCTGGATAACTGTCTCTGAAAGCCTGCTATGTGTTCGTGTTTAAATTCTTAACCAGAGCTAAAATGAAAAAGGAGTTTCTTTCCTCTATGACTTTCAAAAGAATAGAGTGGTGATTAACAGCAATATTTTTTTTAATGAAACACAACCTTTCATCCCTGTCATCTTCTGACCATCCTCGCTTGTACGCAGCTCTCTGACAAGTAGAATAATAACGGTCATACATCACTGCCCTGAAAGTCCAATCATCTAAATCTTCACTCGCTGCAGCCTCTGAGACTCAATTACTTTATTGACATGCAATCTTCATAAGGGGAGAAATATTGTGCATGTAAGGTCACTTGGTTATGAAGACATATTATCATATTATCTGCATGAGGGTTGCAGGGCTAAGACCTGACAGAGCTAATTATAATGGTACATGATAGAGAGCTCAGTACACATTATTTGCTTGGCTGAAACTAAAGGTGAGGTAAGACCATGACATCATGGTTTCAAAAAAAAATAATTCCCTTCCCCTTAGAGGCTATTACTTTTATTGTTTGATGTTTATATATATTATATTCATACTCTCCTCAAAAGAAAGTAAGCAATGAGAATTTCTGAACTCAACTCTGTTTCCATTTGGAAATACTTAACTCTCGAAGAAACCAAAGGCTAATCTATAAAGGTGCTATCCTTTTTACTTGTGAGACTTAAACCACAACTCCTCTTCTCTTCCAGCACCCCTAAAAGGTGCATTTCATAAAATCGGTTTGGGTTGGACGGGACCTTAAAGATGATGTAGTTTCACCTTCCCTGCCATGGGCAGAGACACACTCATACACAGAGTAAACCAAATATAGCCCGAGGTTTGAACAAAGCTAATACATACTACCACAATATTTTCTAAACATCTAAAAATGTGGAAGCCTCTAGTGAAATGCTAAGTACAGTAGATTAGAACAATATTCCAAGCATCTCATTTTGCAAATGAAATTAATTTTTATCTTTCTTTTACTCTGTGGCAACTTCCTTTCCCCAATATACTTCCCAACTCTACGTAAGGCCTATCAATCCTCCTACCCACACACTTAGACACAAACCATGTCTTGCTCTAGGATGGCTGGTAAAAATAAATGAATAAATAAAATAAAAAATAAAATAAAAATCTGTGATTTCTTAGATAATCCATCAGTGTAAATTACTATATAACTACACTTAAGCAGTGGTAGTTTTTTTTGTGTGTTTGTTTTATAGAAACTAGCTTATAAACTTATTTACGAAGTTTCAAAAGAATTGTTGTTTTTAAATTATTTTTAAACTTTTTGTTAAAATTTTATTCATGCCTAACTTTCAAAATGTGAAATACAAACTGCTCTCTTTCAATAGTTCCAGAATTGCAATATATGATTATACAATACTAGTGCCTAGAGTCAATTATATTATATATTTGTGATGGGGAGAAGGGAATATCTCAGATTTTATACAAACAACTGGTTAGATTCCAGCAGTGCAAAGGTGACACTGAAGTAATCGAGATTCAGAGAAGGGAAAGAAAAAAGGGAAAAAAAGAGGGGCAAAAAAAATGAAAATAAAATAAAAATAATCACTCTAGAATAGCAATAACTGGCAGACTGACAGTTTTTCAGCTAATAGGAAACCGGTTAGATAGTGAAACATTATACTAGGTAAGAGAAGCAAAATGCCTTCTACAACAGGTGTAAAATTCTATCTCCTAAAGTGAGCTGTTAATTAAAATTTCCCACTGTCCTGCCAGCTTCTGATAACTGACATATGACTGACATGGAGACACCCTAACATGCATACAGGGAAGACAGGGCCACCAGAAGTCAGCCAAAGCACAGAGACCAAAATGCAGATTGTGAACAAGAGGGCTACATGTGTAATTTTTTAAGCAACTAAGTGAATACTCAATTTATGGAAATATGAAGGAAAAGGTCACCCCCTTAGGCATCAAAGACTTTTTATCAAGGAAATGGAACAAGAACTAAGGGAAAACAAATGTTAATGTCATGCCCAAAACCACAAAACATTTTTATTGCCAGAATTGCTTTGAAACTAACAGGGCCAGGCACATGATACCAGCTCACTCTATTTCAGAGCCATGGATTGCAAGGCACCTAATTCAAATAAACGAAATATGAAGTACACATGGCTAGGTGTTTTCCACCTAGCAGTAATTAATGTGGACAACATGACATATCAACCACTGAAGAGATGGAACTGGGACACTCTCCAAAAGCACAATGAAAAAATGAATAACAATGAAAAGTAGCAGCCAAAAGGGGAAACGGGATCCCCATATCCTATATTCAATCTTCAATATAAAGAACCAATATTAAGGGTATGATCCAAAAGACAAGTAAACAAACAAGAAAACTGCTACACTAAAATAAAGACAGTTTCTTCCATGAAATTTAGCACTTATATGTAAGTGCTAAACTTATATATAATGTTTATAATATATATATGTAATGTTTATTATGTAATATAGAATATTATATAGAATATAGAATATTATAGAATAGTGAATGAAATATTCAGCATTAAACAGTGAATTAAATATACAACAAAGGCTCTTCATCATGTTCTAATAACACAAATCCTTTTAGAAGGAAGGTTTGGAAGCTGGCAAGAACATGCCAATGAGAAAAAAAATGGAAATACTACTTCATTAAATAATGGATTACCCTATCTCAGTTTCAAAAAAAAAAAAAATAGCAGTCTGAACTACAATGGGGAAAAAGAACTAAATAAATAATCTCTTGACTAGCTGAACATGCAAAAGCAAGTATTTCCTTCAACGTTTAGTTAGATATGGTATAAACTTTTCCTTAAGAAAAAGATCGGGAAAAAAATAAATCTTCCAAATAATGATCAATTATTTCTCTGTAGCATGTAAAATTTGGTGACAAAAATTCAGCATTTGGCATGAGATTCTTCTGTGACTCTGACAACCAAGTGATGGTCAGCACACCATAAGTGGTGAACAAACAACTTGTACTGTTAAAAAAAAAATATGGCTTTTTGCTCTTCTTTTCATTACTAAAAATGAACTAAGAGATAAGTAAGGCATAGCATATATTTTCAATACATTTCTTACAATTTCTTTTCTATAAAAATATTTTCTGTACACATCATTAGGATACTTAGCTTACAACCAAACAAAACTTTTGACGTGAAACTCCTTTAGCAACAAAATTGAGACATAGTGACACTAAACTATTTCCTGAATATGTGTTTGATTTCAATTTGGTAAGAGAGAGACACCCTAAAATATATCTTTTTTTTCTATTTTTTTTCTTTTTTTTTTTTTAATTTTAGAAATGTAATGTTTTACATTACTTTTATTTCTTTATTTTTAAAACTATGCTCACTATTGGTTTAAAGCAGTTTTGAAATTTCCCAGATTTTTCAATTATTTTTAACTGCCAATGAATTGAAAAGGTACTATGTTACTTTATTGACACATTACTGGCTGCTAAAGGAGAGAAATGTGTCTATAAAATAGATTGCTAGTCCAGCTGAGACTCATAGACCATCAAAGAGAATGAGGACATGAAGGAACCAAATTACAATTTTCATGTGGCACAGTTCCAACATACCTTAATGTATATGTCTTGGTCTATCCCATTCTCCTTACTACCCTATCTTACACACATATATGGCACACACAAATATTAAAAGCATTGTTGTGGAAAGCACAGTTTTCATTAACAGTTATTAATTGTCTCAAACAATTTGCAGCCCACTCTTTCAGCACAATCTCACCTAAAATTTGCACACCAGCTTAACATACCTCTGGAAACTGAGGATTTCCAAGAAGAAAAATGACATGGCAGGGAAGGGAACAGAAACAAAGGGTATGTGATGTGCCTCTATTGAAGGCCTGACAATGGCACAGAGTTGTTCCTGAAACTAAATTCTTTTATGAGAAAAAAAAAAAAGTATGTTAATCGTATGTTAATCAGTAATGCCAACTGTAGCTTGTCAGGAAAGCATCACAAATAAATCAAACCAAAAATTTTATTGATTTTATTAATATTAAAATTAGTAATGATAGCATTTTTGCCATTCCCTCTTCATGGAAACACAGACCAATTGACTGATTAATAAGGTCAATAACAAAACTCTTCACTTCAAAGGCAGCAGATTCCAGCTTAAAAGCACTTTAGAAGGAAAATCTAAGCTTCCAGCTATGATGATTATTGCAAATAGTTTCACCAGTTGGTGTTTTCAGAACCTTTCTGGCAATAACTCTTCCCTTTAAACCATTTTCCAAGTCACAGCTTGTTAGAGAGAACATTAAATGAGGATATAATTTTTTGGGAAAAGGGTAGAAAAACCAAAAGCCATAAGAAATAAATAACGAATAGAATCATGATTTTAGTGACCTATAGTCTATTAAAAATTTGTCCTGCAATTACTGTCAACCTTTGGATTTGGACTGTAATGATCCTTTTTGTCATGGCTTCAGGGAGCCATATTCATATCTCATGAATTGGCAACATTCAAAATAGTTGTAACTGTAAAAAAAAAAAAAAAAAAAAAAAAAAAAAAGGAAAACTAATCTTAAAAATGAATATCCAAATGGTGTAAAAAAAAGCATTGGGAATTAAACTGATAAAACACCTCGTTGCCAAACCTGGAGATATAGATTGCTTCCAAGGGAGAAGGTGGTATTATGGATTGTTTCTCAGATTGCTGTTAAACATTCCTACTTACCTTTTCACAGAAATACCATTACAGATCCGAAGCCACATCTAAACAGCAGTAGATGCTGTTTACCAAAAGAAGCATTTATCATAGTGATCCGCATCCATGTAAAACATTTTCTATGCAAATTTAAAGCCTAAATGAACAGGTTCTACACAGAAGTATGCATATAGTCACATCAGCAAACCCAAAGACTGACACACAGAATTACTGTAGCAGTTCCAAGGAGGTGTGTTGGGAATCAGGCTTTTGCTTCCACTCTTATCCAGATTCCAGTTGCGAAAACATAGTCCTACTTTTTCCTTTTCAATATAGCAGATTAATAGGAATAAATATATGGTTACGCAACTCCATCTTTTCTGAGACATCTACCATTATTTCTTTTACCCGCAGAGTCAGACGTTTTCCAGTGCAATCCAATTTTTAAATAAGTAACACATGAGATTGTAAACCAAATCTACCAGATCAATTTTTTATTTTGTAATTTATTGAGTTCCATCATTAATCAGATGGGTTTTTATAAGGATGAAAAAGGAAAATCTGAGGCTTTTGGCTGTTCTGATCACCTTCTTAAATTACTGGCTTTGCAAAGACAAAAAAAAAAAAAAAAAAAAAAGTAAATGCTAAGGTTAACCACATAATTACATACCATTTCTTTTTTTTTCTATCTTTTTTTTTTTTTTTTTCTGGTTCAAATCAATCCATTACTAGTCAAAGCTACAGTATTTGGGAGTCAGCTGTTAGATCTGACCTCTGGAATTCATTTATCTGAATCTTCTTGAAGTGACATTGCTTGTCAAAACTCATCATCCAATCAACTTCTTAAACTGAAGTGGGTTGTCCTCTCAAATTAAAATGATACTTTACCCTGTTTTTTCCATACAAATGTTGCATTGTGCTTTTCCATCAGGACCAACTTCGTAATTTTATCATAATCCAAGTATTTTATCCCTTCATCTACTAGAGGACAAAGGGAGGTAGAAGGGAAGCATATAATCGAAATTTCTTTGATGAATTGACATGTTCTGAAAGGATGACAAAGTAGGTGAGAATATTTCCATTCTGTTCTAAAACGTCTTCATTTTAAACCAGATGGGAAACAACGAGGAACTTGTGCCAATTTCTGAAACCTCAGGAATCACTTTCCTTGCATCTCCTCCTTTCTTCCCTTGTTCCCAGTAATGCTTAGATATTCAACTTCAGGGCAATAAATTCTGTTCTTTTTAAGGAAAACTGCTACAAAGTCTCTCTTCAATGGAGATTTTACTGTAAGCAGAATGACAGACACACACACTGATCCCTTCCCAACATGTCTTCAGTACAGTAAGCGTATCCCAAACAAAACTTTTCTGAAAGGTAAGATCTTAACTCTCTAACCAGTCTGTCAGTAAACCGTGCTTAAGTTCCACTTCAGCAGAATGAAAGCATATACTCATATATCAATTTTGAAGAGAGCTGTTCCTGCACAGAGAGATTACATACATAGAGCTTATTTGGGGCTAAGTTAGAGGAGTGTGCAATTCATTTGGAGCAACAGTTTTGTCTTCAAAAAGAGTAGCTTATTCATGTTTGTCCATTCAGTTTCTCCCTCCACTTCTTCACTATGTGATCAGAATGCTACGAGTATAAGACTCGTAATACCAACTGCATTCCTAAACAACAACCACAGACTACATATTTCTGCATAAATATGATGGCAGAGAAGACTGTGGATATGTGCTTCCCAGGCTTTCACTATACTGAACGCTGAGCCATATAGCCCAATAGATCAGAAAAAGATATTTATAATGATACACTGAAAGGTGAAGGTAAAGGACAGTCTTGAAGACAGGACAAAAACTACCTAACAAAATCACTCATACGCATCTGTTAGAGAATCTGAAATACTCAAAGCTGTAAAAATAATACTAAACATTAAAGCCAAATAGCAAGATGAAGCACCAGTAAATAAGTGTCAAAGAAACTGGATTATAAAATTAAACAGGTATATATATATTAATGTCTGCTAAACGTTTCTTTCAGGAAACATTAGGCACTAATAAAAAAGAGTGCCTTCAGGCTCCTGTAGCACTGGATATATCAAAGGGGGTTTTCACTAACAATTTGGGGAGTTTATGCCTCTGGGTGCTACTGCTGTGATTTCAAAATAGAATTATCTGATGCTATGTGATTTCTTGAATCATTAGTTTTCCATCTCTTCTAACTTATTTTCTGCCTTTCTTTTATTTATACACACACATACTGCAACAAGCTAACACAAAGGAATAATGAAGAGACTCTTGAAAATAAGATATTACTTGATGCTTTCTTACAAAGTTTTAAATATATAACCCTAACATGATTACTGAACGTGATATTCCCAACTGGTATTTGCATGCCAAATTCACCTCTAATACATATTGTAGGAGATATTGCTGCATCCCTGCTCTGCTATATTATCATCACAAGACAAAGTTGTGCATAATACATTCTTGTCTGATGTTTAAATGCTCTAAGAGGAATACCTATGTCAGTTAATGAAATCACCAAACATCACAAGTTCTAAAAACTACATAGAGACCTGAGACATTCCAGCTCTCTATTCAGGGCCTAAAATGACTAAAATGACTAAAATTAAGATTCTGTTCTTACTAGACATAAGACCTTTCCATAAAATCTTCAAACAAACCATCTTGTTAAAGAACTGATGTCAGAAAACAAACACAAAGACTAAGTGAGTAAAGAGAAGGGAGTGTACTCCTTAAAGACTTTTCAGTACTGTGTTCCATAGTACTCCATCTAGGAGTACTCAACAATGCATCAAGTTTTCCAATCATTCTTGACAGAATGGGCATGTAAAAATGGAGACATTTGTGCTTGTGTATGTGCGTGTGAATGGGGAATTAAGACGTTACTCCTAAACATAAAAAGATCTGAATATCCTTGAAAAGAAATAGCTCTTACTGAACCAGAACTGAAAGCCGGTAAGTAACCCATCAGACTTAACAGACCTAAACAGTATAGGAAGTTCAATAAAAATTTTTCTACTTCTGATTCTTATCAACAATGCAAACTGAATTTTGATAAAGTATTTGTCTGTCTTTTGTTTTCCAATCTGACAAAATACTAAGATGTAGTAAATATATAATCAAAAATTCTTAGTATCTTCCTTACTTTCTTTGAAAAAGAACATTTTGGTAGTAACCAGCATGAAACCATTCAATTCCCTGTCTTTTAGTTATTGAAACACATCTAACCACTGGTTGTCACTAGTATAATCAGAAGAATGCTCGTCTTTTGAGAGGTAAAAAAGAAAAAGAAAAAAAAAAAAAAAACAACACAACAAGACTAGTCTTCAAATACTGCAACCTCTTCTAAGTCAAAAAAAAATAAATTAATATTCAAGCTAAAAGAAAGCTTTGACTAGCTTAAACAGTCAACCTATGGGGAAGTTATTAACATATTATTATAATATTAACAGATACTATCTGTTGTTCCATTTTCATTCCAAAATAAGGAATATGCATTTTTCTGAACAATCAATCTAATGCTGGTTCCGACCCAGCAACAGATTTTACTTAGAAGATAGCTTGATTTTCTGAGACCACAGAATTTAACAGAAGGCCTAAGCAGTTTGGAGAGCTATGAGGTAATTTCAATTAAGAACAGATTTAATAACAATCAACCACATACAATACAGACTATGACAGTATACAATTTTGCAATCTGATGGGTTAGTTTGGACTCAGTTTGTATGACAGATTTCTTGAAAAATCAGTAGAAAAAAGGTGGGGCTTGTGGGGAACAAATTATTTTGAAATCTATATGGGTACAGTGATAGAAATATATATATATTATATATATTATAATAGGAATATTTAATGATGTGAAACTCAAGAGTTTGAAATGAGAGGTGAAAGCAACATTTTTATACTCTTATACTCTTAAAAGAGACCGTGCTTAGAACAAACTCTGAGTTGAACACATGCAAGCCTCACATGGCAAAAGCTTCCACCTCAGAAGGAGATGAAAAAAAGCACGAGTAAGCAGGACAAATCCCATGGCCTTCAGTTACTTCATAAAAAGTAGAAGAGACTCAGATATTTTAAGGCTAAACTATATCAGAGCCTTTACATACCACCAGTGGCACCAAGGAAAAACTGTGGAGTAAAGAGTGACAACCAGAGAACTTGAGCATCTCTGTCCTTCCAAGTGAAGGTAGAGGCAGGTATAAGAGGAGTTTAAGACTCCCCTTTCATACTGCCAGGTGGCCTTTTATTTTAATTGAAATGTTAATCTGGTATCCCTATAATGCTTATTTGACTTTATTTTCATAGAAACAATAGTGTTTTAAATTGAAATTAACATCCTCAATTCCACAGACAAATAATGGGAAAGAAAAAAAAAAAAAAAAAGAAAAAGAAAAAACAAGAAAAAGAAAACGACACTTTTAAAGATACTCAAAAGGTGTCTGCTGTCAGATTATTTTTACTGTATGTCTGATGTCATTTATCAAGATTATCTAAATCCAATTGTTGGATGTAAAAGTAAGTAACAATACCCAGCTTATTTTATACATCAGTTGGGATTTCAAATTTCCTTCCCATAATTTCTAGTCTGACATCATTCTATTCAAAGAACCACTCAATCCTACAGTCTACTTTCCACTGTGAAGTATGCCTGTTATACAATGTAATACATTTACAATTAGAGCAACTATTGCAGAAAAAAAGTCAGACATAAAATGTTTTTGCCACATATGCCCTTCTTCAGGCTTGTTCTTCCTTCCATACTTGTGTACTGTATTCGTTTTTGTCTGTTGATTAAACAAATAAGCTTTGTGTCCTGACAACAGACCTGAAGAACAGCATGTGTGTCCAAAACATTTATTATATTTATTATTTTTTTACCTTCTACATCAATTGCTGTAATGAAAGCTATTACCTGGTGTTATAAACCTCAGTGTTTCTTTTCCCCATCCTACAGAACCCTGAAAATTCCCTCAAGTAAGGGAAAAAATACCTCCTTCTCCCCTTGTCTCTGCCCTGCTTAGTCATGCAAAGACCAGAATGCAAAGTACCAAAATCCTATAGGGAAAGTTACTGTCACGATCCCCCATTTTGACAAGCATCAGGAAGTAATACAAATCTCATGGGAAGCAGTGTTCTCTTGAGATTTCTAAGCTGATTTACAGCTCAGGGTCAAAGCATTGCCACCTCTGTTAGTAGGAAGTACCCAAACACACAAACATCTGAAGAATCTTTTAGCTTTAGTAAGAACACAGTCTAGCCTTTCATCTCCTTGGTGCCTTAAAATGGCCAGTCTGTATCATAATCAATAATGACTTAAAATCTGAATATAATTTGAATGAAAGCATTTCAAAGCTCACAGGGCTCTGCTCCCAATAAGCCTAGTTTCTTTTATAATAAAATTAATTCTTTCTGGCCTAATACTACAAACTTGGCAAAATAAATGCCTTTGGTACGAGCAAAAATTCCAAACCTGAATCTTGCAATTGCCCCTCTAAAGGGTCATTTATTGCGCATGTTGTTTATCAGCATGTGTCTGAAATGAATGCTTCTTCAATGCAAAGCAACAGGAGGTCACATTATAATTAGAATGCAATCAATACAGTTGGTTATGACTTAGTTTCCTTTAAAATGACAATCTATGCCACATCTGCTATTATATTAATGTTTTCTGCATTGCTAAAAAAGGGATGAAGAAGCAACAACAATGAAATAAAAACACTAACCCTTGCCACTGAGCAGCTGATATAGTTGTCTTTAACTAAAAGATCACATGAGCTAATCAAGACACAAATAGTTCACCTTTAAAATACCAAACCATCTGGCTAGCTGTCCCATGATAAATCTCAGTGATAAATGTCTTCGTTTTGATATTACAAAGGAACCACAGACCTGCTCAGTTTTGGCACAGCTGAAAACACACTGGCAACAGTAGAATAGAACTCAGATGTCCTAAATATAGAAGTAAATCATTTTGACCTGCAGGGTGTAACATATTTAGAGTAAACCTGATTGCAATTAAAAAAAAAAAAAAGACTCTCTCCAGAGATGTGACATTAAAAAAGTCTCTTTACTATATTTTACCAGATACGCAGCTCCAGATTAGATTCTTGAAGTGCAACTTGAGGTCTTAAGTTTTCCAAAGAAACCTTTGGAGACTGTTCTGCTGCCTTTTTTTTTTTTTTTTTTTTTTTTTGCTTTGTTTTTCTCTGCATGATTTCATATTCATCCAGACAAAGCAGAAAGTTTGAAATGGACTTAACTGAAATTATGACATCCTTTAACAACTCAAGTTATATTTTCTCTATTTCAAGGAGATTAAATTAGATTGGAAAATCTGAGGGCTTGTGGCATCACAATAAATATATCTGTAATTTCACACAGATTGAAAAATCGTATAAACTTCACCGTATCTGAGCATAAAGCTTCCATACTTATCCAACTTTTCCAAAGCTGCAAAACCAAGTGCTGGTGTAAAATTTGTATTATTTTTTTCATGTCAATGTTTCTAATAAAGAAAAGAGCAAATAATGAATCTTCCATTAATTCAATTAATGACACCTAAAAATACCAAATACAGCTCAACCATGTAGAGAGTGCCTTTAATTACATTTTAAAAAGCGAGAAAAAAAAAATTAAGAGACAAATCTTCTGTGAACATGATCCAAAGCTTACTAAACTGCACCAAAGGGGAATAAAGTCTTTTTATCTTTCAATATTTTAACAAACATTTACTGCAGTCCTACAGATTGCAAGTGGTATTGGTGCTCTTTTTTCATTGTTTAGCCAAACAACATAGAAACTATACATAATTTCCCAAATCTTCCCTCTATAATGTTTTTTGCATATAAGCCATCATCTCTAAATTTCCTCTCCTTTACATATTGACCTTTTCTGGCTAAAGGCCATTTTCAAATTATGATTTTGTTACTGATTTCAGAAGGCTGCCCTGCAGGTAATAGCATTGCAGCTTTTTCCAGTACTGTTTCTGCTTTTATTTCACTTAATTTCTATTTCCTCATTGTATGTACAATAGACAATCATCCCAGTGATAATTCTGTCTCCTTTCACTAGACAGTTGCAGACTTTTTTTGGCCAGCTACACACATTATTTTCACCATTCTTCAACAGTTCTCTCTGGTAGGTCCTGCATTTTTTTATTATTATTGTTATTATTTATACTTATTAGCTATCTGGTTTTGAAAATTAATTTTATTTTCTTTATTCCATTCTCCTGATGAGCTATTCAGCTCTGAAGGATGTTAATTAACCTAACTTTAATTATTCTTCTATGTCCTTGCTTATATATGCAGCATTAATTGCTCACATACATACTCCTCGTCAACCAGTGCTCTTTTGCTTAGCCAAGGTATATCAAGTGTCTGGTATTTAACTCTGTGTGTGTGTGTAAAGGCAATTTCTAGACATCTGATCACTTTCATTAGCATACGTAACTCCTAACAATCTCCAAATATCTTTCAAACAAGTTACTCAACATTAGGATCTCTCATCAATGACACTTAAGGAGGGTAACATAGGGGTTATGCATGTTCAATCCCCAGCTCATCCACCGTTCTTCTCTATCATATTGTAATCTCCTAACTTTCTGCTGTGGTTTAACCCAGCCAGCAGCTAAACACCACACAACTGTTCGCCCACCCTCCCCCCTCCCTCTCTGGGATGAGGAAGAGAAAGGGGAAAGTGAAGCCTGTGAATTGAGATAAAGACAGTTTATTATTCGTAGTACTATTATCATCATTATTGTTACTATTAATATTATTTTTCTGTCTTAATAATGTATACGAAACAAGTGATGCACAATGCAATTGCTCACTACCCACTGACCGATGCCCAGCCTAACCCCGAGCAGTCCGGGCCTCCCCCCCAGCTAGCCACCCCTATATATTGTTTAGCATGACATCAGATGGTATGGAATACCCCCTTTGGCCAGTTTGGGTCAGCTGTTCTGGGTCTGTCCAC
This sequence comes from Netta rufina, assembly GCF_964035555.1. NCBI lineage: Eukaryota > Metazoa > Chordata > Aves > Anseriformes > Anatidae > Netta > Netta rufina. The sequence goes on from NC_140130.1 coordinate 14,411,727, forward strand.
TCCCAGCTCTTGCTGCACCCCCAGCCTTCCCGCTGGCAGGACAGGGTGAGAAGCTGAAACGTCCTTGGCTTGGTGTAAGCACTGCTCTGCAACAATGAAAACATCAGCATGTTATCAGCAGTCTTCTCATCCTAAACCAAAACATAGCACTCTACCAGCTACTAGGAAGAATATTAACTGTCCTAAATGAAACCAGGACACTTTCCTTTTCACTCTCATATATATCAGTGGGTGTCATGACATGTATTTACATACACTTCCTAGCCTCATCTCTGTGAATCTCTTTAACCCGCAAGCTTTCTCCTGAAAGATTATCTTGCATTGTTTTCAGGAGTGATTATACTTTTAGCTTATTTAGTTCTCCTATGTTAATTCCCTGTCCTCACAATTTTCCACATCATCAACAGAAAAGTCATAAAAGGCTCATAGCATCACTCACATCTTGTACTCTGTGCAATCTAGGAATTAGATAAGGTAAAGAAGTAGTACAGGGTCTTGCAGAGACAGACAGAAAACGAGAGATAAGCAAATGCCATCATGACAAAGAGATGCAGGCCAAACACTAAGTCCCTGTAACTAAAAAAAAGGTAGTCTGCACTACTTTGGGAGACCTAAATATTGAAATAGGCATATGGGAAAGTAAAAGCAAGCAATAAATTTAGACAGCATCTGGGATTTCATAACATGATCCACTCATGTTCCCATCATTTCTATTTTTCCTTTGGATCCAAGTTAAGAGGTCAACATACCATTCATATACTATTCGTGTTCATCAGAGCAATATGCAAGCATTGCAGCAGGAAGCATATAACCTCAGTTTAACTGTGATATTATCTTTCTTCACAGGTACTGTAGTTCTGGGAATTGTGTCCAGCAGAAGATAGAAGAGAACTGAATCACAACTCTTTCATTGCTCAGTCTGAATTTCATGCTGTATGCCATGTGAGTAAATACCTAACATCTCTCAGAAAACTGCAATGGGATTACTTTAGGGAGATTAAGTCATTACTGTTGTTCCAGTGATTACAGCATGCCTGTGAAAACTGTAATCCAAATAGGAAGACACTCTTTCCTCAGCAATTACGAGGCTATAAAGAGACATAAAATCAATGTTTGTATTGATGCTCTTTTATAAAATGTACATTTTTATCTTATTGTGAAGACCTGTGCTTCTTCATTTGCTTCAGAATCCAGTCTAACTTTTAGTATCCCAACTCTTAATAGACTTCTGAATATCTTATGAAATGATCAATATGGTGTATCTTTTATATACATCATTAATATTTTTTCCTACTTTCAACTAATGAAATATAAAACTATTTTTATTACTTGTAGTTAACAAGTTCCCTTGAGTGAAATATCTACTGTTAAAATTTCACTAATATTTGATCATTTCATCTAGCAATTCTCTAAAAACCCAGAGGAATGAATGACAGAATTAACTACACAACAGAACTGGGATAATAGTTCAGAGTACAAAAAAACAGCTCAGCATTTAGAGCTGAAGGTTATTTTTGAATTTTTGTTCCACCTAGAAGTTCTAGCTAGAAGTTCTTTACCAAAGTCTTTGCCAGACTAAAAATAAGTACAGTGACTGAAGCAGCAATATTAGGTAAAAGCATCACTTATCTGAGTACAAAACACATCGATACCAGTACTTATTTCTTGACTGTTTTAAACCTATTTATGTTTATCTATTCATAAAATCTAATATGAATTTCCTTTCCTTTCATGCTGTACTGGCTACTGAAAAGATGGACAGCCAGTTAGTCATAATACTACTATAGGAAGAACATTTTAAGACATATTAGCAAGTATCCATAATCTTGAATATTGCTTGCACAGTAATTCATAATTAATTTGGTTTGCAAGTCCACTGAAGTAGATTGTACCAAGATACAGCCATTGACAGAGACACTCACTGACTGTCTATCTGAGAGCTCTATTCTTTTCCAGGTTATGGTGAGTAGTTTGAAAAAAGAAATGTGGATATCACTCAAGAAAAAAAAAAAAAAAATCTTCTCTGGGATGTTAGAAGTATGTAATAATGAGGTTATTGAAAAGTAGAAAAAAAGAACGTTTGAACCCTAAGAATATAACAATGAAGAATTATTTCTGAATATTTGTACCTGGAGCATGAACTTGCCACTGAAACAAGGGAGTGAAGCCCAATGCTCAGTTCAATTAACTACCTGCAGCATTAATACTAGGTATTCATCATGACTACAGAATATGCCATGCCAGCATTGCATTGGAGGGGCTCCTGAGAAAGGGAGCATCCATAAAGAGAATACAGGATGGACAAATTGGTCTAGCAGGCCATATATGGGCAGGAGGCACCATGTGGGTGCCCCTACTGGAACTCTATCAGTTTTCTTGGAACAAGCACTATGACTTTCACAGAGTAATACCCTAACTTCACTGTAGATGTTACTGCCTATACCACAACAATCAGGGAAAGGTATTTGATTTCTTTGGTGAGTTATATACAGATCAAGAACATAATTAATAATAAAAGTAATCCTTAACCATACAGTTTTTCAATTTGTTTCTTGTAAGTATGAAGGCTAGAAAGAGCACAACCACTCCAGAGGTATTTCTGTTCTGGTGCCTGCAGATGTTCACAGAAAATTCCTCTTCATTTTCTAGTGGTGGTGGCCACAGTATGAATTGAAACTAGAAATTCCACATTCATTCATTCTCTATTAGAAAAGCGCTAGTCATAGCTCCTACTTAGCTAGATGATAGAAGGTGATAATTCCTTCTGGAATGTAGCACTTAATGCCTATTTTGAGTGTGATAATCACTAAATTCCAAGGAGATTAGCACTGTAGAATCCCCTAAAAGTAAAATTCGCTACAGCAAAAGGAAAGCTGAACTATGAAATCAGTAACACTATATATGGATACGTGAGAAATCAATAATTTTTACTTCAACACATTTCCTATCATCAAACTTCTAACAAACAGACATAGATGAAAAGGAAATTTCTACTATTCTCTGAAAATCTGTTATTTGGGCAGTCATATGTAATAGAGCTAAAATATCATATAATCTCCTGTAGTGGATTAACAGTCTCATGAAATCCATAGTAACTAGGCTGCTGTATAAGAATTTGCCGTCTAAAAGGACTGCAATATACTAATGCGTTTGTGTTCTGCTCAGAACAGTCAATGCATTGACTATGTGCTCCATATCAGTGCATTGGTAGCAAACTGATATTGAAGACAATTATTAAGTTCTTCAGAAGTTAGTTCAGATGAATCAGCTCAAGCAAAGGCTCAGAGATGGACTAAGGGCCTGGGAATGCAAGTCTCAGAGGAACAGTCAAATAGATACAACTCCATAGGGAGAGATTCTGACCACCATCAGATCACATTGCATATCACAGTGGTGTTGTTTCTAAAATCTTCCTAAATGAAAAACATGTCAGTTCACATCAAGAAGAGCCAATACAGAAATATAGAATAGCAAGAGAAAGGGGTAGGAAAAATCCAGAAAACAGTGTAAGAGCCCTAAGGGACAAAATATGAGCACTAAAAGCTAAGCTGCCCCTGCCCCCCCCCCTCCCCCCCCCCCCCAAAAAAAAAAAAAAAAAAAAAAAGAGAGAGAGAGAGAGAGAGAGAAATCAATTGGAATATACTAATTCACCTGATTAGGTGGAATAATGGAAGGAAAACTTCATTCCGTTTCATAGCTTTCAAGGAGAAGGAATCACTGAATGGAATCATAGAATCACTGAATGTGAAACCACTCATAAAATTTAACCTTTCAAATGCATTTATCGAGGGGTGAATATATTTGTCTCGTACAGTCTAAAGGCTACATTTTTAAGGTTCATATTACTAAGACAGAAGCATCTTCATGCATCTAGATACCTTAACAAACACAGTATGGAAGCAATAAGTGGGATAGCATGAAATATCTGAATATGAAAAACTCGTGAATACTGGATAGACGATACAACCTGATTCCTAGTTCTTGACTGCACGAAGGCCAGTTACAACAGAAAACTCAAGACAGAGAAACTGAATCTATACAATTCAAGGTTCATGTCTTCCAGTTCCAGTGTGGATATATAACATGGGAACAGTTGTGAATATGATAATTCAGCTTAAGAACATGGAAATTTCAAGAAAAAGGTGAACCAAGAAATTCCTATAAAATAACAAAGTGAGATTATAAACAAGAATAAAAACAAAGAAAACAATGAAATTCTGAAGTCAAATCAAAACCATTATTCAGCCTAAAACCTCCTCGTGTTCACTTAAGCACAAATCCCATACACCATCTTCGTAACATCCAAATTTCATCAGCCCATATATTGAAGCCCTGTTGGCAAGCCACAAGGAAGGAAGCAGATCTGCCAAGGACAGTGAAAATTCTGAGATCATAAATGTCCACTAACAGTTATAATTGATTTATATTTGTACACTGCCTCTCAGAATATTGTTGAAAACATTGAACTTTCAATTGCACAATTCTTTGTAGCATAGAACAATTAATTATGGTATTGCAGAGGCAAGAAGACTGATAACACTGTGTACATGCACCATGATAACTACCATTAGTTGTAGTAGTAAAAGCATATTGGGACTGGGATTCCAGTCAGGAATGAAGAGATGTGGGAGACTGAATCAGAAACTGGCGGAAACAGAGCTACTCTTATAAAAGATTATTGAGATTTTGCTACTAATTAGTAATGAGAAAACATTACTTTGAAGACCAAAAAACAATCTATGTCTCTTCTATAATGCAGTAGATAAAAATTTAATGCCTATAACGTCTTCCTGAAGAGAGATCAAGACTTTCTGAATTTTAGTTTCTTCCTTGCAGATTAATAACACAGTTTAGTATTTCCTGCACTTATTGATGGAAACTCACATTAGAAATATTGGCCAACATAAAGCCAAGGTTTTCTATGATGTCCCAAATTAGTTGGCTACCACAGGTTTATGGGTTATTAAAGCATCTCCTGTTGGCATTCTGCCTTACACCATTCTTCACTGAAATATTAAACCAAATTCAATCTTTTCTAGATTTTTATTAACATAAAGCTTGCAAACAGCATTAACCCCTGTTCCAACAACTAGCCTTTCATTCAATAAGTCTTATAGGCATATGTTTAAAGCCATCCATATTCAGCAAAAGGCCAAATCACAGAATGAAATTTAATTGACAGTTCAGATGTTTTGCTGGATTAGGGTAAGTAATGTAATTGATCCTAATTATAATTATTTATTATTATTAATAATGGTAATAAATAATAACTTCACAATAAAGAGGATGAACTTTTAGATAACTATTTACACTGGAAAACGGAATTGAGAGTTGTTCATTTGAATTAAGAAGTTAAATAATAAAGCACAAACATTTACAATTGATGTTTTGCAACAAAGAATTAGGACATTTCTTGTCATTCTGTTAATGCTGCAGAATTGAATACAAGGTGGGAACTTTTCCTAGTAGCGAAATTCACCTTTGGAAAACTTAAAGTTACAATGATTTTTTTTTTTTCTGTATGAAGTGTTACTAAACTGTTATTAAAAAGGAACACTAAATTCAACAGAAGTAAGCATGAGTTTCATTAAACTATAGGCTTGATGATGTCAAAAAACACAATAGGGTAACTCATATTAGTTTAAACAAATTAAAATGCACTAATATTGTTAAAAATCTTTAATTTAGTGGATTTAGTGGTAACATTAATAAAGCTTTCCCAGTAATGTTTTTTTTTCTGTTCCAATTGTTATTCTTATGCAATGATTATTTTATGGTTTGCTATTAAAATTGTAATACAAAAATATTTTATAAATAGTAGCATTTTTCCTTTTACATCTTAAAAAATAATAATAAAAATTTGAAGATACCAGCACACAATACCATGAAGTGAAATTACTATCTTAAAAATTTCTCCTTGTTGAAAGGAAATGGCAGAAACATTCCTTCCAGATATGCAATAAGAAGAGTCACTCTGTTCCCGGAGGATGCAGGAACTCTTAGAATTTCAAAGGCTGATGCCAAGAAGGCCTGCCAGATACACTTCACAAAAAATGGTTGATGAATTACTGCAGTGAGCATCAACTTTTCAAATAAATGACTGAAAATAAACTAGTTTATGTCTCAATGGAGAGGATAAATTTCCTTCTTGCTTTGGGAACCCGAAGTATGGAGAAGTTGTTGACTGTTCCACCTTTCACTGAACTAATAAAGTTTACTAAAATCAGGTTGCTTTCCAAATTTCTTTTCAGTGTGGTTCAACAAATTTAGTCAGAGAAAAAGAGTACATCCACAAAAATTCTAACACAACAGTATGACAACCAAGTGTAAACTGCCCGAATCTGTACAGAAGATGATAATGATTGATCTGCAATGTTAAATACATAATAAATTCTATGAAACTTCAAGAATGAGAAGGAAAGCTGTAAAATGTTGATTAGTACATATAGACACTACTATGGTATCAACAAATAGGATTACAACATGGGGTGTGAATAAATATTGACATGGAAGAATATTATTTAAAAATCAGCAGTGTAGTAATTTTTAATCGGTCAAATTTTTCTGTGATAAAGCAGAAGCACTGAGTAACACCACACACTGCGCAGAAGCTTTTAACTCCTCAACTATGGAAGCTGATCCTTCACTTTTTCCTACAGTTGGAAGTGAAGGAAAAGTTATACTTCACTCTCTAGCTCAATGTATTTACATGCAACAACATGACTAAGTTAAGTAAGACACAAAGCATTTTACTTTTTGACTGACACGCAGAAGGACAAGCTAAGAGACAACATTCAGGACTGTTATAAGAACTGGTCAGCAATCACACCAATTCATTCTGCATGTCTACAATGATCAAAAATGACTTCTTATCGAATAGAACTGAAATAAAAATTGTTCAGAATATATTTCAGAATGGCATTATCAGATATGAAAGATTCAGAAAGAGTATAAAAATTGTGATCAATGACAATCTGAATGTAAAGTACTTCTTCAAAGTAGCATAATTTTTTTTAGGACTTTTGCCTTCATCTTCCTCCTCTCCTCCCCTTCATACTCCTAGATATTTCTGAGATTATTCAAATTACTTAAAACAAATAAAATTTGTGCAAAAGAAACTCTTTTGGATAAAACCATGAGGACTTATTACCACATTTCTTTACTGGCACAAAATCTGAGAAAAGCCTCAAGGTGCAAATGATCTGCAGTCTATTTAACATCATGGTTATTTATTTTTATGGGCACTCATTACTCCTTACCCTAAATTATAGGTACATTCCTGGCTCCATTTCCCACTGTTCTCTAAGCTTTGTAATTATGCGTTTTTTTTAGATTCCCAAATCTTCCTCAATACCTCATCAATCAAAAATCCATGTAACATCCACTAGTTGTTTTACAGGGCAGAGACAGCAAACCATGGAACCACAGCCTGGACCCCAGATAAAGACCTTACTCATATCCCAGGACTGGGATATATGCCATAGCTTGGGTAGCATTGGCTATAAAAACCTGTTTTGCAATATCTTAAACATAGTCTTTCCATACAAACTGATATGCACTGAATTAGTGTTTAAATACCACAGTTCCTATTTTATTATGGATTATGTGCTGAACTAGTTCTGTCAAGTTTAGAACAGTATGCCATAATTTTGACTAAATCTAAGCACATGCATTTTTTTCCATGGAAACAGTATTACAAGTATGCCCATTTCTCCTGTCATAGAAGATTTTAATGAATATTTTGATAAACAGCTGTTATGCTATAGACATAATAGCATCAGTTTCAGCAAAGAAATGACACAGCATCAGAAGCGATCACCTAACAGTTAATTATTTTTGTGAATAACTCAAAAAAGTATAGCGTGGATCACTTCAATATTTGGGTTTACTGGACAGGAAAAAACTTGTGCTTAGATGAAAAAGCCATTGGCTTCTTCATCACCTGCCCATTAAAGCTGAGCTGGGCTGCTGTCACTTTCTTCACAATATCTTTAAAGAACAGTGGGTTTGAACAAACTAAATGATATGGTATTGCTCCTTCCCTGAAACTGTGTTTTGTAATTGCTGAACAGAAAGGCTGATACAAAAAGTGGGATCTTTATTAAAACAGAGAATCTTTTTAAGGGCACTGTGTCATGTATTCAAATCAAAATAATTTATTAAAATGCAAATTTTATTTCAAAGGCTAAAAGATCACTGCAGATGAGATAGAATCATACACTTAGGCTGGAAAAAAAACCTTAAGATCATCGAGTCCAACCATCACCTAGCCAACCATCACCAAGTTCCCCACTAAACCACATCTCTAAGTGCTATATCCAAAGCATCTCTTAAATACCTCCAGGGATGGCAACTCCATGATTTCCCTGGGCAGCCTGTTCCAATGTCTAACTGCTCTTTCTGTGAAGAAATTCTCCCTGATATAAAATCTAAACCTCCCCTGGCACAACTGGGGGCCATTTCTTTGTGTCCTATCACTTGTCACCTGAGAAAGAGACCAACACCCATCTCCTTTCAGGTAGTTGTAAGAGAGCCATGAGGTCTCCCCTTAGCCTCATTTTCTCCAGACTAAACAACCCCAGCTTGCTCAATCACTCCTTACACGCCTTGCATCCTAGTCCCTTCACCAGCTTTGTTGCTCTTCTCTGAATGTGTTCCAGCAACTCAGTATCTTTATTTTAGTGAGGGGCCCAAAATGATATGTTATTGCCACACAGGTGTTCAGATAAATTCTGAGCCAGGGTGGGTTGAAGTCAAGACAAGAACGAGCTACATCCCATGAGCAGGATTACTAAATCTTTCTCTAACGAACACAAAGACTGGAGACGGCAGGTGCCAGACCCTTTGTTAATTGTGCCCCAAGGCTCCAAAGCTCCCTGCCTTATGACATTAGATCAAGCTCCCTTCTTTCCCTGCTTTCAAAATTCCTATTCTTTCAAGGTTTTGCCTTACTTAGCCAAACTCCACAGATTATTGCACTGTAAGTGCCCAGAGACACTGTATAAAAGGTACTTCATAAAAGCAGATTACCTTGTTAATCAGAATCTCTTCACTCTCTCTGGCTTGTTAGCCAAAGCAGCTCTTCAAGACTGTCTCACTGCTGTTAGTTTTTCCTCTTTTTCCCCCTTTCCTTTTCCTTATTAAACATCAAGGCAACAGCATATGAAAAAACGAACTTCATTCAGCTATGCAACAGGTATAGGAAAACGTAGGAGGCTCTAAATCAGTTAGAGAAGGTTTTTAATTGCTCAAAAGCACATCAAAACTCATCAAATTCAGCCCTATTATTCCTTAGGTCACACAAGCAATCCATGGGATTATACTTGAAAGTTCCTCTGGCTTTACGTATTCATATGTAATTTCTTTTATAATTATGAGAGATAACACTCAATTCTGCCTGTCTTGGCTTCTCATGGGGTATTAGAGTTACATAAGGGAGAAGGTAAAAAGCACGAGCTACTAAATGACATCTATGAGAGCACTTTTTTTTTTTGTCTAAATATTGGAGGGATTGTCAAAGAGACAGAAGCTCTGACTGTATTTCATCTTCAGTTTATGATTGCCATTGTTCATAGACTAAAAGAAATCTGACAGTCATCCTAAGATTTAAGATTCATAAGTACCTTTTCAATGACGTATTTCAGTGAATTTGATTACTGAAATTACAACATAACCTATATCATAATGCCTCCCTCCTCCTGATTTAAACATGTTATCTATCAACCTATTACAGGGGTTAAATCTCATCAAGCTGTTCTTAGGCATCTCCAAGTCTACTTCCAAATCAAGAGTCACCAAAAAATTAATACTGATGATGATCAATCAAACAAAATATTTAAACTACTTTAAAAGAGAAGCAGAAATTCATATGCATCTTGGATAGAATTCACCCAGAAGTTTCAATTTATTCTGTTGCCATGTAAAGCTTGACAAACAACATATAAAAACAAACAAAGCAAACAAAAACCATGATCAATATTTGGATGAGGGCTTCCTATCTATCTAGGCACTACAGGAAATGTTCACACTTATGAAATAATTCTCCTTCTTAAGTTACTCTTCTGATATACTGTCAACAAATTTTAGGCTACCTGAGGTGACTCTTTAGGATGTGATACAAAACTGACATTGTATAGATGTGATACTTAACAATCTGTAGCCACGCTGATATGGACTCACTATGCACATCATAACATCAACATATATACATATCTTGTTTCTCTGCTCCTTCAACATTTCATTACCCTGAAAGTGAAGACTAGGCTGAAAATTTGAAAAGCCTCATCATATATCCACATGTGCATGGCTAAAACACCTGCAGCTAGTTGTTTCAAAGTACAGATCTGTGCAGATCTAACTACAGCCAGAAAGAGAAACTGCCTAGAGATTCCACTCCTATACTAATATATTTGTTTCCAAAGCAGTACTTTAAGCTACATATCAAAGAAACCATTTCCTAGATTGACTGATTTTTTTGTGTGTTAAGCTTGTGAAATATGGGAATTGTCAAGAAACAAAAATTAGATGCCATTTTTATTTAGAAATAACATAGAATTTGAAAAAAAAAAAATTATCTCAAAATCCATGAATTAGGAAAGTCCAAAATACCTGCAAACTGGTATTAAATAGCTTACTTTGGAACTTAAGAAAAAAATAATCCTTCAACACCCTTAAGAGACAAACAATCACAAAGTGAGCAAAAGCTTAAGATAAGGAATGAACTAATTCTTTTACTTAAAAATATAAACATCAGTTTGACCGCCATATTTTGGTTTTGGCTTTGCGTTTCACTCTTTGCTCCATCTCCATACTTAAATACTACTTATGATGAAACAAAGTGAGTTTGACCTTCACAGATCAAAACGATTAGACCTTGCTGTTGCACCTTTATCTATTTAAAAGTGCCTTCTGAAGAGGGAACTAGTTAAAATTCAGTGCTATCAGAATAATCCTGTTCAAATTTTAAATAACTCATAATATAAACCAAAATATTTATTCAGATTTGAAAACTTGGTTCATTACTCTCAGGACCTCATTTTATGAATCAGATGCTGTTTGCCCTCCCAAACTGTCAACAAAGTATAAACTAAGTGCACAACTTTGTAAGCTGATTTATAAACTGGCATCCTCTAGAGTGTCCACAGAAGAATTCTACATCTGAGCTCTTAAATATGCAAGAACAAATCCAGCAAAACCCCCACAGCTCCACAGTAACAGTATTAATTCTTCACCTTTCCTGCTTGTGACAATGAAAAAAAGAACGCCAGAGCAAAATTTGACTCCCTGGTAAAACACTGCAGCTTCTTTAAGGAGTAAGTTGACAAAGAACGATTTTAGCGAACTGTTACATCGGTATAAACTAAATATTAATCTGCCAGGAAAACACTGTTTGTATGCAGGATGGACAATTTAGGGTTAGAAGTGCATTCTTGCTTGTGACTTGTCTTGTTTGGATCTCCCATTCAGTGCATTTCTAGCTACTGTATCTTAGCTACAGAAAGCCAGTGTCTATCCCCACTGGTCAAATCTCCCCTAGAAATCTTCCAGGCTTTCTTTGTACTCTACAGATCATACCTGCACCTTATTTTTTTTATTTTTATTTAATTTATCAAACCTCAATTCATATTTTAACTTTGCACTGGAACCTCTTCTGCCTGATTGATGTTACCTGTATCTCCTAAATGAATGTCATTTACCAGCCTTGCAGTCTATTTTAACTAGTTCACTTCTTCCAGATCTGAACAGTTATCTTTCATAAAGATGCAGACAGTAGAAAAAAGTACTTAAGGCTCAGCAGAACAAGAGAACTTACAGACACTAAGCACTCTCCTTCATAGTATGTCTTGATGATCTAATTATGCTCATTTGTGGGACCATTGAATGAGTAGTACCATTGTACTCCTTTGTTGCAAACACATTTTTAAATAAAAAAATATCAGATGACTTCTGTTTTGTTTTATTATTAAACTCACCTTGGTAAAGGGATTACCTTTTACAATAACAGAGTGGAACTAAAGTGAAAAAAAACAGTGCAATGATTAACAGTTAGGCAAGGAACTCCTTCAGCCATCCTCCATACTTCTGTCATTATCTAACATCAGATAACAGGACAGAGGCAAACTTTACACCCACAATTGGAGGCTAAGGGATGCCTACATACCTCCTTTTTACCTTATTGTCATTTCCACCTCGTATTTCTTTTTCTTAACATACATGCTTTACATCAGTAATGCTTGCTTCAGAAACACAAATTGCTTCTGAATGATCTAATAGCTTATTTGTAATCTAGTTATTATAAAGTTGCTCTCTTTTTTTCCCCCAGTGGAATTTATCATTCACTGTCCTCACAATGTAGAAAATAACAACTGAATTAATTGGGCGGGGTTTGTTTGGTTGATTTTGGTGGGGGGTTGTCCAGCTCGCCCAGCAGGGCCCAAGGAATGATTTCCATTAAGCCTGTTCCCTTTATTTCATGTGAACAAAAATGACTGTTAAGACAGGCTACTCCCCCCTACAGTTCAGCAAAAAAACACCATCTGGGAGTTGCCTCCCTCCTATAAGGAAAAGGTAGAGATGGGACAGATGCAGTTCTCTAACAAAATCTCTGACTGAATGTAGTTCCAAATGTACTGCAGCAGTTGGTATTGAGGAAGCTAAGCCAATGTAGGGAAACCCAGCACACTGGCATAGCAGCCCCTTAAGTTTGGTACACATCTATTCTAACTACACTCAGACCAGACATAAACAGTAATTTAGTTTTCCATTCATTGTGAGAAATCAAGTCTACTACCATAAACAGTTTTAAAAAAGTTAACTCAGGCCATGTTCACTTTCCACCTCTCTATGTGTGACCACATAACACTCAACAGAAGTAAAAGAAAAGAAGTTCAGGGATTACAATCTTGCTTGGTCTTTAAGTAGACATAACAAGGGTTGCTTGCATCCCCTTCTGCATAGCATTCCTGCAAAATGACTCCTACTTTTTTTTTTTTTTTTTTTTTTTCAGCCTACTGTGCTAAATATCATCATTACATTTGGTAGGCATTGTAACAGAACTGCAATACAAATCTGTTTCACTTGAGAAGCAAAGACTACGGTTCCTTAGGTTTTATAACATAGTGCTTAGTACAAATTCTCTGAATTTTTTCAGTGTTTCACTATGTGATTTTAGGAGTCTATTTTCCCCAGTGGCACGCAAGTACTAAAATTGCATTGCATTGCATTTTGCTCTCAGTAGGTGGGAAAGTGCATAGTCAATGGGTTATTTTCAATTCTTTATTTCAGTTTTATGCAGCCACAGGTGGGGGGGTCTTTCAGGTGGTTGCTTAGCTTTACTAGGCGCTTTAGAGTCATAGACAAGCTTTCTTAAAAAGGTCTTACAAAAACACACCAATGTTGTCAATCATGCAGTAAAAGAATTCCTTCCTGTGTAAATAGAAGTAACTTGCAAAATCTCCCAAACTGCAAGAGGCAGAACAATGGATATTAAAAAAAAAAAAAAAAATCAACCACCCTGTTTTGGGCAAGGAACACAAAACAATTTCCCTTGTTTATACTTACTGTTCACCACTTTCCTTCCCTTCTTCTCGCCAGGTGCAAGCTCTCTGCTTAAGGGCATACAAAGCTAACGAAGGATGTCATGGTACTTCCTATCATTTATTTTTCTAGCACTGAGGCTACTAACAGACCACTGAAACATCACAAAACAGGAAAAAAAAAAAAAAGTTGGGGGGGTCAACCTTCCTAACATTTGCTTTCAGGGCTCTGAAAGAAACTTTGATCAACAAACATATCATTAGATCATGAATACTGATATTCATGTCCTATAAAACACTGACAACTTCTTTTCCCATAACAAATGTTTCACAAACATTTTCCCTTTCTTTCCTGAAGGCAAAGTTAAAGAAAGGAACCTTCAACCACAGCTTCCCAACAAACTACGCACACGGAATGCAGAAATTCAAAATACATTGCATCTTTTTGGCTGATCATAGCTTGGAAGAAACATACGTTACAGTATGATGTGTGAACCATAAAGACCCAACACACAAGGGAGTAAAATAGTTTCACTGCTGTTATGCAGATGGCTGTTCTTTTGACTGTGCAGGAAATTTATTTCCTCACCTATTTCTCTTAGTTTTTTATTTAGTATTTTTTTAAGTAGGCTTCTACATGTACTCACTATGTGGGAATGAGTACTTTGTTTCTGATGACTCCCATTTCTCCCTCATTCAAATCAGTAACTAACCACAGAAGAGAAGCCAAGGTCATGTAAGCATCCTATCCCACTAAGAAATCTAAATCCTCAGAGAAAAGCAGCTCAAAATTGAACGTTCGAATTATCTTCATCAATATGAAGAATGGTGATCAATATTCATCTGCAGTAGGTCTTCCTACGTGCATATCATTTTCACAGAATCACAGAATTTCTAGGTTGGAAGAGACCTCAAGATCATCGAGTCCAACCTCTGACCTAACGCTAACAGTCCCCACTAAACCATATCCCTAAGCTCTATATCTAAACGTCTTTTCTTAGTAGAGATTTAGCTATTTAGAAACTGAGATGTACATGCCCAAAAATAAGACTGTGTCACATGTTCAAAGGCATTAATTAATGCATGCAAAATGGTAGTAGTCCATTAGGCTAACTAGTTTTCATAAATAATAATCCTGAATCGTATAATATTCTGTGACCAAGTGGCATGTGCAATTCAAAATATCTCAGATCATTAGCAAGCAGTATTATCTGCAAAAGCATCAAGAGACTCCAGAAATTTTCCTCAAAAAAGCATGAAATGAAAGAATGAAAATATACTTTTTCCTTATACACAATAATTTTAAAGAGAAAATGCCATCACCACATTTCCAACATTTGATATACAGACTCATGGCATGAGGCAGATATTTACTGCCTCTGGAATTAACATGTGCTCACCTGACAGAATATTCAATTGGAACCTGTACTGTAAAGATTCCTTTTTTTTTTTTTTTTTTTTTTTTTTAGCCAAGAGTATAAAGCTTTACTCTGTTTATTACAGAACAGTATACGCTGTATGGAATATAGTAACATGTGCCTGTATGTTATTAAAAACAGTAAATTCCTATTTAAACAAGGGTTACAATCTGTGTACTAAGCACTCATTAATGGTTATGAATCAAAATAAAGGGGGGGCACTTGTAGCAGGTGTGCGTATCTATGAATTTCAATACATTGTAAAACTGTCTGTAGCCAACAGCTTCATCATTTGGCCTTTCTGAGCTTGGAGACAGGCAATTTTTCATGATTTTACTATTTCTGGCCAAACAAAAGGTTTTTAATTAAATATACCACATGATTCCAGATGTTTGTTTATTTGTTCCAATGAGGCTGTAAAAACGCCTGAATGATAAAATTGGAGGACTCCTGCAAAATCCAGGCTAGGCTGAAGTGTTAACCAAACATGGGGATCTCTCAGGAGACTGTATGTGCTCAGCTTTGAACATGTTTCCTCTGGAAGGACTGTAGTAGCACTGCCTACGTCTGACCTTCTGTATTGTAAAAGGTTATCTATTATAAAGCCAAGTGGCAAATTTACTGGACTATTTAATATCTATTTAAATTTATTTATTTATTTTTAATCACCAGTTACACACTCATTGCATCTTTAGTTCTTTTGCATACCGAAAGATTTTAGATAGGTTTATGGTTTTGGATCTCGAGTTTCCACTTAAGGAAGCCAACATTTTCCATGTTTTTCTGCCACCTTATACTCACATTGCTTGGAGCTTGAGCATTGTTTTCTTACTGCCAGCATGACAAAATGAGCTATGTTGTGAAACATCAGACACTTTCTAGTCTACCCAAAAATCTGAACTAAGTTTTTTTTCCTCATTAATCATACTCACTCTGATGTGACATTTGTATGGGTGACTGAGCCCCAGACTGCCAGGTTAGTTTTGGCAAATGTGGGGAAAGTTGCAATGAAAACAACAGAAATTATGGGAATACTGGAAAAAAAAAAAAAAAAAAAAAAAAAAAAGGCTTCAACAGTCAGATTAGAAAATATGCACCGTGGAAAAAATGAAACTGTAATATCTGGAAAAAAAAAAAAGGCTGATAATTTTGAAAGGCTGAGTTTTATATTCCTAATTCCCATTAGATATAGAACTGAAATTTTGTACGCAACTCTTTAGATGTTGAACAAAATTTTAACCTAAACTTGATTAAACACTTAATTCCTTAAGTAACTAAGGTTAAGTTAATCTTAGTGCCTTTTAAAGTCTTGCCCCCCAAAACCCCATTAGTTCATTTCAACATAAAAGTAGCACTTCAGGAAGTGATCTTCCTAGAACTTCTTGTCCGCTTGGTCTCAACCCCCTGGGTTCACTTTCAAACCCCAGGACGCAGAGAATACTCATAAATTAAAACTATACTGTCTTTTAAAAATAAATCTTAACTTTTCTAACCATCAGGAAAAGCTTTGAACAAAACTGAAAGTCACTTTATATACCATTCCCAACTCTTTCACCCCACCCTGATTTCACATGCCTAGTTGCTCTCATCATGGAAAATAACAATGTGTCTTAATGCTGAATTTTTAATAACCTACAGTACACTGATTCAACTCCAACATTCATTTTGTACACAGACAAGAAATTGTTGACCCTCTAAGTGTCAAGAACATGAATTCAATGACCCAGAAAATGTATTTCTTGAACCATATTAGTCAAGGTCACACTCAAATCCAACCACAATTTATTCCACATTTGGGAAAGTCTTTGTGCTTTACATAGAAACACGCAGGCACTGGCAGAGACTTATCATGACTGAGCAAGTGAGGTAAATTGGTCCACAAAAGACCACTGTTACTGTGGTGGTTCTATTCCAGTAAATAAACAGATTAAGGCTCAGGAGAGGTACTATATGAGATACTCCTTAATCTTTTTCATTAGTGCCCAGCAATAAACCACTCCAAGGCTGAAAGCTGAATGGATTGTGTGTGCTGAACCTCTCAATTCCTTTGAAAGGCAACATCTGTGACTGTGTGTCAAATCACACAACGGGGGACAGATGTCTAATGCATTTGCAGACTCAGGGTAAATACCAATACATGTGGGCTACTGTTATCCAATGGATGTACTTCAAGGCACTAGACCTCTGCAAGGAAACGTGCCTTCTAGCATTTTTCCCCACCTACATTGTTCCACTGGTTCCTTCTACCTATTCCTCTCCATTCCCACAAAGCAACCACATCAGAGAAACTGGCTGGAAATAAATTTGAGTGCAGTTTGGAAGGGAAAAACATGGTTAGAAACATGAAATCAGCTTCACCACTGAAGAAACAGGGGACCATACCTTTCACATCAGCTCCAAATACATGATTTGGCAGGTCTATATGCACATGCAAGGGCCATCTAGCAGTGGCTGCAGGATGAACCCCTCTCAGTAGCATCAAAAACAATTAGTTCACAATTGAGAAGTCTAAAAATCTGCTGTTATCTCCTTACACCTCCAAACTGCAAGGACTCCAGCCTACCACTAGGAGAGGTTGTCTTTCAAATGCCTTTAACTAAGGGAAACTAAGACAGGAAAACCAAATCTTTTCTTATTCAAATCTCCTCTCACATTGGCACTCATCTTTACCATCACTTTGCTTCCCATACTTCTCTAGTGTAACTTGTGCTTCCATGAATGAAAATTTTCCAAACTCAAAATATAAGCAAGGCATTAGAAACCAATTTCTCATATCATGGCAGGCAAGCCAAATGACATTTTTTCTTTTCATCATAACAGAATCCTTATTTTAGTCATCTCCTACGGTGCCAGAAGAACAGGATTTCCACACGCTCCCCTTGGGGCTGTCATGAGCACAGTACAACTCACTGATGGGACATGTTTTCTGCCATTAATAAGAAATGTCACAGCTTTTGAGTGTTCTTGCTCCTGGAAGATATTTTTCTGTTCCATGTTACTGCAACACCTCCACACACACACATACTTTTTTTTTTTTTTTTTTTTAAAGGTCAGTCATCTCACTGTCAGAAGATCCTGGCCTAAGAGGTGTGCAGCCTATCACTCAATCTGAAATACTGTAGCTTAGAAACTAGAAATATGGTTGCACCTCACGAAAACTAACAACAACAACAAAAATTTACCCACTATTCACAGGTCTCTACCTCTGAATTTTCATATATTGCACCCGTTTACAGTTCTCTTATTCATCCTGCTCTGAATTATCAGATGAGTTTAAGCAAATATTCCTATATACATATATGTACACCTTTTGTTAAAATTTATTTTAGAATTTATCAGATTAGCTGAATGATAAAATAACCCACAGTTATTTTATGATTATTATTCTCTTTTTGGACAGCACACAATGAGCTGTTTTATGCAGCTATACAGAAAAATCAATTGATAAGCATAAAGTGCAGTTCACATTAAGGAAACTAACTAATTATGATAAGTTGCTACGTAAATTGCTTTGTGACTTTTCCAACAATCAATTTCAAACTCTAAATAAGCCTCTGGCTTGAAAACACAATGAGTACCTAACAACTGTGTCAATAATAACAACAGAGAAGACTGCAATGATAATATAAACAGGATAATTATCTTTCTGGAAGTAAGTTTTTATGCTGATTTCTTTTTATGTCTGTGATTTAAAGATAGCACAGCTTTTCAGACTGAACATATATCAAGTTGAAAGCCTTCAAAAATATGGACTTTATGTATTAACATTTATTATTAAGAAGTGTGTGCCAATTCTGTAATTTTACTTCTAAATTTGAAGCATCATTTTAAAAATCAAGACCTAATCCTTGAACGATCAGTACACATTAGTTCCAGATGAACCACAGAATATTCATGTCTAAAATCTGCACATGCAGAGCAAATTGAGGTAGAAAAGGAAAATCCCTGGAGGATCATTTGGGACTTCCACACCTTACATCAAATGGTTCTTTCACACATACTCCTCCTGTTTCTCCAAAAATTCCATCTTCTGTCTACAACGCTAGACTTGGAAAATAGTAGGTCTCTCTGACAACTAGTGGATAGTAAATTCTAGGACATCTGGATCACCCAGTGCTCATTGTGCATTCCAAAGTATACTTCTGCCTTGACTTAGTACATATCTCCATTCCTACAAAGACAGTAGCTGGATTTTACACCCTAAAAATCAGTCAGAATGCATTATGTACAGTCCTACCAGTCATTATTAAAAATTCTATACCTATATACTCTGAGCACTATAGCACAATATAATGTTTATTTTTCTCTGATCAAACAAAAACAGGTGTATCAAATGCCGGTGTCTCTGTAACAGACTATATACCAACATGCTTTTACTTGCTTAAAAATGCTAATGTTTAGAAAGATCTTAATTTCAAATTATATCAATTCTTCTATACATCCATCAGAGCAAGAGAGAAATTGAGAAGGAACCTCTTCTTTTCCAATCTCTCTCTCTCTCTCTAAAAAAATAATAATAATAAAAAAAGGCTTATAAGATTACCTTCAGAGGACTAATGGAAAACTTAAAAATATTTTGGCTTTGGACTTCTAAGCATTGCTTTTGAATGTAGTTTATGACTTTCTTTCTCAAATTGGACTGTTTCAGAAAGTAAGAAAATGTGTCAGTATGTTGATTCAAACATACTTCTAGAATAAATAACATTTTTTCATTCAGGCACTTATAATTCAAAATGAGGGTGAAAAAAAGACAAAATAATTTCTGTGCATACCAGAATGCTTGGATAATTAACTGAATAGATACCAGAACAGGACAGTGGATTTGTTCAGGAAGTTCTTACAAGCCAGAATAGATTGGAACTATTAAAACTTGGCATAAATCCAATCTAAGGCTCTAAAAACTACATACATAAATACAAGCTTAGTTTTTAATGGAAACTGCTTCTTCTTCCTTCCACCAGTAACCTATGGGGAAGACTTACCTCTGGTTGTTCCCAGAAGCAAGATCTCAAGAAAGGGAGTCATTTATAAAATGTTACTGGAAACCAAATAGCTTTGGCAAACTAATAAGTTTTCAAGTAAATCAGATACTAGACAATGTTATAAAATATCTGTTTATACAAAGAGCATCCAGCACTTTTTTTTTATATGGGAAAAACAGATATTCATTATATTTATGATTTAATAACTTTGCTTCTCAAGAGATAGAATGACAAATTACTATTTTCCCCAGCAAATGGAAAGCACTGTTCTTTTTGAAAGGCAACTTGAGTCTGAATGCTTAAACATAACAAAGGGACTTCCTTACCAGAGGTGACATTATGAAGAAGGAATATAGAACCTCACTTAGGGAAAGGGGGGAGAGTGGCATTTTTCTGCACATTCAGCAAATTATCCTTAAAATTAGAATATAACAATTTTAAAATTTCTTTTTCCATCAATTATGACTACATTAAGTATTTTAAAGCTCTATTTTAAGATTTTATATTTACTCGGTTAATAAATTGATGATAATAAGGAACAGAAAGGTAACAGGTCCACGTATACAAAACAGTGAAATTGACATAAGCAAAATTTTAAGAATACATTTCTAGTAAAACACATTACATTTCTTTAATTTTGTGTACTGGGAGCATGGCCATTTCTATTTAAAAACAACAGTATATATCTTTGATTTTTTTTTGTAGCTATTTTCTTAGATAGATCAGGAGAAGCAGGAAGAGAAGTCAGGCCCGTTTTGTTTCAGTAGCAAATTTGAAAACTACTACAATACAAATCATGGATTTTATTTATTTATTTATTAGAGCATACTGTATGGCAGGGGAAGGTGTCTATGAACTGACTTCTTTTTATCAGGGTAAGAGAAATATATAAAATTCACACAACTAAATCACTGATGTCTAAAACAATATAAAAATAGATATACAATCAGATATAAGATACTAATTTAACAAAGACCCTTAGGAGTTTAAGATCATCGTTTTGAAATCTAAACAAAAATAAAGCTAGCTATAAAATTACCACTTTGGAAGGCTTGCTTAATGCAACAATAATTAGGTCTCATAAAGAATCAAATCATATTGCTGTCAGGTGCCCAAAACCTGCACAAAAGAAGGCCAATACATTTTCTACTAAGAAATAAATGGGACTGAGCAAATGTTCAACATAGAAAAGAGCTTCTGAGCAACAATATAATTTATGGGAAAACAACTTTTCCATGATGGGAAGAAAATTTCTAAAGCTTAAAAATGTTTATTCAATATTTATCATTTTCATCATGTACTTAGACACTCAATCATCACAGCATTTGATATAATATTTACAGTGATTATTCCCTTGTATTTATTCCACTCTAATACAGTACTGTCATATGCAGATTCTGTGGGTTCTGACACTGAGAAGGAGATTTTTAAAATTCCTGAACATTATTTGTACAAAATACTGAGTCAACCCCGAAAGACCAGATCCTGTCTGGAAACAATATACCGAATATATGAACATGAAAGGTTTAAGATACATAGTGCAACACAAGCAAAATAACATGCTTTTCTTCCCCTTTCATATTTCTCCCTATATATAGCTATGAATTTCGCAAGTAAAACTCTACCATTCAAATACTGTTTGCTCTGCTCCCCCTCCCAATCCCGAAAATCTATTTACAGCTGTACCAAACCATTTGCCAGACTTTCAGACTCTGGTAAACAAGTTTCTCCAGGGACACATAAGAGCACTTGACAAACTTAGAGCATTCTTCTTTTCAGTTAGGGTTGAAAACTGCCAACATTTTACATATACAACAGCTGATTCAATCTTTTTTTTTTTTTTTTTTTTTTTTTACAACACTGAAAGCATTCAGTGAAGAAAAAAAAAAAGATATTCATAACCTAAAATAGCATGTTTAAGTATTTCATTCTTTTCTTGGAGATTTTTCTATTGACTCCAATTAATCTTTTATGGGCTTGTGAACTTGGACATATTTCTTTGTGTAAAATAAGTTGATTGAGTTAATAAGCCCTGCCAGCAGGTTGTTCCAAGCTTTATTTACAACACCTGGAATTTTGGAAAGATTTCTTAATGATTTCCTTGTGAATACATACACATACATGTATATATACACATTACTTATTGAAGCATGTTAACAACGCCTTTTAGGGCTAATTTTACCTCCTCCTCCCTCCTCCCCCCCCCCCCCCCCCCTTTTTTTGATGACACTCTTTTCTATTCACTTAATACATAATCGTGTTTAATCCTCAAGGAAATTTTCAGCATATGTTTAGTATGCAAAGCAGAACATTTCTGGGGAGAGTCAAGACAGAAATAATATGGAAGTATGTGAATAGCTAAGGGTAAA
The DNA here is from genome assembly GCF_964035555.1 of Netta rufina. Lineage (NCBI taxonomy): Eukaryota > Metazoa > Chordata > Aves > Anseriformes > Anatidae > Netta > Netta rufina. Next base: position 14,434,031 of record NC_140130.1, read on the forward strand.
AAGTTGATAATTTGGGGAGAAATATCATTCTCCCCTTTCACAGCAAGGCAGGAGGCACTCTCAAACCCTAGTGAAAACAATGGTATTCAGTATTTGGTGATTTCCAGATCTGAACAGGCACCCATATAGACACATGTGTAGCACCTACTATAGCTACAAAAGTCAATCCATACTGAAAAACAAACAACTTTTGATGCACAAAAGCTACTGGCATCTCTATGTCAAAGTCAGCCATGAAACCACACCTCTAATTCACCATCATATAGATAAACATATCTGAGGATACCTGGCTTAAATATATATTTAATGTATTTTTATAGATCTTAGGCATTTATAACATTCTGTTATTCTACTTATTGTCATGCTAGACCCTATTTAATCCAACAGCAGCAATCCAACCTCAAAGCAAATATACTTACCTGGAAATCAAAACCACAACACATACCTTGGGTTTGTTTTCTTTTTTCTCCTTTTTTTTTTTTTTTTTCCCTCTCTCTTTTATTTTATCTGGGGGGATGAGGAAATGGGAGATAGAGGGTTGAAATTATTTTGGTCTGTTTGTTTTTATAATCTTTGAAGTCCAGGTGTATGCTCAAATCCAGGACTTCGGTTCAGTCCTTTCTCTTTAGATGACCTCAGTGGCAGAACACAACACACTACAGCACTTTCATGACATCTGATTTTCAGTACAACATATCAGTTTACGCTGAGGACAGGATGTAGCCTGATATGCATCTGAGCCCTTGCAAAACAACAGTGATATAGACTGCAAGGAATGAAAGTCTAATCAGTTGCTTTCCTCACTCTTCCCATCTGAGTCATGGATCCTTGTCCAGTTGTGCTGCCTACCTGGTTCTTTCTTAAGGTTTAAAACAATAAGGCATTCTACAAACACCCTCTATCACCTGCACTGTCGTAGAATTTGAACACACACTAAAACCAAGTTACCATCAATTCATAAATACAAGATTGATTTTGATTCTGGTACTCTATACAAAATGCACCTCTACACAAACGGTTTACATGATCACAACTCGGAAAACAGTTGAAATATTAAAATCCCCATGTAATCAAATGCATAATGTGGAAAACACAAGAGTATTGGTCCTCTGGAAATACTGAAAAATGCTGCAAGCTTTATAAATCTTTCCTTTATACAACAAATGTGAAAGATCTTGGAATTTGCCCTTCTTGATTGATCTAGTTTTTCACCTGCTCTCTGAACTTCTTGCTCCATAGGTATGCAGAAGGAATTCAAGAATTTGCCCAAGGTGCTTTTTAAGTTCTAAGGATTGGTGAAAAAGGAAATTGGACACTGATCCACCTTTAATGTTGAAAAACATAGAAGAATCCATTTTTACTGGGAGGAAAACATGTTAACGTTTCAAAATTATAGCCTTAAATTATTAAACTGCCAGCTCTCTCTTTACAAATATTAGAAAGTTTACAATTCTCTCAAAATTACCAATACTGCATGTAATCATCTACTTAGCAATATTTAAGTACTCTAATCTCTTTAGGTTTTTCTCTCACACACACACAAAAAAAATAAATCACTGAATGTTTTCCACAGATTTATGTGCTTTCCCAGCAGACCACCTTGAACTCCTATTTAATACCAGTTAAAATCTGTAGTCTTGACAGGTATGGTTTTCTCTTCTAGTGCTTGAATGTTAAATATTTAAGTGCTAATACAGCAATAACTAATATAGAGAAGGCCTTACAACAAAGCTTACCACCTTGCAGCAGTCCATACCAATAAAAGTTCAGTTCATACCTCTATGATTGGTGAGGTCCCTGGATCCTGAAGGCAGAGGTGTATAGTTCATTTCTGGGGAGAGGGAGGCAGCTTCGCTGGAGGCCTGTGTAATAAAACAAATATTATCAGTACTCTTGAGTGAAGGTCAGTGATTATACAAAGAGGATGCATCTGCAATATGATGCTCTTACAGGTGCACAGAATTACCAGTCATGGAAGATTACTGATAACTGAAAGAAAGTTTAATTTGTTAAGGTTGCTTTCAATCTTTTTAAAAAGTTGTATTCACAAAAGTTTACAGAACGTACACAATGATATTCAGTATCATTACTAAAATAACATTCCCATACAGCTCACAGCTTTAAAAAATTACATCTTTATCAGGAAATATTTGGACAATGTTAAAAATGTTCCTCTTGATGAAACGGAAAAACATTTACCTGAAGGAAGTTATGAATCTACAAAAAAAAAATAAATAAATAAATAAATAAATAAAAAAGGAAAATAGCTTGAATAAGGTAGCATACTACTCAAAATGAAGCAAAAAACAGATTCTATAATTCCACTGCACTGTAAGCTAAACCAAGGAATCACTTAAAATGATAATGCCTATAATGTACAAAAAGTGGACTTTTTTTTTCTTTTAAGAATACAGATTCTTTAATAATAAACAGAAAAACCCACCTCAATACTGTAAGGAATTTAAAGAAGTCCCAAAAAGACTTACTCAGAATCCTTAAAAGCAAAATGCTAAAGGAAGAAGAGAGGAAACTTTTTTTTTTTTTCCTCCTCATAATAAAGAAATATTTCAAGATCCTATGATTCTGATTTTACAAGATTAGATTCTGGAGCTATAGTTTTCTGTAAACTAATCTTAAGACAGTTGAAGAAGGTTTCATCTGAAGGAAAGAGCAGTATAACGACAAGCCATGTTTACCATCTTGCTTTTTAGTTATAGAACAGTAATGTTACATTCTTAGACGGAGATAAGAAAATAAAGCATCCTAAAGAATCGTCACAGCATCTTAAAAAGTCTAATTTAAGTTAAATGGACTGATACCATGGTGGTGACATGCACTGAGTTTCAGGCACTGAGTTTGCTCTGGTGTGTTTAAAATCTACCCATCACAATGTACATAACAAATATAAAGTTTTTTAATAGAAGATACAAAGGACAAAGGACAGTGTTCACTAAAAGTTACATGATTATTTCTAATTAAAAAGATAAGGCAAATAAAATAAAGTACAAAAACTAAACTATTTCTTGAATCTCATAATTTACTAAGGGAATTTTAAGAAAATAATTGTTTATCTTCTGCGCAGGTTGTTTTTAAATTATATTTTGGCTTATAAGCCACAAAAATCAACAAAAGCAATCCACCCAAATCTCTTATTATTTTGTAATTAATCATACCTTTAGATATATATATATATATTAATTGAAATTAATTCAAAACCAGATTTTAAAAGGTGGATTAAGAAGTAAACACAAAATAGGACTTCTGGAAGAAAAAGCTTATTACCAGGCTAAACCTGAGAACAACAAGCAGAAATCCATAATAACAAAAGTTAATAGTGTTAATGCTATGTTAAAGTACTTATAGATCTTCTTTTTTATAGCTGTATAGCTATATAGCTGTATAGATGGTAGCATATTAAGATGTACAAGGGTAAGTGACCGAGTAGATTAATATACTAAGCTTTTGATTTCAAAGACTAGCTTTCAATTTTTCACACAGAATCACACACAGAATTTCTAGGTTGGAAGAGACCTCAAGATCATTGAGTCCAACCTCTGACCTAACGCTAACAGTCCCCACTAAACCATATCCCTAAGCTATCCCTAAGCTTTTATGTCAGATCATAGTTATAGTCCCATTTTTGTCCATAGTAAAACTCAATGTATAACATGAAAATACATCATGTATTAAGACAGATGTCATAATAGAGACAGGTTTGCCAAAACATGAAGAAAACTCTAGGAACTCCTCTGTCTGTTGTCTCACCAGTGACAAAAAGCTGTCCTTTTCAGAGAGGTAATAATACAAACACAGCTCTTGCCATCAGAGAAAGAGAATAATCATTTGATTTTAACCAATTGTAAACACGCAGCCCAATCTACCCTGGACTACAAGGGATTGGAGATCCTCCCTCTTACAACCAATATGAGCTGAGGGCACCTAACACCTCAGAGGATGAGATCAATGCCAACAGTATGACATATGAAAATAATCCCAGGAACAGGCATCTATCCACAGCTACCTGTTTTCTTTGGGCCTATAAATTCTGGGAAAGCCAAGAAGAAAAATGTCAGTAACTGTTTAACGTAAGACTTCATCCCTGTAAATCACTCCAAAACCTGAAGGAATAAGTGGTCTCATACTGTACACTCTAGATGTTATCTGCCTATTCAAGTGTACTTAGTTGGGACTCTGATAATAGTGAAGGTTTCTCTTTAGTATTTTTAATCTCAATTTAGACTGTTGACAGCTTGATGATAGCTTTTCCTAAAATTACTGGAAGAGACTTTGCCTTTTCAGCAATATACCATTGAATGAGCAAAATTCAAGAGCTTCTAAAAAGGATATTGCAGTGAAGGGGCAATTTAGCTTTATTTCCAATTTTAGGAAAAGCAAGAACAGGAGGTTTTGTTTATTGGTGTTTTGCTGCTACTTTATGTACAGTATATAACTCCCTGTCAAATATAGAACAGTTTTCATTATCTTTGAGCTAAGCATTCAGTTAGAGCAGCTTTAATTTTATGGAATATCATCCACAGTTAGGATTGTTTTGAGAAAAAACATTGTCTGGAGCTCTGAGTCACATTTCTGAGTAAGCCTGTGCCCCAGCAAAAAGACAATTTGTTTTCCCTACTACAGATTATGTTTGGCCCCAAGTATTTTCCAAATAGATTTGTACAGATCACATTATTCTTGATATTCACAAGAATATTTTGACAGTGATAGCACTGACATGTGACAATTATGTCTTTAAGTATTGGTGGCATATGCATCAGGAGTTCTTGCTGCAGTTGAAACTACAAATATAAACAGCTTTGAGGAAAGCTGGTTAAAGTAGGTGGTAACTTCAGTGTTACAGGTACAAGTAACCAGACAGCTTAGTAAGGAAATTCTAACAGTATTATTACTGGAAGCTTGTATTCTTGCAAGCATTATAGTCTTCAAAACTTTTCAGTATATCATAGTACAAGGTATAAAAGTTACAAGGCCAATAAAGTTTCTTGCAGCCTTAGTTATGCACATAGCCAAGCACTTGCTAAATTGAGGTCTCTACCTCTGTCTTGATATTAACCTACAAGTTTTGTCTGAGCTAAACATTTTTGTACTTGGTCCTAAATAGATAGTAAAACAGTAACAGACCTTCAAATCACATTCATTTAAATGAGACATACTGTAGAATGTACAGTAGGAAGAAGTGCTATAATTAAAAAATAGGGGGGGGGGATAAAAGTGCATTTAAACTTTGTGCAATTTTATTTAAAGCAATTTCATAGCCATACACCTCAGGAGACAACAATGCCATGATGAATCATGATCATTCAGCTCATGCTGAGTTCTAACACCACCCTTGGTCATCCTTATAGCAGACACTGTACATAGCAGATGAACTTGGAACACTGTTGTACAGCTTCAGTAGTCCATACTTTTTTGGTTTACAAAGTATGAAGTGAGGGGATATCTAGTTTCTATCATTTGCATAAATTTATATATTTTTTGCTATGTTAGTAAAAATCTTAGCATCTCTTTACAGATATTTGGGCATCTAAAAATCACTATGCTTATCACATATGCATAGTGTTAAACTTTACAAGTACACTGCTGATATTTTCTCAGCACCAGGTAAGAAAATACGTACTCAGGAAAGACTTAGACATAACTTGACAAGTAATATTAGAATGGTAGATAAGAAAACAGAGAAAAACAAAATAATTAATATATTACTTAATATGGAACTCAAGACATAAAGTTTCTCTTGTGTATCTCAGAAATACTTTAAGTGTGTAAGATTTCTCCTTTACAATGTGTTTCTCAGTTAATATGATTATATCAAATCTTCAGCATTTCAAATTGTCAATCATTTTTTTCAGGGAATTGACCAAGAAGCAAATTTACAGTATGATATTCATTTTGTAAGCCTGAGCCACGATTATCAAGAATTCTTATGTTCTCTGATAGTGTTGTTTATTTTCATTCATCAGAGTTTTAACACTTGTCAAAGTCATCTAGTAAGGTCACAGAGAAGTGACCTTAGCAATTTGAAAGCTTGTTGCTTCTCATTTGGTGACTTATGTTCAAATAAAAATGGAAAACCAATGGTACTTATCACATTACAAGATACAAAACTTGAATTCATTAAGGAAATATGAATATTCAAAAGATTTTTAATATATGCACAGGGAAACAACAATTAAGAAGGAAGCAAATCACTGTATTACCTTTTTTTTTTTTTTTTAATTGACAAAAACATTTCTCCAGAACGATAAACGAGATAATCTGTGGTATAGTTCCAATGTAAATGATCAACTCATACTTGCCTTTGAAAAACTTCTTGCTTTATGTAAACACACAGCAATATTTTTGTGATAAGCCTATTCTGTCTTCATTGTGCTTGTACTCAAGACTTAAAATGAATTATACATGAACAAAAAGGTGGCTTACTATCATTTTAAGAATTCTCTACATAAACATCTATGGGATCTATTTGGATCTCTTGGAAAGAGTCCAGCAGAAGGCCACATAGATGATACGGGGCCTGGAGTATCTTCCCTATGAGGAAAGGCTGAGACACCTGGGTCTGTTCAGCCTGGAGAAAAGAAGACTGAGAGGGGATCCCATCAATGTGTATAAATACCTGAGGTGTGGGAGACAGAGGGACTTGGCCAACCTCCTTTCAGTGGTTTGTGGGAACAGGACAAGGGGTAATGGCCACAAGATAGTGCGCAGGAAGTTCCACACCAACACGCGAAAGAACTTCACGGTGAAAGTGACGGAGCACTGGAACAGGCTGCCCAGGGTGGTTGTGGAGTCTCCTTCTCTGGAGATATTCAAGGCCCATCTGGACGCCTACCTAGGCAACCTGCTCTAAGGAGCCTGCTTTGGCAGTGGGGGTGGACCTGATGATCTTTCGAGGTCCCTTCCAACCCCTTCAATTCTGTGATTCTGTGATCTATTTAGTCTAAGGACTAGTTTTGGATCCCTTGGGCACAGATACTTTCCCCAAGAAACACAATAGCAACAGTCTTCAGTAATTTCCATTAACTTTTAAAATTTGCCCTATGTACCAATACGGTATTTATTTATTGATTCACTCACTACCACTGGCTGCAGCCGTTTACATGTCTCAATCCTATGAATATATTAAACCATCTAAATTTGTTCATGTTTGTGATAAAACATACAGAAACTTTCCACACACCTGCTCATCGACATTTTTCAAAAATTTAGACATAACTAGAAATTCATCCTTTACAGATAAAATATTAATTTATGTATACTTGTCGTGTATAGATGTGTGATGAGAAACATAGCCTGTCTAGTAATAGAAAAAAATTAAATGTATCCATTGTGGATTGAATTTATTACATGTTTGCACAGAGTATCAAAACACTAGTCTAGAGGGAATGTTTCTTCCTGTAAATTCACACAGCACCAAGTGCTATGGGGCTTTAATTTCACTGTGAGGTCTTTGAGAGTCTCGTGATAGCAGAAAATATTATAGAAAGCAATGATACACTTAGTCTTTAACCACTTTATCCTAGGGAATGGCTAGGGAAGAACTTTATTTATAATGTGTTCAGTTTTTTTTTGTGAATTCAGGAATCACACAGAAGGGTTGTCAGTGAAAGAAAGATAAAGTTTAAAAAAAGGGGTAAAGAAGGATACTAAACAATATGCAAAGGTAGAACCTGACAGGACAACTATATACAGCAGGCTACAAAAGCAAAATATCTTGCTTTCCTTTCCCCTCCTGTGAACTGGGATACAGGTCTCCAATGGGCTAGCCTGCAGTTGTGACAAATCCCAATAAGCTGTTATGTTTAGAAATACCAACAGGTGGCATGGCATGACTACCTGGAAGACAGCTTTCCTTGATGAAATGGGATTTTCCAATTCCCCTGCTCCACAGCCAAGCACAATTAACTACAGGTTAGCAGTTGTCTTTAATAAACTTCCAGCATAAATTAAAGGAACTTTTAATTAAGAGGGAGAGGGGGAAACAGAGGCATGGTGTTACCACAACTTGCCTATCTGTAGAGGCTTACTGGGATGACCTCCTCACCCTGCACAGAAACAGTGATTTATTTCAAAATCTGGTTTTAGACGTTAGGCCATGGTAGTGAAATAAAACAAGAGCACCACAAATGAATATTGTACGGAAGGTGGAATTGAAGAAAAGAGGTACCACTTTTTTTTGTCTCTGCTTTATGTTTTGCCTAGTGTCACAAAGATCTGAACAACTTTCTTTCATCAGCAGACATTAAAATTAAATAAAACAAGTAATTTAACCAGTCCTAATAAAGAAGATAAATACAGTTGGACTACTCTGAACTAATACACCATTTTAATTTATTATTATAAATGTACCTCATTACACATGATTTCCTTGTTAACTACAGGGATTCTTTTCACCAAGTTTTTTTCTTATCAGTAATAAAGAGAATTCATGAGACAAGAAGGGAACTTAAGGGCAGGTATTGGTAGGATAAGGGGTTTATTTGGCTTTATGTTTCTTCTTCCTACCAATCTAATAATCTTAATAGTAAAAAATAATAACAATAAACAGAAGTCTGAACTTCTAAGTCTGTTGGGCATTACTACATGGAAGTGAAAAATGCTTCTCTAGTATGCAAATACAAAATAAAGCATGAAGAAAAAATAAACAAACAAAGAAAGGGTAACACATTCTAACTTCAGAGGAAATTAAAATCAGGCCCACAGTGGCAACTGGCTCTTAAGAGAAACCTAATTAGACTTAAGAACACAACAACAAATAAATAAATAAATAAATAAACAGGCAATATTTAGAAGGTACCAGGAAGGGAACATCTCGTGTAGATATACTGTTCATCGGCTACATCAAAACAGATTTGTATAGATCAATGGTTCAAAAAATACACCTGGACTGCTATTTTTGGCAACCACACATGTTCTTTCAAATACTTTCAGCTGCTGAAGAAAGTAAAGGGGGAACTGTAATTCAGATAAGCCAATCCTCTTTCAGTCATGGGTTGAGAAACAGCAAAACTTAAATGACTCTGTTTCCAAAATTAAATCTCTTTACTAGATATTTCCCTTTCATATTTCTAAATGTCAGAATAAACAAGCAGTTATCTAATAAATCCATACCTGTGTTAGCAAAGAATGCCGTAACCCATTTCCGACATTTTTTAGTTTAATAAATAGCACAAGTGTTTCAGCTATAATGAAGAGTGTGACTTTGAACTAAGCAAATATTCATTCAGGACATTTTACCAGGCTGTTTTCATATCTGATGCTATTAACAGAATAGATCAAATTATTGTAGTACTAGGAAGACAAGAACAGCGAGCGATCTTATATTTTGGTTGACCTTCCAATTCCAATGACCTTTAACAAGAAAAGGCAAGAGGATTTTGCTTATTTAACAGAAGTAGTGGAGCTGAAGGAGATGCAAAGCATTTCAGAATATATTTCTCTCATTCTCATATAAGAGAGGTTATAACTTCTCCCTTGAATTTACTTTACCTTTTGGTTTGCACTTAATATTAAATTGCAAGGTTGAAAGCAAGGTGCAACTGGATCAAAGATGTAAATGAACATAAGATAATTCTTATGCATTTAGGCTTAATTGAGTGTAATCGATATGTCTGGTGTGCAGCCAAATTCAACTGTTGTGAAAAGCACCTAATACATGGACATTATTTTTGGACTACTGAATGCCAGAAAATAATGAGCTGGCATTCAGCTTTGGTGAATCAGACCTTGAATTTTCATCTAAGAGCAGTTTTGAATTATTACTGAAGATAAGGTGTAAATGTGAAAGGGAATTTTATCCATGTTTCTTCCATGAATCATAAATGAGGAAAAAAATTACAGTCTAAATTGCACTTAAAAGGAATAAAGTCTTTTCATGTCATACATGATTTATCAAAATGATCTCATTTTAAGGGTACTGTGGTGTATCTTGATTAATAACATTAGTAAGCATGATGAATGGCCTCTTTAATGGTAACACAGAATTTATCGGTAAAATCCCTACTTCTACCAAAAAGGGTGGGAAGTAAAACACACAGCAAATAGCTACTTGCAGGAGAAGCTTATGTAAACTCTCTCCTGTGTATTTTGCATCTAAGAAGTCTTTAAAAATTCTGAATTTAAGTTTATTCTCAGGTTCATTTTGAAAACAATTAACAGGTTTTACCTAACATGGTGGTTTTAACCACTACAAAACTCACTTTGCAGTTCACTGCAAAACAAGCTGAACTCTGAATGTACTGTAGAAGGATGTACATATTGAGGTCTTTTGAGAACATTGGTCCCAACCCCTTACAATATCCTCTTCATTTTGCTTTAATATCCTAAATGTTTCCCTTCTCCCATTACTCCATCTTCCCCCTTTTCCCCCCTCCCCTTTTTTAAGCCTGCTCCAGCCTGCCCTAACTAATTTCCTTTTGGGCTGACAGATCAGAGGCCTTCCTACCACTGTTCCTTTTAGACCTGTGAAGCCCTCCTCGTAATCCTGCTGCTTGTCCACAATTAATCTTTCCAGTTGCCACATTATTAACACTACCACCCACAGACAGAGGATGCCTGAGCACGGCTGGACACTAGCTCCCCACTGGAGCATCAAAGTTGTCAATCACACACTAGTCAGAAAGTTGCCTGCTGTCAACATCAGAGGTTTTCATCCTCTCCTACCCGCTGATCAAACATTTTTCTTCAGAAGATTAATTCAAAGTCCCCACCCATTTCCTCCCATATCCTCTTTCCCTTTTAGGTTTACTCAATGATCCATCTTCTGTATGGAAAAGGAAGCAGTGTATAATAGAAATCCTTTCAAAACAAAAGTTCAGCAAAACTAAATTTAAATCCCAGCTGTTATCAGCCCCCATCCTCTCACCCCACCCCCGGCAAGTTAAACACCTTAAAGAGCTTGGATTAGACCTAGTCACAAATGCCTTTGATCAAAGACTCCAAGACTTTACACAAATGTAATCACAAGGCAATGACTGCATCTAAGAAGCCTGAATTGATTTGTTTTACTGTAACATATAACACATGAAAACACCCATAAGTCTTTTTGACTTTCAAGACCAATCATTTTCAACTTCTGTCACTGAAAGCCAAGTATTTTAGCAACTACCTAATGTTATTTTTTTAACCACAGCAGAAAAAGTGGCTTCTTAATGCATGATATTTGCATTCTATCTGTTTAAAATTTGTATCTTAGCTATTTGCATTTAGCAGCAAAAGGATGCAAAAGATTCTGCTTGGTCACTCCATTCAGTTTCATGAACTTAAGGAAAGAACTTCAGTAAGATCACTTCTCCCTAGTCATATCCCAGATTCTAATATTTTCAATCGTGACAAGTTGAGAGTTATTCCTCAAGTGGCTCAATATTTTTCATTATGCAAGATAATAGAATCTGTCCCCAAAGGACCAATTACCAATGCTAGCAACACAACAGTGAATTAAAGGATTACCCATCAATGTATCCCCACAAGAAACCTATTTGTTGTAAAACTTCAGGCTCAGTTTTAAAAGGAGAATAAAATCACACTACAAGATAAATTCGAATTTGCTAAAACATACTGTTCCCTAAAATGGATTTCTGAATACATATTGTCTCTTAGGCATTGATCCATTAATTAACCAGGAAATTTACACAAGACACCCCCCCCTCCCCCCCCCCCGCCCCAAAAGCATAAAGCTATGCAGAAGAATTTGCTGCCTTGACAGCTGTTCGGAGTTTGGGACAATAAATTCAACCAAGAAGTTTACATTTTTTTCTTAAATTTCTTTACTAGTATCTTTACCACCAGTTCACCTTATGGGAACATGTGCTAACTTCTTTTCATTTACAGTATGCAGAAGGATTCAATGGGTGTACAGTCATAAAGAAAATGCAAGAAAATAAATAAATAAATGATCATGTCATACCCCAAAACAGAAAACTCTGCAAGTCTTGCCACAGAATTTTGAAAAGTCACACACAACTATTCTTTGATGTGTCTTGTAGAGCAAACCACAAATGAACCGCGAGATGCAAGCAGTGCCATTCACTGCATTTTGCTCATCACACAATGGCTCTGAAAGAGCGAGAACAGTACTGACTTCTTAGATATTATAACTTCATCAGAAGGTGCAAAAGCACAGGCAAGTCACTTATGGGAAGGGAAATAATTTGATAATCTATTAGACTGCAAGTTTCTTTTAGTTGTCCCATAAAATATTTTTTAACCAATGATATCAGAACGGCAGAACACAACTGTAGTTCTTTAAATTTTCATGTCTAAATCCTACTGAATGACAGATGGTTCTTATATACCTTCTTTCAAGCAGACTGTCCCAAAATGCTCTATATTCTTTGGAATACCGTATTTGCTAGAATGATATCCTGAGCATATAAATATACTGTGAAGCATTTCCTCAGGAATTTCACACGAATGCCTCCAAATCAAAATATGCTATTCAGTGTATTGCCTTACACTGTACAATAATTATCAAACTAGTCTGACAAAGTATCCAAAACAAGATACTCACAATCCATTTTCTCTTACAAAGAGAAAATACCTTTAACTTTTGAAAACGCATGAAATTGGGTCATTCTGTGATTTATGCTTCGTTATGGCAGTTATAAGTAGCATACAAAGTACATATAAACCCAGATGCAAAACTCAAGCACACGTTATCTACAGTATTGTGACATATTGCTTTTCTCAGAATGATATTCTGAAATACAGATGACTCAGAGCTTCCACACTTGTTTTTGCAAATCTGATGCCCAAAGATTTTCCAGAAGTCAAGGGGAAATCAGTTTGGTAAATTGCTTTTCTGGGTAAGAACCTCTGAGACTGTTCCATAAATTAAATCAGTAACCTAATATCATCACTTGCAAACACATTCAAGTCAATGACAACCAGAGGAATGCAGAACTGCATGCATGTCTCATTGCCCAAACATAACTGTTTGCAATGTTAGAGGGTTGGCTTTGATTTGCTATTCATTCTGCTGCCCCGTCTTTCTTCATTTTTTCATGTATGGACAATGGTGCAAAAATTAAACACAGGTCCTAAAAGTTATATGATGACATCAGTTTAATATCTAATGTTCTGTTACACTGATCACCTTGCTTAGTGGGCCCAGGAACTAAGAAACTGGAAGGTTAAAAACGCTTTTAAGGCACCTTAATTCTGCCAAATGGGAACAGAACTGAACTGGAGCTAAAACCTCTTGTCACACTACTTAGTCAGCAGAAGGGGGTGCTGTAGTGTAACCTATTTAAAATGCAAATAGAGTAACTTCTGTAACAGCAGATTAAAACTAGCATTTTATTCACTTGGCATACCCACAGCATACTGAATGTTGGAATCAGACTTGTCACTGCGCACCGCAGGTTATTAATAGAGCTCAGAGTGGTGTTGCTAAATGCGCAAGTTAAAAAGCAAATAAACAAAAATGGATTTATCTGTGGTATTTGTTCTCTGGAAGAATTCAGCAAGGCCTGCCTTACACTGCACATTTGTTTATCCAAGATCACCGAGGTTCCTTTCCCCCCCCCCCCTCCCCCCCAAGTATTTGATTGACAACTACTTACCACAGCCAGAGGTCCTGGGATATGTGATCTATAACATTAACATTCTAGAGAAAAACACAGTTATTTTCAACCTGGACAAACAAATTTATTAAATAAGACAGACAGGAAAGAGTCTATGGTGCACAACCACTTCTTTCTAATAGGTCTTTCTAGACGCTCATGAACCATTGGCACAGGAGAAAACACAAAGTTAAAGACTTCGGCAGAACCAAATCAACACATTGTGCTATGGCTTTACACTTCATTTTCTGACAATGTCAGGTGTAAGGGCTGGCAAGTGGGTTTCCCCTATATATTCAAGCCAACTCCTTTTTCTTCATCTCGATCTCTCAGAGATTCATCAAAAATGCGATTTAATTACATCTCCTCCTCCTCCTCCTGCTCACCAAAAGAGTGTAAACATGACTCCTTTTTATCTCCTGATACATCTGGACAAGTAGACAATGTGCTAAAACAAAATAAATCTGCCCTGACAGTCACATCAAAGGGTTCAGCTAGGGGCTTGCAGCTACTTAAGGCACAGGAATGTTGTTGCTAAGCATCGCTCTACAACCTATCAGTCCCTTAAAGAAGAGCTTTTTTCTTTCAGAGGGAGATGAGGAAAGCTGGAGAGTGGGAACCAGACTGCAAGGGGAGATTGGGGATTTTGGAGGATTTTGAAGCTTAAAGTGAATTGTGTGAAGAAAAGGGGTTTTGTTTTGTTTTGCCTCTTGACATATAGTGTAATTTTTTGGGATGGAGAGTAAGCAAGGAAGGAAGGAGGGGATGAAACTTGTTCATGAAACATCTGATTTTTTTCCCCTTAGATAAAAACAGGCGAAGTCTTCGACATCCTTTTTCCAAATCCCAGTACTTACTGTAGATTCAAATTAGAGCAATAGGGGTGGGATACCAAGCCTGTAAAAAACATATTGTGAAACACATCCCATATCCTGCTTTTCTATCAAGCATTTGATGAATGTGAGCATTCCTAAATACATGAAACCATAGTAAAGTCAGTATCTCATGAATATGCTGTATTGGGAAAGGGAAGTTTTGATACATATGCACATAACACAATTTGATGCTCGATTTACTAGTAAAAGTTATTCCCTTTAGAGAGAGAAGCCTTCACTGAAATCATCTATATTCAGCAACGTGCCCTGCAGGACTTCATTCAGTGTTTACAACTCCAAAGGAAGCCAAAGCCATGCTAAAGCCAGACCTTAGAACTGCACTAACTACAAGCACAGTTGTGATGAAATGGACAGAAAAAAAAAAAAAATTGAATTATGCTCTCATCTCATAGATGCAGAAGTATATTCAAGGCAGATAGACAATCAAGCAGGAAAAGTAAGGAACTATTAGACTCAAAACTTAATTATCCCAAAGGTCAGCTAGGAAAACCAGTAGTTTGGTTACAGCACCACTGAGAGGTGAATGAACTTCTATCACACATATATGCCTTATAAAACCAGTTTAAAGGTTTAAAAAATCTTCCTCCCTTTTTATGAATTAAACAAAGAAAATGCAAAAGGGACTCATTCTACATGCAGGGTAACTATCAAGAACATGAACAATTACTGAGGCTGTGATATTGCACAAATAAATAACACTTAGCATTATCTTCAGCACTATCATATTTATTAAACAGTGACTGAGGGCAGCAGTAACCATTTTTATTGTCCCATATAGCTCTTATTTTCTAATTAAACAGAAGGTTATTTCCACTGCCAGTGCAGCCATTTATCTTATTTGAGTGTTACATAATATTTTTTGCCAGCCAAGCCTGACTGTGAAATGTTCTGTGTGGTGAACTGTGGCCCAACTTGCTTTCCTGTTTGGTAATCATAGAAATGGGCCATTTTGTGCTGTGTTAATAAATAAACTTTTTGCAATTTCTCCTAAAACATGATAAAGCTTATACTTTGTCCTACCCTCTAGCTTCAATACAAGGGCAATGAGCTGTATTATTAAAGATATAGGTCAAGCAAACCTGATGATTTCAATCCTGTGGGGTGCTTTAGAAACTGTTGTCATATTACTGAGATCATTCTGCTGTTCCTAATTATTCCTCTTGGTTGCTTCACATTTCAAGTGATTTCTCTCACACTTATGTCAAAATTTATAAGCTGCTCTGTGTAACAACACTACATTATTTCCTCACTTGTTATGGTAATATAGGACAGAAACTAGGAGAATGCTTTAATCTATCTGACAAGGATAATGTAGTCTAGAAATGTAATAAACTTTGTATTCTACCACAGAGTTGTTAGCTTTTTTTCTTCTACCATGAAACATTTCTTATAGATAGACATCTTAGAAAAACTAATTGCTACAATAACTTGCATATCCTCTAATCTAAGTTCCTTTTATCAGGAAAAAAAAAAAAAAAAAAAAAAAAAAAGAAGTATCAACATTAAAGCATTCACTCCAATAGCTTCTGCATTGTCCTTACTCGTATAATCACTGTTGTCCAACAGAGTCTGATGGCTACTGTAAAACTACGCACTGCCAAAGAGAATGTATTTCCATGAAATCTGTGCATCACACAAACAGTGCAAAAGGTTTGTAATTAACAGGCTGCGCTTTAACAGGCCTGTAACACATCTCCAGCTGACTCACACAAAATTTTATTTGCACTAAGTAGGTTGAGATTGGGCAAACATAAAATCATCTTTGCATGATAGCTTCATGTTGTACAGTGTCTTTTGAAGGATTTCGGAATTTAAGGAAAGCCGCCAGTGGAAAAGGTCATATAATGAAAGGTTTGAATTTTAAAGTTACTGAGGGTATTGCTTGCTATGTGGGCTAAGCTGAAGCATGATTTCCTTCAGAACACACTAGAAAGCATGAAATAATATTTCAAAAATAAACAAAAGAATAAACAAACACGCACAACTCCAGTTAGAAAATGTTGTATTGGTAACTCAACATCCATCCTGAAAGTTCTAGGGACAGTTTTGCTGAAATAGCTTGTATGTTCAATTTGCTGTATTTGTCAAATGTTCAGTGTTCTCACAAAGCACTTAAAAAAATAATAATAAAAAAATAAAAAAAAAACAAGCTAAAAATGTAATAAAAAACAACAACAAACAACCACATAATAAATCAATGAAAAAAAAAGACCTATTCACTCAAAGTTTTGCACTGTATCATTATGATAATATTAGAGTAAGTCCACTGCATCAAAGTAAGGCAATACAAAAGGAAGAAGAGCACTGGTCTACAAAGGCAACTTTTGAAGGGACCTTTTCCAGATACATGAAAAATATTACTTAATTGAACATGATTATAGGAATCAGAAAGGAGGCACAGATGAAGCTGATGTTGATCCAGTAAGAAATACACACCAACATCACAGTGAGAAGGAAAAAAGGAAGAATGCAGAACAGACTTCCACTTTCTCTCTTTATAGAGTTGATGACCTGACTGAACATAAAGTTTCCAAGGTTTGGGGGAGGGGAAGATGAGGAAGAAGAATTATCTTCTGAAGGATCTCACACCTGGATCTCAATTAGAAGAACTGGAGTCCCAGTCATGTCCAGAAAACTAGCAGTATGAACTGTTCATGTGCATGTACAGTGAGATTTCCCCCTTGCATGACTTTGTTTTTTTCTCTCCCAGACAGAAGGACCAGCATGTACACAGGACACATTGTGTCTTCCTTTTGGCTTTTCAGCTACCACCTGCCAATATTAAAACATTCTTGGAAACTGACGATTTTAAAATTCTATCTTCAGATTTGTTTCCAGAGGGCTTAACCAAAAGAAGGCAATGTCACAGTAAAGCTGAGCTGTCATGGAAAACACATTTAGGCTTTATGACTTGGATGACATAGCATAATACAAATACAGGAAATTTGGGGGACATAAATCATGTGGTTAACTGATGTATCATTAATTTGTAAAGCACCTGCATAGTAGACAGAAAACAAATGCCCATGGGAATGATTAAACAAATGAACAAGAAATAATATTAGGATCTTCACAAATTAAGGTATAAATGATACAGAAGCATTAGACTATAGTGCTATATCAGCAGCATGACATCAGTATATTTACCTAGATTCTATTTTAGTGAATCAAACTAAAAATGCTGGGAAACACTAGATGCTATAAGAGGGAGCAACGATCAAAAATAGCTATGGAAAATATAATACAAATTTGTGAAAAACAAAATCACAAAGGTAAAACTGCTGTACATAAAAAAAAAAAAAAAAAAAAAACACTGTTGCAGGGCTGACACTTTAGGACTTGAATTTACCTTAACTACATCTAAAATAATGTCCCACATAAAGCAGTACAGACCTGTCTGTGATTTCTGATCCATACTTGTATTTCAGCAATGCATAATGAGAAGAGGGTGAACTCCATATCATATTTTTATAATTGCTTTTCTTCAACTTATTAAGAAATGATGTCCATTTTTAAATTTTATTTAGAGGACAGGAGTTCAGATGGATGCTGATGGCGTACGAGTGTGGTGATGAAAGACTGGTGAGAACTTTGTTTCTTGAGATGATGGATTTAATGAACATCATCCCAAAATACATTAGCTTCTGCCTCTCTGAGAGGCTTTATGCTGTCAGTGAGTAAATGCTCTAACTAGTTGTCCTCACCTGTAAAACAAAGATAGCACTTGACAAAGTCTATCCCTCAGCTCAGTAGGGTTCCTCAGAAACTACTCCCCCCAGATTTGCTCATCTTCAGGACATATTACAGTTCAGGGATGAGAGTAGGGTGGTTTGTTTTGTGTGTTGTGTTTTTTTGGTGTTTTTCTTTTTTGTTGTTGTTGTTGTTTGCTTTTGTTTCTTTGTTTTGTTTTGTTTAAGGCTGAGAGTGACCGCTCATTTAGAATATTGTTGATATTTTTATTGATTTCAGCAGTTCCTCTGATTACAAGGCTTACGTGTACAGAGCACTTCCAGTCTTAGCTAAAACCCTGCCATTTACATACAATCTGTTGCAAATCTAGGAAACCTGTTCCAATAAATTAGCCGAGCCACTGATATTCTTTTTTTTTTTTCCTGTGCTGCATGTGTGAAGTTCCAGGTGCAACAGCTCGTTCTTCTCATATCCACTGCTGGGTAGAGCTGGGAAGTGCTGAATTTTATTCCTCATGTTGCCATTCACCTGAACTGATGCTATTTTCATGCATCTCTTCACACCCCCCTGGTTACTTAAGATAGACAGAATTTCCTGGAATTTCTCACCATGGCCCATCTCATTTTTTCTCTTGTAAAAAATCACTTGTCTTGTCATCTTCCCACCACTCCCACCCTGTTCTCTCTTCAGTGTCCCAGCACCTTTCTGTAACCACAGGTTTCTCCAAAACTAAACACAGTATTCTCAAGTGGTTGTACTAATAAATACAATGGTGGTGTTACATTTCCCTCTCATACTTGGTACCTTAAAGTACTATGTCAGCTGTGTATACTGGGAAAGCATATTCAGCTGAGTAACCACAAGCCTTTTTCAGTGTCATTGACTTCTAATATAGAATCCCTACTCTTCCAAGCATGGAAGAGTTCTATATTCTTAGCTAGGAAATACAGAGTTTTCATCTGGCTTTGTAAAAATGCATACTGCTTGCTTGCACCCAGTTTGACTTGCACTTTCTTGTTATTTACTGGTGTTCCCATCTTATTTCACAATCTGGTAACAGTTTCTTTAATGGTTTTCTTTTGTATTTCATCAATAAAATATGTTATATAGCACAGGGCCAACAAGATCTCCATGAAAGCATGTCTACTTTGTCAACATGAAACCTGCTCACTGGTGTTTAATTCATTAAACACATGCCGTGATGAATTTGTACTATTCTAGCTTAGTAATATAAATAAAGTGTTTAATATTTGCCTCACATTATTTCAAAGCCAAATGAAAGTCAATAGTGAAGGCCACAGCTTGCACTGACAAAGCAGAAGACTAAAGGAACATGATATCCTTTTTCATTCCTGTTTTGTTCTGTCCCTCTTTCTTTAAATCAGAAGTTGAACCAGAAGTGGTGGTACCTGCCAATAAGATGACACTTTCAGAAAAAGCATACACGTCGTACAGATTGTAACAAATGCCTTGTGAATTGTAAGACTGTTCACATAAATTGGTGTTATGCTTATTGTGGAACAGTAGAAACTATGGAGATAACAATGGATCAATAACGTGGAGGGGGAACTGAATTAATATTTCCCTTTTCCCACATTGAACATATATTAAAAAAAAATAAAATAGGTGGAAACAATACTGATGCCACAAGCAGACAACTCAGAATCAGCTGTTTCTCTCTGAATTTACATAAATTATACCACGAAATGCTTATCTACAAGTTTTTTGATTTGTTTCTATCTTTCTTCCTTTCTTTTTGAAATCTATCAATATGGAATTAGAAGATTGGAGTCATGGTAGCAAATCTAATGTCTATGTCTACTCTCTAGAACACTGAGTTAATTGTTCTATTGCCACAAATTCCCAGACAATATAGTGAAACAAAATGAACAGAGCCAGCTTTCATATATCTGACTCCTCTGCTCCAGTTATCCTGCTTCATGCATGGAAAAACAGAAATAAATATCATGGCAAATATCTTCAGACATTTAGATTCAAATGAAAGATTTATTTCCAGTTACACTTACTCTGAAATTTTTGGAAGAAATTCTAAAAAAAAAGGCCCTTCATAACACTGTGTGGTTTCCATGCTGGACTTTGGCCTCAGCATCTACCACCTGGCATGACTTTTTTTCTTATTATATCTATAGGCTGCATAGAGTATCAAAGTAAAAAAGAAAATGACATATTTTGACTATTCATGTCAGAACTCATTTTCTGTTACTCATACCTTTAGATCAAATTATTAGAAACAGACTGATGCATAAAATGTTTTAGACTTAGCACAACAGTTGCTCCAACAGCACTATTTTAAAAACTGAAACTGCTCAGTTCCTTGAAGTACATATATAACTCTCACATCTGAGTTTTACTTGTTTTCTCACATAGAAGCACCTTTGTGCTAAAGGACACTTTTTTTTTTTTTTTTTTTTGCAATTGAATCTGGCACTTAAGATACAATATGATTTTATTACTTTAATACTTTATTACTGCAATAAAACTGTACTTTACTCTAAAAAAATATATTATTAAATCATGCCTTCAAGAACAGTATCACCTAATAGTGAATGTTAAATCAAAACATTGTAGTCAAAGCTCCTGTTGATTCCATACACAGAAGACTACATGTTAATAGGATGGGGAAATACAACACAGCAAGATGAGAAAAGTGTCCCCAGCAGTTTACATAGTTACACATACTGAATTTCCTTTTTTAGCATTATTTCTTGCAGCATCATTATCACAAAAATTGCCCGAGATGCTTCCAGTTACGTAGCAAATAAAATCCCCAACATTTATTATTTCTTATCCCTCCCCAAAAGGAGCAGCCAACAGATGGTCACTTTTAAGCATTCTTACTTCTGTGATTTTCAGCTAGAGAAGATCAGATGTATGCCTTTCACTAACAGGTAGACACCTGTAGACTAGCATCACTTCATTAATTTCCTATTGAAACATCAACGGAATTAGGCTTATTCCCATTAGCATGATCCCTTAGCAGTTGCATCAATTAGCGAATTATTCCCATGTCAACATACGGAGATTTAAGCATTTGTTCTTATCAGAACAGCAAGTATATCAGTCCAAGAAAAAAAAATGATATGTCCTAGGTTTCTTTAGAGGTTGGTTTGGTTAAGAATTTTCCATCTTTGTTTACTCCTAAAACATATCATATATGTAAAATTCTTCCATATCTTATTTCTGTAAGCTCTTATTTTTCAAATTGCTCTGTGAATACTAAAATTATTTTCTTCTCCCCATTATAGAAGTCTGAAACAGAACACCTGAATGTTCTTCTGCAATTCAGAAAGAAGTTAATACAGATCCATTTCTTAATTTATGATTATAATTTTGAGAGAAAAGAAGCAATTGACTAAGTAATGATTACTGTAAACCTAATATTTAATGTATGTTTAATGTAACCTCAATTTTCACCTAAGGGGAAAACAACACCTGTTACGTATTTTTAACATATTTCCAAAGTTCAATTCTATTGTATTCACGCTCATGCACTTTTAAATGAACAGTCACAAATACAGGAACAGCAAAAATCCACCTGGTGATGGAAAAAAATATATATATTTTTCAGCTCAACTACTTAAAATAGAAGTCAATTAGCACACCGGCAATACTACATGTATAGAACCTATTTTATCAGGCTCAAATTCATTGAGAAAAATAAAGGTAAAGTAAGCAGGAGACTTTTCAGTGAGACAAACTCTCATCTATGGGTTTCTCATCTTTCAGAATATACTTGACTTTTTACTTTTAATTTTACAGCATTACCTTATCCACTCCTTTCCTCTCTTGTTCTGTTTAATAGAGGAAGGGAGGTTTTGTTTTAACAGTCTTTTATGATTTTATAGAGAATGAATCTAAAAGGCGGACTTCACAAACCAAGAAGCACTGAGCATGTTTCTAAATGATACATACCCATCTAACAAGAATTTAAACAAGCTCCAGCTATCACTAGTTAATATGGTTCCAAAATGCATTTCCACATATAACTAAAAAAAAAATATATTTGAAACCATCCCGAGGGCAACAAGGCTGGCAAAATGGCTGGAAGGCATATCCTACAAGAGGAGGATGAGGACACCTGGATTGTCCAGTCTGGAGAAAAGGCAGCTGACAGGTGGTGGCGCTGCTCTCTGCAGCTCCATGGGGAGGGGAAGCACAGAGGGAGGTACTGGCCTCTGCTCCCTGGCAAACAAAGGCAGGAGGTGAGGGAACTGCACAGAGCTGGGCCCAGGGAGGTTCAGACTGGACATTAGGAAAAAATGTGCTCAAACACTGGAACAGCCTTCCTAGCAAGATGGTTGATGCCCCATGCCTGACAATGCTCAAGAGACATTGGGACAATGCCTTTAGTAACATCCTTTAACTTTAGGTTAGCCCTGAAGAGGTCAGGCAATTGGACTCGATCTTTCAGTCCCTTCCAGATGAACTATACTAATTTCTAATCAGAAGAGTGATAAAAAAGAGCTATTTTTCATGCACAGGAGCTGCTTTCTAAGACAGCCACAAAAAGAAAAATTAGCAAAGCAAACTTTGCATGATAAGGGGTAAAAGGTAAATACAGAAACTGTTCTGTCATGGCTGGGGACCTCTATGCAGCATTATTTTATTCAGGACAGCTTTTAAGCCTATTCTTACGTGATATTCTGAACAGAGGTGAGTTTCTTGTCCTGAAGTAGGCCTGATACAGCAATCTGAGTCACTATTGTTATTTTATAGCATGCATGTCCCAGTGTTTTAGCTTCCACAGTGACCATTTGTGTGCAACATATTTTTTTGCAACATTATAGCTTTTAACTAACATCCTGTGCTTTGCCATTAATTTTACACTTTTTTAATTAATTTATTATTTGATAAACTTGTTATACCATGTTATACCATGCTAATAGTGTTGGACTGCTAACTTACAGAAAAATATATTATTGTGATGTTCTACTCAGCAGGAATGGTGTTGGGTGAATTTTTAATGATTTACCAGTTCTACTTGACTGAGCTTGCACCCTGTAAATGGATCATATGACCACTGATCACAAGTTAAACTGCTTTTGTTTCTCGCATGGCATGAATTGAGGGTCTGTTGTATAGTACCAGAGGTTCGTGTGCAGCTCTGTGTAAGACAAGGGAAGGTTACATACAACAGGCAGTTAATGGCTCATACCAGCAAGTCCGCAACTGAACAGAGCTCATGAGGTTGAATTTTAAAAAGGTAGCTGACCTTGCAGCTGGAAGCTTTAACTGCATTTTACTCATTTATTCCTGGATAAGTAAACAGTTAGTGAATGCTGAAAGGTCCTGAAAGCACTATTTTAGCCAAAGGCTAATCCCCATTCTCTATGGATGAAAGGACGCAAAACAAAAACAAAATATATATGTTTATATATATTCTGCTTCAGGTAACACAAACATAAAACTGCAATAAATAATTCCATTAATTTTAAACTTAATGTTTCCTTGCCCTCTGTTTCTAAGGAGTGCTTGAGCCATTAAGAGAATACAGAATACTTCTAAAAATGATAAGAACATCACAATCACTTCCCCCAAAAAATTAGAAATGCAATATAAACCAGAATAGTTCAAAAAGGTTCATTTCACGTGGAGATGAAATCAAAAGAATACATGATCGGTGAGCTGCTACTACTCACATAGCTTGAACCTAACAAAACCTTAAATCATTCATGTTGTAGAAAACACAAGCAATTTCTAAATGTAAGAGACATTATAAAGCAATGATCCTCAGCCTTATGCTTTGATTTCAGTGTTTAGTATTTTTCTCAGTACTGCTCTTGAAACTAATGAAGAAATAATTAATTTGTCAAGTGTTCCTATTTCAATACGTAAAGAAATTTCAAGATGTAAATAACCTGGCACAGTTTATTTGAGGAAAAATCCTACCTCCCAGGCCTGATCCATAAAAATAATCCAACGGTAAGCCAAATTATTCTCTTTAGAGCAGTTCGTACTACTCTCTCAACCTGAAAAGTTCTTCTAGACAGAAAACACTCAGGTTAGCTCTTTTTTCTTTTTTTCTTTTTTTTTTTTTTTTCCCAAAAACAATTTCCAAGCTAAAATACAAGAACATGCCAACACTTCCATGGTTTCCATTTCCTTTAAAATTCCACTTCATGTATGATAAACGTATAGTCAAACATTATTATATATATTTTAATATACCTGTTAAATAGATGGTGCAGGAGGATAAGAAAGGCCCAGGGAGATGTAGTCCTCAGCCACTGTGCAGGCATGCATTACCTCAGTTGAGTGATGTGGTAGAAAAATGCATTTCATTTCACAGCTGTCTGTTATTTTCTGGCTGACAGTCCAGGACCTGACATTTGATTTTCTTCATCATACCCACCTGTTGTAAAGTCAATCCTTCTCCTCACTCTAAGCACAAGCACTAAACCCTAAAACATAAGTTCTTTATTTATTTCTGAGTCCTTACATCCACCATAGAAACAACAAGATGCCTCCATATCCCATCATAAACCAGCTAGTAACCTGTACTAACTTCTTAACCTAAAAACAGCACAGAACTTCCATTCATCATTTTTAAAATCTACAGTAAACAACACCTCTCTTCAATCTTACATGTTCCACATGTCTGTCTGGAATGCAACCTACAAAGGCAATATTTCATTCTTGGAAAGTTTATTATCTGCATCTAACAAAATCCGGAACCTAAAACCAGTAACGAAAATAATATTTCCAGTACCACAACAATAAGATGCAAGCGAGGAGATCCTCGTGCCAAATTGTGTAAGGCATATTCCGTTTATATTGTATATAAGGGATTTTAAGTTTTAACAAAACATATGTACTCTTTTAAGTTTGTATTCAGTTGTGCAAAACTATTTTACCACAGTTATAGACTACAGAAATGAGGAATTCTCAACCGCTTTTCAACTTGAAGAAACACCAGTATTCTGGTCAAAACGTTAGCATGTTAGTTTCACCAAAGTGAAATCAATTTTAGCTGCAAGGGTTGCTGCAAGTACATTTAACCTACAAAATATAGAACCTTTCATGATTTGTCCAACACATTAAAAAAAAAAAAAAAAAAAAGGCATTTTGTTAAAATACCACAATAAGTAAGCCTTGTTTGGATACCGTTTCTCCTTAACATTCACCTGTAGGCTTTATGATCACTGCAACCCAGACAGCTCAGGAAATACAGGGGAAGAAGGAACTGTCTTGCAGAAGCATGCCCAGGCAAAGCAACTTTACTTGCTGAGGCAATTGGGCACTTGCCGAGGCAATCGGCTCCAGGGCAGATGCGTTCTGCAGCGGAGCAGGGGATCGGACAAGCAGGTGTAATTTTTCCGGCACTGAGCCCACTTGAGAGAGCAGCCAGGACCCGGCAGCCCTCGCGAGGGAGGTGAACGAGGCAAGAAGGAAGCACAGGCGGAGCCAGCAGTGAAGGCCGAAGCCAACAGCGCCCCGCCCCCCCCCCCCCCCCGGCCGTTCATAAACTGCCCCTAGGGAGCACGGCGACCAGGACGGGTGACCAGGTTGTGGCGCATCAGAAGGGTGAAGCGTGGCAGTTAGCACGGCAGTTCGCGCAGGCAGGGCAAGCAGGAAGGGCAGTGCGTTCCCCCCCGCCCATACGAACACCTCCTCTAACGGCGGTCTACCGCTAGCTCAGCTGCAATGGTGTACACCAGGCACAGTGCGCTCTCCAGGAAGCCTGTACACACCCAGACCGACTGCCCGCTCAAAACTGCGGCAGTTCAGGTCTCCGGGTGCAGGCAGTGCCTGAGCCTGTTGCTACCACCTGCGGGGGGCAAAGAGACTGTGTGCGTGAGGTGCGAGCAGGTGGACGACCTGGTCCGCCTCGTGGCAGAACTCAAGGAGGAGGTCGAGAGGTTGAGGGATATCAGGGAGTGTGAGCGGGAGATAGACTCGTGGAGCGACTCCCTGCACAGCCTGAAGGACAGGCACTGGGGTGAGACACCCCAAATGGGGGTGGACCCCCTGCCCTGCTGTTGTCAGGCAAAGGGAGGGGACCTAGGAGTTGAGGAGGAATGGAAACAGGTCCCCACTCGACATTGCAGGTGATGCCCTCTCCCACTGTCCCCACCTTCCCAGGTGCCCCTACACAACAGGTTTGAGGCCCTGGAGCTTGAGAGACCGGCAGCTGAGGAAGACGTAGAAAGTCTACCCAGGAGGATGCCTAGGGCGAGGAAGTTGACTCCACGCCTCAGGACTGCCTCCACCAGGACAGAAAGAAGGATGATTGTTGTGGGCGACTCCCTTCTCAGGGGAACAGAGGGACCTATTTGTCAGCCTGACCCTACCTGTAGGGAAGTCTGCTGCCTCCCTGGGGCCAGGGTCAGGGACATTGCCAGAAAGCTTCCCAACCTGGTTCGCCCCTCTGACTATTATCCTCTTTTAATAGTCCAGGCTGGCAGTAATGACATTGAAGAGAGAAACCTGAAGACCATCAAACAGGACTTTAGGGGACTGGGACGGTTAGTGGATGGAGCAGGAGTACAGGTGGTGCTTTCGTCCATCCCTATGGTGGCAGGGAGGGGTACAGAGAGGACACGGAAAGCCCACCTGATAAACACGTGGCTTAGAGGCTGGTGCCAACACAGAAATTTTGTTTTTTTTTTGACCATGGGGCGCTTTACTCGGCACCCGGCCTGATGGCCGCAGATGGCTCCCGATCTCTAAGGGGAAAATAGATCCTGGGCCAGGACCTGACAGGGCTCGTTGAGAGGGCTTTAACCTAGGTGAGAAAGGGGATGGGGCTGAAACAAAGCTTGTTAGAGCTGTGCCAGGGGGAACAATGGCAAGGCTGGGAAAGAACGCAATGACCCAACTGAAGTGCATCTACACTAATGCATGCAGCATGGGTAACAAACAGGAGGAGCTGCAAGCCATCATGCGGCAGGCAGGCTACGACTTGGTTGCCATCACAGAAACGTGGTGGGACCACTGTCATGACTGGAGTGCTGCAATGTCTGGCTATAGGCTCTTCAGAAGGGACAGGCAGCATGGAAGGGGCTGGAAGGGGCGGTGGTGTGGCTCTCTACAGCAGAGAGAGTTTTAATGTCGCGAAACTTGAGGCTGGGAATGATAAGGTTGAGTCCCTATGGGTTAGGATCAGCGGGAAGGCCAACAAGGGAAGCATCCTGGTGGGGGTCTGTTATAGACCGCCGAACCAGGATGAGGAGGCTGATGGGGAGTTCTACAGGAGGCAGCTGACAAAAGTTGTGAAATTGTCAGCGCTTGTTCTTGTGGGGGACTTCAACTTCCCAGATATATCCTGGAAGCACAACACAGCCCAGAGAAAGCAGTCTAGGAGGTTTCTGGAGAGCGTGGAAGATAGCTTCCTGACGCAGCTGGTTAGTGAGCCTACCAGGGGAGGTGCCCCGCTAGACCTTCTCTTCACAAACAGAGAAGTGTTGTCAGGCAGAGGGAGGGGACAAGAAACAGAAACAGGTGGGAGATGTGGTGGTTGGAAACTGTCTTGGGCAGAGTGATCATGAAATGGTAGAGTTCTCCATTCTCGGAGAAGCCAGGAAGGAGACCAGTAAAACTGCTGTATTGGACTTTCAGAGGGCTGACTGAACTGTTCAGGACACTGATAGGTAGAGTCCCTTGGGAGGTGGTTCTGAAGGGCAGAGGAGTCCAGGAAGGCTGGGCGCTCTTCAAGAAGGAAATCTTAATGGTGCAGGAGCAGTCTGTCTCCACATGCCCAAAAACAAGTTGGTGGGGAAGAAGACCAGCCCGTCTGAACAGAGAATTGTGGCTTGAGCTTAGCAGGAAAAAGAGGGTTTGCAATCTTTGGAAAATAGGGTGGGCCACTCGGGAGGACTATAAGGATGTTGCGAGGCAGTGCAGGGACAAAATTAGAAAGGTCAAAGCTCATTTGGAGCTCAATCTGGCGACTGCCGTCAAAGAAAACAAAAAATGTTTGTGGACTAAGGAGAATCTCCAGCCTTTACTGGATGCAGGGGGAAACTTGGTTGTGAAAGACAAGGAAAAGGCAGAGGTGCTTAATGCCTTCTTTGCCTCAGTCTTTAGTGGCAAAACCAGTTGCTCTCTGGATACCCAGTACCCTGAACTGGTGGAAGGGGATGGGGAGCAGGATGTGGCCCTCACTATCCATGAGGAAATGGTTGGCGACCTGCTACGGCACTTGGATGTACGCAAGTCGATGGGGCCAGATGGGATCCACCCAAGGGTACTGAGAGAACTGGCAGAGGAGCTGGCCAAGCCTCTTTCCATCTTTTATCAGCAGTCCTGGCTATCGGGGGAGGTCCCAGTTGACTGGCGGCTAGCAAATGTGACGCCCATCTACAAGAAGGGCCGGAGGGCAGACCTGGGGAACTATAGGCCTGTCAGTTTGACCTCAGTGCCAGGGAAGCTCATGGAGCAGATTATCTTGAATGTCACCACGCGGCACTTGCAGGGCAAGCAGGTGATCAGGCCCAGTCAGCATGGGTTTATGAAAGGCAGGTCCTGCTTGACGAACCTGATCTCCTTCTATGACAAAGTGACGCGCTGGGTGGATGAGGGAAAGGCTGTGGATGTGGTCTACCTTGACTTCAGCAAGGCTTTTGACACCGTCTCCCACAGCATTCTCCTCAAGAAACTGGCTGCTCATGGCTTGGACTGGTGTATGCTTCATTGGTTAAAAACTGGCTGGATAGCCAGGCCCAAAGAGTCATGGTGAATGGAGTCAAATCCAGTTGGAGGCCGGTCACTAGTGGCGTTCCCCAGGGCTCGGTGCTGGGGCCAGTCCTCTTTAATATCTTCATCGATCATCTGGACGAGGGGATCGAGTGCACCCTCAGTAAGTTCGCAGATGACACCAAGTTAGGTGCGTGTGTCGATCTGCTCGAGGGTAGGAAGGTCCTGCAGGAGGATCTGCATAGGCTGCACCGATGGGCTGAGGTCAACTGCATGAAGTTCAACAAGGCCAAGTGCTGGGTCCTGCACCTGGGGCGCAGTAACCCCAAGCAGAGCTACAGGCTGGGAGATGAGTGGTTGGAGAGCTGCCAGGCAGAGAAGGACCTGGGAGTATTGGTGGATAATCAGCTGAATATGAGCCAGCAGTGTGCTCAGGTGGCCAAGAAGGCCAACGGCATCCTGGCTTGCATAAGAAGCAGTGGGGCCAGCAGGGCTAGGGAGGTGATCGTCCCCCTGTACTCGGCTCTGGTGAGGCCGCACCTTGAGTACTGTGTTCAGTTTTAGGCCCCTCACTACAAGAAGGACATCGAGGTGCTCGAGCTAGTCCAGAGAAGGGCGACGAAGCTGGTGAGGGGTCTGGAGAACAAGTCCTACAAGGAGCGACTGAGGGAGCTGGGTTTGTTCAGCCTGGAGAAGAGGAGGCTCAGGGGCGACCTTATCGCTCTTTATAAGTACATTAAAGGAGGCTGTAGAGAGGTGGGGGTTGGTCTATTCTCCCACGTGCCTGGTGACAGGATGAGGGGGAATGGGCTAAAGTTGTGCCAGGGCTGTTTTAGGTTGGATGTTGGGAAGAACTTCTTTACTGAGAGGGTTGTGAGGCATTGGAATGGGCTGCCCAGGGAAGTGGTGGAGTCACCATCCCTGGACGTCTTTAAAAGACGTTTAGAGGTTGACCTTAGCAATATGGTTCAGTGGAAGACTTGTTAGTGTTAGGTCAGAGGTTGGACTCGATGATCTCTGAGGTCTCTTCCAACCTAGACAATTCTGTGATTCTGTGAACTTGCTACCACATCTGTTATCCGTGTGCATTAGAACCTGTCTGTCTAGACATCAAGAACCTGATACAAGTTTATGCTTAACTGATATTTTGCATCAGATTAAATATGGGTATGCTGGCAGGCTTCAAGTGGGCCTGGAAGACCATACACATTGTGTGACAAATGAGGCCATGGTAAAGCTATGAACGAAGAACTCAGTCATAAAGCATCCAGAATAAAACAGTCCTATTTTACTAAGAGATGTTGAAATCATCTACACCTCTGTAACCTAATCTTCTAAACAGATAGAAACATGAGTCATCAAGGCTGCAATTGTACATAAGAAGCAGAAACAATGACTAGGACAACAGAGAAAGATGGGGAGAATTTGCAAAGTCTAGGGATTCCACTTAACTTTAGTGACAAGACAGACAATAGCACTCAGAAGATGAATTAATTCCTCAAGCCCTCAGCTGAAGTCCTGTCTGGATTCACCTGGGAACTTGTTGGTAATAAGATTGTTCGGAACCTGAGAACAGACTGTGAAGTAGGACAAAGGGAAGGCTGTAAAAGTAAAATTCATTTCCAATGTGATACTTCAACATTTAGCCTTATTTCTTGCTTAGCACAGATCATCTTACTGGCAAGCCAGTCTGATGTTAGGGAATAAGTAAATCAGAGTGCAACTGTCAAACTCATAACGCCTTCAGGGAAGGAGGAAATTCAAATCAAATAAACTCAGAAAAAGCAGTGTTGCAGACAAACTTGGGGCAGCTTCAAGATTCGAGTAGGGGTACATGAGAACCAGGGAGTGCTCCTGCAAAACTGCACAGAGCATCTCCTCCCTGGCAGCAGATGTTTGGCCAAGAACCAAGAGATTGAAGAAGTTTGCCCTTTAAGTGTCAAAAAAGCCCTTGTATAAGACATAAACAACTGAAACAGCACTGGACAGAAAACAACATCTAAAATCCAATGTCAATATTTCATATCAAGAGAACGTGCTGGAATTGGAGCACAAACTTAATTGTTTTGCTGAGCCCTTCCATTATTTACTTTCTAATTAATTAGTTGTAAACTATTTGAATACACTTTGAATACAAAAGATATTATGTAAAACTCCCTAAAAGTACCAAATACATTTTAATTTAAAAAAAATGAAATCACATTTAATTATCAGAAATTAAAACCATTTTTAAAATATTCATTTATTTAAATGCATTTGTATGAATAGCTCAATAACCAAAAATAATAATTGCTAATTTTATGAAGTTATCCAGCTTTTTGATACTCAAACTACTAATGGCAAAAAATGCCCTTATATTTAAAATTTACCTATCTTTCCAATGTAGGTAAGAAATACTATAATGCTCAAAAAAGTATCTTGTTTCAAATATTTTTATGCAAAAATAATTTGTTTACAATTTGAACTGAGACTCAGAAACAATGCTTAACTCAATAATAAAAAAGACTGGAAAACAACATCTGTACAGCTATTTGTACATTAAACTATTAAAAATATCAAATGTTGCATGTTGAGTTTGATTTGGAAAAGGATCAAATTATTCCCTTAAATATGTTTGGGGGCTGATTCTGAAAATGAGCATGCAATTGTGAGAGCCTGCGGGCACACATGCAGTATTTGTGTCAGAAGTTTGCTGTGTAAAATGGAACGCAAGTGTTTTAACCTCTCCAGAAAGGGAATGTCTGTTGATTACCAGGAGTCTTAAAATAAAGGAATGTCTGGCTTCTGTCTCTAGCTTGTTACTAAATTATTTGCTCACTCTTCCTGATTTCTATAAATTGAGGAATCTCAGCCAGACTTACGTGGTTATGGCATTTCTGGATTCCTAATCAACCTTGGAAAGTGCTTTGAAATCTGTTAAGAAAAGGGCAATGCAAGTTCTATGCATCACAGATACATAATACATTGGCCTTCCAGACACATGTTAAGTTTTCTATTTCTCTTGTCATTCAGCTTAAGATGAAAATTCACTACCTATTTGCAGTGATCAAAAGTACTGCTTCCAATGAAATGTAATTAAAAGAAGAAATGTTATTTTCATTACTTCACAGAAAAGATTAAAAGCCTAACTTTCTTCAGTGATCATTATAAATCAGTACACTGGAAGCCCATCTATTTTATTTATAACATACGTTGAACCTTAAAATTAAGTAGTATATATATTAAAACACTGAAGGTGACAGACAGCAACAGCAGGCATCACAAGCAGAATTAAAATTCTCGGTCTATTTTAACAACCCAGGACTTCCAAACTGTCATAAAGTAGCCACAAATTAATAGATTCCTAGAAAATATAATCCACACAGCAAGAATAAAGGGAAGTCACCATGCGGCCATGCTATTCCTTCCCTCACACCTAGCAACATAACATCTACCAACAGGTGAACCGAAATCCAACATCCTAGTACATTATACTGAAGGCTTCACAATATTGCCAGGTTTATTTTCTTTGGCAGAGAGTGTCTTGACAAAGGCTATTCGGTAGAAACCCTCTAATGTGCAAAAAAGGAATACAAACAGCTTAAGATGTTATTAAATTAAGATGGGACAAGAAAGGAAGTTAAGCATTGGACATCACCATTTCTTGGGTGCTCATTCTAAAATGACTTGTCAAAATGACTTTTGAAACATAAATCATTCATCTCTTTGCTCTGTCTGTCCAAATATATACCTGAGAGCTACAAATCACAGGTTCACTTTATTTCTATTCCAGACTGGAGAACATGTCTCCAACAGCAGGGGAGAGAGCAAACAGGGAAATAGTGCCACAGTGGTGAGTATGATCAGGGCTAAGATATGGAATTGGAACAGAAATAAAATACATACATTACATTCATAATACCAGATAAAATGGCTTATTTTTTACATAGAAAATAGCTCTATATGCACACTTTCCCCCTAAAAATAACTGCAATTACAGAGTCATTCTGTGGAGAAAGTGTTTGAAAACTGAGGATCAGAAGTTTAACACTGAACTTCTCCATAAAGCATGAAGGATAATACTGTAGAAAACATTCAATTGTACCCATTAAATGACATATTTAATTAATTTTAAATGACACAAGGAACTTAAATTTAAAGGGTCTAATTCTATCACACACCAGATAGTACTGAGAGAAAGCTGGATGCAAATTTCTCTAGCGTTTCCGTTAAACAATGACATGAGACAAGAAAAGTACCAACCGTCCTAGAAACTATCTAATCCTTGCAATCATTTGCCTAACAGAGAGCCCAAAAGGTAACAAAAATACTCCCAAAACTTCTGTGAGCCAGACAATCCACCCACAGTTCCGAGCTGTTTTCTTCCGTGATGCATCCGGCATAAGATACGATATAACACCTTGACACTTCAGAATTTTCTGAACACACTTTCATCCATGCATTTTAGAGTATCCCCTGGCAAGATAACAGTATGGGATACAATGGAACATTTTCTTTTTCTTATTTTTCACACTATGACTTTACTCTCAATATTTAATGACACTTTTCTGTTATTAATACCACTTTCCCATCCAACAACACCTTCACACTTACCATGGTAGCTGTAGTCTTCTCAGAAGAATGCCACTACTAACCATTCTACAGTTTATACAACTAACTCTGCAATATCAAAATGCCCCAGAAGGCTACCTATTCAAGTGGAAAATTATATATGATACATGTTGTATGGAAAAAAGTCCTTATTAGAAATTTATCAAACGATGGGTTTCACTACGTAGAATGACTAATTAGCCCCTGAGTATTACCTCATAAAAACAACAGTTAAATCCACCCAAAACAGATACTGAAGCAAGAAAATTAACAAAAAACAAACAAACAAACAAAAAAGTTGGATGAGACTGTGATTCAGCAGACCTCCTTATTTAATAAATTTTTAAGTAATGTTTATCATTTTTTCATGTGTATCATTTGATAAACATACAGTCTATTTTAGTGGGGGAAACAGATATACATTTGGTATTCTAGATTAATATGTATAAAGATCCATATTTTGAATAATTTCTTCAAATCAGGATGATACAAAGAATGCTCTTGCGAATAGAGTACAAGAATGACTTGATTCTCTAAGTTAAAAGTGCATCAAGATGGAGACTATGTTAATGACTATTGAGAAAATAAAAGCTTTGTTTTCTGTAATGATAAGACTTGAAACATCCATTGATCAAGATAGATTTCTGGATTTTCCACTTACCTGCCAAAGTTTCCACAGATACTGTTTGTTAACAAATAACGTATGAGTTGCCACTGTCATTAATTTTTCTCACTCATCTCATTCTATGAACTATAATTTCTGTTTTTCATATATCGCTGTAAAGAAAGGGTAGTACAAAAAGACAGTCCTAAAGTGATTTTTAGGATAACAATTACATATGCACATGTGCCTATCAAGACAGAAGTTATACACTTATTCACTTATGACAAGAAGTTCCAATTATTGTGATTTTACTATTCCTATGCTTGGTATACTTGAAATGGGTAAGTGGAAAACATTTGTGAAGGGGAAAAAAAAAAAAAAAAAAAGAGTAAAAAGTTATAAATACTTCACTTTCATGCAAATATAGAAAGTTGGTTGCCACTGGAGTGATATTTTGGATTTAAGAGTGTAATACTAGGTATTCTGTTAGGAGCAGAGTCTCACTGAATTAGCATTCCTGCACGGTTGGCACCTAGGTGCCTAATATGCTTACCAGCTAAGAAGATCTACTGGTGTTAAAGATGATTTGAGAAGAAAACATAGACAATAGCAGTAAGAGGAAAAAAGGCTATAAAAAGATGCAAGATTTCTCCAGAGGCATTAGCAAAAACATCATCTCCTTTTGTAATTTCTCAAAGTGAAATCAGAAAGGGCATTAAAAAGAAAAAAAGGGGGGCGGGGGAGTGGGGAAAGTAGGGGGGGAACCTTCTTAAGAGTCTTAATCAAACTCTTACATTTAACAGCATTAATGCTAAGTATGCAAACGTTCATCCCACTGATCATTATGGTATCAAGAACTAATTTTCTTCCTTTTAAGAGCTTATATGTCACATCACACCCCTTGGGCCTTCCAGAGATGTATTTAAATGTCTAACAGGGGGGAAAGAAAAGCATTGCAGACAGCCAGGTGTTACTGATTCACCCATTAAAACTTCAGTTATAAAATATCCCACACAATGGTAAAACATTTCAGTCATTAGACGATCATAAATAGATTAAGATGACATTCTAAATTATTATGACTATATGTGTATAAAATTTACATTGCTCATTGCATTATCCCAGGTGTCTGTAATTCTGATTACCTGAAGTTAAAGTACTTGTATTATTTGTTCTAAGAACCTAAGGAAAAGGAAGACAAAGCCATATACAGTAACTATAACATCGATCTTGAGACCACTGAGAACTCTGAATTTATTTGTAGTGATGTTCTTCTACTATTATATAACTATAAATGAGGTCTTGCTTCATTTTATGGTAATCTTTAAGTCAGCCTTACTATTTTAAATGATGAATGTAAAGAGTAAAAGAAATCAAAAATTTCTAAAACCTGTATTTCTCTTAAATCCTGTTTTACAAATAAAATATTTAGTGAAAAACAAACATTGGGCAATTCTATCTCACTTTTAATAATAAAAGATAGAGGGGGACTTTTCAAATCATATTATTCTCTGTTTCTAATGGTATGCTGGCTAGTAATGCAAATTTAGTTGCCTATGTACATGAAGATAATTTCTGTGCTTATTTATTCTTTCTTCATCTACACTATCAAACAAGATTTGAATTTTATCATTAAAAAGTATTTTTTTTCATTTATCTATGCACTTTAGTTTTGATATATGACTGAACTTCTGTTAGGGCACATCACCAGTATTGCCATAACTGTCAGTAGGCAAGCTCTTAATTTAGAGTTGGTGTAAAGCTATTTGAGTCTAATCTAGATGAGAAGCCAGCTGATCTGATTGGAATTGCCTTGCTCCTATTAGCATTTGTACCAAACTGTCACTGTCATGCTAGAGATGCAAAATAATATTCATTATTAAAAATACAACTTGACAGTAGGATTTGAAAAGGGAAAAACAAACAAACAAAACAAAAAAACCCTTTTCCTGTCCTCCCAATTATGCCTGAAATGCATTTCCATCTCTCCCATGTGCTGGCACATGCATGCACACAACCTGTTGGATTATCTCTCTGATCCATCTGAAAGTTGCCAAAGAAAAATAATACAGAAATAAGAAGATTAATTTTCCATCAGGTTAACAAACTAACCTGAGTTACTGTACAATCATAAGCCAAAAATACGGGCAGAGAAGAGGATCATACTTTTCAGTGGCAGTGTAGTCTTAGGTAACAACAAGCCAACAATGTAAACCAGTGTCTGAGGGAATGATGGGAAAGGCAAGGCATGACACTTTGATGTCGAGCAGTGTTAGGACACAGTGGGGACTGAATGTGGACAGGAGTTTTAACGCTCTACTCCAGCCATTCCCACTAACCTCACACACATGGTTTTAACTCTCTGCATGTCTGTACCCCGTTCTAACATTTGTCGGTCCTGTCTTTTTAGCTGTCAGTTCTGTGCAGGACTGCTCATCAATGTGTGTATATACGCTATCTACATACATGGCATGTAAACATATTTTGAAATAGGACTACAGTCTCTAGGCATACAAAAAAAAAAAAAAATCATCTCTCTGATTCACCCTATTTCCAGGCACAGCTATTCCTATTTTTTTTGCTTCCTCTTCGTTTTGTTTAATTTTGGAAGTGAAATGCTGCAGATTTAGCCATTGACTCCAGTGGCAACAGATCCCATTTCTCAGTATTTTTAATGATCTTCAAGACTAGCTAAATACAAACTATGTCAAATGCTGTCACCAAAGTTCATAACTCATGAACAACTCTACAGAAATAAACCAGTCAAGAGCAAAGCATCAGCATGCTGGAAAGATTACTGTTTTATGTTTCAAAAAATGTTAGCAAACAATAACCAAAAAAAAATGAAATCTAGCCTGACCACATCCTTTTTAGTATACGTACATCCCAGTTTTCTAGCAATACAACACAAGATCTTATTTACATGAGAGACAGGCAAACATCCAAAAGGACAGAATTACTTTCTCTTGTGCTTAAGGATCAGAACTGATCCATTCTAGCATGTCTGGTCAAACATATTAGCTTGCTCTCCAGGAATGTCAGAATGAGGCTGACTTCAAAAGACCAGATATCTGCGCAGCTTTTGCCAAACAACCATTTTTGCCATCTGGGCTTCAGGTGTTTTCAGGTTCCCATTTCACACAAGGCACTGTCATGCTGTTTTAATGTTTAATTTGCTGGGGTGTACTAGTTTGAAGCTGCTATTCACTTAGAGAAGACAAGTTGCACTTTGTTTGCAGTCTAAAGTATGCCTGAACACACTGCTGTATAAAACCCATTGAAAAGTAAATTAATATGATTGAAATCTAATTAGTTATGAGAGAGAACATATAGGAGTAGGGAAGAAAGAAGAAATAATGCAAGAAAAATAAAATAAAAAAATAAAAGGAAGGAGAAAGGAAGGAAGAGAGAAAAAGAGAGACAAGAGGAAATAAAAAGGAGAAAAGAATAAGGGTGAAAAAAAAAAAAAAAGTTTTCAACCAATAGAGAAGCTCTAAAATTCAAAAAAAAAAAAAAATCACAAATAAGAATATTTCTTTCACATTTCATTTCAGCACAAGAAGGTGATAAACTTTGCCAAAACTAATAGATTTCTAAACTTAAAATTACACTGAAACCATACTATTGCAATCTGTTTTGGAAACTGCATTTATATTAAAGCTCACCAATATGATTTTGAAAGTATTTTTTGCACTGTCAGGTCTGACAGTGCACCTGCTTGGGGGAGTTCACCTGCAACACTCTATCTTACTACTAGTGACTGAGAATAGCAGTGTAGGTGTGGCTTTAAACACAAACAAATAATTCAGAGATGCAGATTAGCACAACCACCAGAGGAAGTTCCAAATAAATCATTTTATAGTCTGGGCTATACTGCTTGGCAGGTATATCAATGATAAAAACTGACACAAAAGAGACCCATAACACCCTGCCACCAAAACAGTATTCTCCAAAAAGTATAGATGTCTGAAAACGTTGTTGGAACCCTAATCAAGGATAAACTATGCCTATATCCAAACAACAACAAAAAAATCTTCTGTCCTAAAACACAAAATTCTTGCCAAAATTCAGCTCGTAGAGGACTGAATTATATATACTCATTATATATTTTTTTAATTATTTTATCAGGTCCTTTGAAAAGGCTAACCCAAAGTGGGTTAGACTAAAAGAGGATAAAATAGATTCAACTTTTTTCTAATAGTCAAACATATGAAGCATTGAACAGCCTTTTCACAGCACATTTTCTGTAAACTTAAAATGAAATGAGGAGGACCAGATAACAGAGATCATTTCAACTGCAGATCATACTGCCTGCAGTACAATCTAGGCACCCACCTAACATTAGCAGAAGTCAAACATTTTGTTCCCTTTCCCCTTTCTTTAAGTCCACTTCACATAGTACCATCTACATCAGCTCTTCTAGTACTTACAGCACATTCTGGTATAATGGCTTCTCCAAGGAAAATAACAACCCTGGGGGGTTGGAAGGGTGACTAGCAAGAGGACTTGTAATTCACTAGTTGGAAGAGGCATTTTACCTGAGAAGCTAATCTTGATCATTCTTCAGCAACTGCCTATCACATAGGGAAATACCAAACATCCTACAATGTATTTCATTACATGGCCTCATAGTTAAAAGCATAGGAAATATATTTTCTCATCTTTCTCCCATTGACAGAAGAGAGAAGTTAGAATCTTGTACTTTGTACCTGGTCAAAAAATAGTAGTGGTTGTGAACTGCACATCTTTTTCTTTATGAAACTGCTTTATAGCTCAAACACATAGTTTATTATAAATGTTATTTTGCTAACTATCCAGTCCTATTTAGAAGAAACCATCATCATCTGTAGTAAAATGGATTAGTTTCTCAGTCACTGCACATGCAGAAAAGGTATTTGTCTAAAAAGGATGCCATGAAGTTTTATTTTCTCAAATGTTTACATTGTAGATTAAATCTTTGGATAAGAATCAGCATAGAACTTATCCAAAATATACCAGTTTCTTATTTCAAAAATTTTGGATAAAATCCTCCATATTTTCAAAACCTTTTCACTACCATATGTAAAGTATTCCATCTGCATGATCTTGTATTCTATCATTTCTTTTTTTTTTTTTTTTTTTTTTTAATGGAAAATAAGCTTTAACTTTTGAATTCATACATACATTCAATTTTTGTGCGTTTTCCAGTGAGTAATTTACTGCCTGACTAAAATTTTGAACATGGATATTCAGCTGAAAATTTTGGAGAAAAGGTGCAAAGTACTTACAAAAAAAATTTTTTTGTAAGTCAACTTCTGAACCATAATCCATTGTGAACACATCCTAGAGGCTATGGCAAAGACATCTCAACTTCTGTGATTCAACAGCTAACTCCAGTGAGAAATGGGAGTGAAAAACTGACCATAAAAACAATATGCCTGGTTGAATTATATTTCTGATCATTCAGATGTCTAACATCCAAATATTAGTAAAAGCATAATTTTTTCTCTGAAGTGCCTTATCTGTTTTTTGCACTGACCTATTATACATCATTTTAAAGAATACCCTCCTGAATTTCAGTCTTCTCCCTCTATTTGACCCTGTAATAGGACAATTGTTTTTTATTTGTGGCACAGAAATTTATTCCAAGTAATGTGAAGAATAAACAAAAGATTCAGTTTCACTGTGGAAACTGAATCGTGAAAAACTTATCTTC
Source organism: Netta rufina (assembly GCF_964035555.1). Taxonomy (NCBI): domain Eukaryota; kingdom Metazoa; phylum Chordata; class Aves; order Anseriformes; family Anatidae; genus Netta; species Netta rufina. Next base: position 14,473,739 of record NC_140130.1, read on the forward strand.
ACTACTTCTCTCAACAGAAAACTAACACTGGCATTCTGACGAAAGACGATGGGAGCTTTGGAGAGAGCAGATGGGAGCTGAGGAGCTGCTCAAAGCCCCACAAGAGATGTTGGGCATATTAGGAAACCAGGTCTTTTATCATAATAGTGAAAAGAAAAGGAGTTTGAATGGTAATTCCATTGCTTATTCTACTTTTCTCCTTTTAGCGCATGCACCAACGTGTAGCAACAGCTGAAACCATTCAGCTTTATTGGGGATTTCAGGTTGGACTCCAATCTGATCTTGAGTCAAAAGAGTAATAAATGTATCCATCTAAGCCAAGAGTATCATAAGCATTTGTGATTTTGTTTTTGAAGCACTCAGTCCCACAAATCATGGTTTAATATTGATGTAAACAGCTTTTCTGCAATATTTAGCAGGAGCTGCTTATGAAACATAGCAAAGATGACTCTGATAATTCCAATAACCATTCAAACCCAGAGCAAGCTCATATAAATAGAAATAATCTTGTATTCTCCATACACACACAGACAAAATAAAAATAAAGGAAAAAATGAATCCAAAAATTATTAAATATAAATTACAGAGCGCAGGATACTAAGACTAGTATTTAAAAATCTTTCTAAGATTAGAAATTGCCTAAAAGTATGCTGGATTTTGAACACAATAGCAAATGAAGAACTGTAGCTGAACCCAGTAAGCCAGTTCAGCCAGGATGTACCAGTAAGTGCTACTCTAAAATGCCTCTAAGACTTTATTTATTTTTGTTTTTATTTTTTAATAATAGTGCACACAAGACAAGAGCATCAGGGACTTCAGTCTCTGGCCTTCTAGCCAAGAAAGGACTTGTGAAGGTGAATGGTTTGCAGACGAAGGGGATATAAAAGAGACAAAACCAGGATAAAAATTAAATAAAAAGTAGCTGTCTTAAACTGTAATTGCACTCCTCTGCTGAGCATGCTTTCAGATATATAAATGTGATTTACCATCAGCTTGCAACTACAAATCAGGTCTTAAGAAACACTTGTGCTATGAAATTGTTTAATCTCATCAAGCTCTGCTTTCACAGCAAGCCATAAATCACAAAGTCTTTGTTATCATAGACCTCCATGAGCGCCTCTCAGGCAGGCAATGGATCGTGGGTATATATAATCCTGACTGCACAAACAGTGGGGTCGTCGCAGCCTGAAATACTTTCATAATAGCCACTGTGCAGCTGGTGGAACACAAGCCTATGATGGATATCTCATTTCCTACAGTCGGCATCTATTTCGAGCAAATTATTACCACATAAATTTCTTGTCAACAGAAACGGCCAATTAATTAAGTTAAAAATTTACTCGTGATCACATCTACAAACCAAATAGAACTGCAAGGCAATTTTACAGTTACTGAATATACTGCAGGTCAGTTTAATGAATAATTTTTAACTTTGTCATAAACTCAAAGACAGGCTAATATCTTGAGGAACCTGACTGGAGAGCAGCTGCCAACAGATTTACACAAAATATATTTATGCAGATTTTGATTGCTGACATCTGGGGACAGAAATAAACTTCAGAGAATTACAGAAGCTTCATAGGAATATCAAATTTCCTCCTGAAAAACAGACAAGTTTTTCTCTGAAACACTGTATTTATATGTTAACAGTGTTTAAAAGGATACAGTATTGTTCCTGGGGAAAAAAATGGTTCATTATCAAAGCTGAGAACTATCATAAGTAAACACTGTCAATTAGGTGTGCTTTCAAAATGATTTGGTTTCAGTTTTCTTGAAGCACCTTTTGCATACTATTTATCACACACACAAAGTCATATTAGGTAGTCATAATTTGTGGGTGGAGATAACTGGGGCATTTTCTCACCACCAACAACAAATAAAAGTTATTCTTTCCAAAGTGCCTTCACATCAGTTTAAACATTTTCAGCAGTGCAGTGCAGGAGAAAATCTAGAACTATGTCCTCCATACAAATCAAAGTGGGCAGATTGACAGAGGCATGAATACAGCTACTTACTTTGGGTTATTATAGACATAAAACTGGTCTGCATGAGAACATGCACGTTTGTAAGTACTTCATATTTTTTCTTTTAACCTTCTTTCACCCTCTTCCCCCATGCACACCCTCTTCCTTAAGTGAAAGCAAATATATCCCAGTTACAGCTAACTATGAGATGAAATAGTCTTTTTCAGAAGATAAAAATTAGAGTATTAATTAAAATATGGACTAGCTTTTGCCCCTTTTTAGGAGATTCAATTTTATCAGTGGCAGGCAATGACTACAAGCAAAAACATGGACAAAAGTGTTTGACAGCGGTGGTTACCTGATAATTAGTAAAAAAAAAAAAATAAAAAAATAAAAATGTGTTCATTTCTGAAAGTCTGTCTTCATTAAAATTAAGATATAAATATTATATCTTTCATTAATATGTCATGAATCAGCTGTAAAAATCTTTGAAAGCTTAATAATTAATGGTGTAATAAACGCACGCACACACAAAAAAAGGCAGAAATTCCTCATCACACTATTTCAAGTGAGAAAAAATGTCTAAGAAAACACAGTCAAATAACTAATCTGCAAATATCACTTCTACGTTGTACTCTTCAATACAAAGAGTTTGAGTGAACAGGTGGGCCATATAGAATAATTTGAAATACAATTATAGCAGACCAGTTCTGGAAGCAAGTACCACGGGTCAGAAATTCCGGGGGGGGGGGGTGAGGGGTGGGGGGGGGAGTACTTTTAATTATATCAAGAGAACTGTAACATTAAAATCTATACTAATTGTACCTGTAAAAGAATGGGAAATCATGTTGAAAATTATCTGAAAAAGGTTGATCACTCAAAAGTGACATCAAAATTATTCTGGGAGCTTGGAAGCTGAAGAACTATCCTTAATGAAAAGCCCATGGCATATGTGCATACCCTGAGAAATCATACAATACTTTAACCTCCTTAGCTCCTAGAGAAGCTTAATACAAACAAAACAAAATACAATATTGCAGAGTAAAACTGGAATGGGTCATGGAAGTAAGGTATGCATTCCAAAGAAAAGTTCATTATTTCCTGGATTAGATGTGGATCAAAGATATACAACAGCCCGACTGCAGTAAATACTCATCACTGACTTCAAATAGATCCCATTAAATATTTCTATGTGGTCAGATTATATTTTTTCCTCCCATCTCCTACCATGAGATCCAAACAACAGATATGCTGGTTTTGGTTAGTTTTTGTTTGTTTGTTCCCCTGCATATCTATTATCACCTCTATCTTGTCAATCATAGCTTTCTTGCTCAGCCTCAGACAGCAAGCTCCTAGTCTCTACTTACTACCAAATAAGCCATGACTGGGTCAGTGAAACAAGAAATTAGTTTCTCATCAATACATGTCCTCTTTGTTGAGCACATGCATGTGTTTTTGCATTGTTATAAAATACAAGTATCAGTGCTCGTTGCCTTCACTGTAACCTTCTGTTCCACAGTGTGGGACCCTTTGGAGGGAAGGACACAACTACTGCAATGGGCAACTGAACTCATTCAGATAGCTGTGATAAGTATCCGGGATGTAGGTTCAAACTGAAGGAGCAGGGAAAATTCAGCTACTGTGGAATATGCCACAGAAAGAGTGGGAGATCACTGAGGAGACTAGCCTTAGAGCTAACAAAGGTTTTTCTCCCTAGGTGTCCATGGGAGACTGTATAGATTTGCTAGATTCTGAAAAGCCAACAAGTTGTGATTAGGAGCAAGCCTAAAGGAGAGGACCTGCTCCAAAGAATGGAGGCCCAGGCAGAAATATGTAGACAAAATTCCTTTGAGTTTTTGTGGATTCCTTTCTGATTTTTTTTATTCTGTATTCCAATTCATGATCTAAAAAAAAAAAAAATGTGACTGAAAAATTGATAAGTGTTTTTTGGAGGGAGGACTCTGAAAGAAAGAAGGAAAATTCACCTCTAACTTCTAATGGAGCTATGGTCCCATCACAGCCATTAATCACAAGATTTAATGGTGCAAAATTTTGCATAGATGAAGTGCCTCCTATAGCATAACTGCCCAAAATTAACGTCCATAGGAACAGTGCCCTACATAAATACAGGTTCACAACAGTGTCCATACTTTAAAGCTGTTGTTTGTAATTTGAACTAAAAGATAAAGTAAAACTACTTTATCTGGATTGCTGGTTTTTTGTTGTTGTTGTTTGTTTGTTTTTGGTTTTGTTTTCTTTTTTTGTTTTGTTTTGTTTTTCATGGGGGGGGGAGGAGGGGGAGCAGGTTTGCTTCATGATTTTTTTTGATGTTACAAAACTACACTCTTAACCCTAACTGGAGGTCTAATGGTTTTGATCAAAGAAAATATGTAGAGGGTAGGAAGTCAGCAGAACAGTTGTTTTCATTGTAAGGGCTGTTGTTTTAATTTTCTTTTGAAGAAGAGTCAGTTTGGTTTATTTTAGACCTTTTCCTGCAAGTTACACCGCTCTGATATGAGTTGTGAACTCTTCTAATGACCAATTCAAAACATTTTTTCTTTCTGAAAAGCAAAACAAAACAAAACAAAAAAACACAACATCTAGGAGATACATGGTTAGTGGTGTTTGGAACAATCATCAAATAGTATATTGGAAAAACATCTCAAAATATAACACGTTTAGCAAAGAATAATGTAACAATAACAAAACACTTTAACACCCCTCTATCCCTTTTTCTAAAGCAGAGAGATGTTTGTTTGAAGAAAGTGAGACTTTGGAACATGCTTAAAAATAAGCAACAACATCTTTCTGAACATGCTTTTCTGCACTTATTTTGAAAGCTATTCATGAATGTTACGTGAATATTCTCAAACTTTTAGAAATGGTTGCAAAAGAATATGAGGTAAACTTTACTTCAGTTTGCTATCAAATAATCAGCTATCTCTGCTTCAAGCACTTTCTTATGTTTATGTGGAGGAATTAAATTTTCAGTAAAAAATTGAAAAAAATTTTGAACAAAAGGAAAAGGGGCAAAAAAGTATATCCAAGCTATACAACCAAACAACCACAAAGTTTTGGGATGATACTAACAATTAAAAAACAAAAAAAAAAAAAAAAAAAACAAAAACAAAAAAAAAAAAACAAAAAAACAAAAACAAAAAAAACAACAACAACAAAAAAAAAAACAAACAACAACAACAAAAAAAAACTTGAAATCTGAGAACAAAACTTCCATGAAAAAATACTTTGAAAAATACTTCGACTAATTCTGAGTAATTTGAAAAATATCACAAACTTGCTTGAGAAAGAGTATGCTTTTTTTTATCAAAACAATCATGAAATGGACAACAAAACATGGTGAAATAGACAACAAGCCATCATATGTCAATATTAAGATAAAGTAAAATTTTCAGATTTAGCCTTGTAAATTTGGAGGAATTTTTTATTCTATATCCAGACTAAGTACATTAAAATACTTCTTGGGCACATTCTGTGCAATGGATGATTTTTTGTTATTATTATTTCACACATCAGCTGCAAGTTGATAGAATGTTATTCAGCAGACTGAGTTTTCCAAGAGACAGAACATCCACTAAATGTTTTGGGTATTCTAGATTTCAGAAAAAAATAATATTAAATCTATCAAGGAAATTACAGTGGAAAATGCTTGGAAAAGGATGCAAAAATCTGTGCATTTGATAATTTCTACAACTAAATTAAACTTCTTAAATACAAGTACATTAGAGGAAAAAAAATGTAGATGACTTCAGAGATCATTAAAAAAATGTTTGTCATTATGTCTTCTCCTTGTGAAGGTGAACAAATTAAGTTTTTACATTCTGCATCATACTTACTTCTGGGATCCTTTTACTTGCCAGAATGAGTATATAACTTGGCTTAACAATATTTTTCCAAAATAACGATTTGTGTGAAATTCTATTAACCTATGTGTTTTCACCTCACACTATGCCACACACGGCAGTCATACTTTCCAAAACAAAATATAAATTTCAAATCATATTAATTGATCTCATATCAACAACATTATTTTTTCCCATAACAAAGAAAAAAACTTCAAGAAAAAGAAGTAAATGAGCATTAAGATCATCTAATCTTTTCCCACTACTCTTTAAGACAGAGAAGTAAACTTTAGAATGACCAAATATCTGGGGAAAATCTATACATTTCATTTGTAATGATGCCATACGTAAGTTTACTCAGAATAATAAAAGTGTTAAATTCTATATAGTGATTAGTGATTCTATATAGTGATTAGATGCAAAAGCATACCAGTTTTTATCTGCAACCTTCGTTCCTAAAGTAAAATATGACAGTACAAGATTCATGATACAAATGTCCTTGAAAAATGAGGTAAACATACAAAGCTGGGTCCCTAAGGTAACAACCAACATCAATTGACATCTACTTGTACTATTATATTTCGTATTTGCCTTGTTATCACTTATCTGAAACATCCTCCTCATTTGTCCACATTTATGTCTTTTACTATGACAGCAGCACTAATTCTCACAGGAAAATGTTACTTAAACTGCATGTAGTACGAATTTTCTCTTCCATACAAGCAACATCTGGTATGTAAGACAAAAAGTATGCCCCAAATTGGTTAAAGATACTGGAGCACAGATAGTTAGGTATCTTCCTAAGTGAGGGCGTTTCAGCACATGCTTAATCCCATCAAGTAGTCTCATGTAATTAACTGTAACTAGACAATGGGAAACAACAATATCAAAGTAAATATATATTTAATTTTTATATCTATTTAGGAGAAGGTTTTTAGTCCTGAAGGTTTAAGCTTTGGTCCTACCATGACAACCTAAAGCACCACTGCTGAGTCCTACTGAAGCCAAGAGGGTTGCACGTGTGCTCATCCTGTCAGCTGCAGGATTCAAAATCTTGGACCTCTCCGTTTCTATTAACTAGTTTTCCATAATAACTATGATTCAAAACAGGATCTTTTTATTCAAACCAAATCCATTAGCTTTTAAAAATATTGTTTGGACTGTACAATATATGCATAAGGGAGATAATGAGCTAGAGACAACTTTTTACACATCTATTGCCCCTGTCCAAACCCTGGCCCACAGATATCAAAGAATACGGTAGTTATCGAACACACCATCATTTTCTTTCCTTTTTCTTTTTTTTTCCTTCCAACTCCCAAAAGAAGTTGTCACAGAAAAAAAAATAAATAATGTGACAATATGACGATATGTGCTGAAATGTATGAGGTAATTTTCTGGTTTGTATTTTTATTTTGGATTACAACTACCTGGTTTAGCTGAATCAGCAAAACTGATTATGTCCATTAGGAGACCATAGATAGAGGAATGAGGAACAAGAAATATAACCTTATTATTCATATATGGGGTTTTGGCAAGTACTCATTTCCTGTGCATTGAAAACATACTTGTTCTGGATATTGCATGGAAAATGTAATTCCTTTTCAGGTTTTAGTAATGTTATTAAAGCATAATTAAAACTACAGTTAGATTGATTACTGAATAAACTGGATAAAAGCATCAAAGAACCACATCTTTTTCTGTTCCAAGCATGGTTATTCTTTTTAATGAGGCACTCATGCAGTGACATCATATGATTATCGTTACTGTTTACTTAGATTGTGTGATCACCTACAAGCACCAATAGAATTTCTGTGCCTTCACTAGGCAGCCATTACAGAGAAGGGAAGACAGCACCGGCTCCAGAGACCTTATACACTGAATCTTTCATGTTACAGAAGTCCATCTATGCAGGAGATTAGAGTATACAACAATACTCTACATAAGAGCCATTAAGTAATAGTATTGAAATTAGGAATATGGACCTCAAAGTCCTGGCAGAAAACAAGATAAACATTGAATGAGAAACTATTGATCTGTTACTGAGTCAAGTTCCTGAAGATCTCTTAAGATTCACTAGTATTCTAATACCTCAATTTAAATATGCCAGAGACTAACTGGAAGTAGTATAATCAACTCCATCTTTATAGAGAATTAAAAATTTGTTGATAGAAATGGCCACATACTTTCCAGATAGCAATTGCATTCCACTGAAGATAACTATTTTGAGGTAAAGTAACAAAATACAAAAAATAATTTCTAAAGATATTGTTGTGAACAGAACAATCTTGGTTTGATTAATTATTCAGTGTGGTAAAATTACAGCTTGTTTAAAGGAGCATAAGTAACCTTTCAGAATGCTTCACTTGCTTCTTTATACATAAGAATAATTCATTCCAGGTGTAAACTTACTTAATTAAGAAGCAGTACCCAATCTTTCTCCATTTGAGTGGACAAATCCAAACCCCCTAAACAAATTACACAAATAAAAATATAGCATTATATTCGTGAGCTGATACAGACTGTGCAAGCCAAATAGGGGGGGGGGGGGGGGGGGGGGAGGAGGGAGGGTGAAAACAAGGGACAACAAGGACCTGTAGGGGCATTTACCACAAAGAAATTATTTTCATCACCTCAACTAATACAGAAGCAATACTATAGACAGTTTGTGTAATTTACACTGTTATTAATAATCTATATTCTTTCTACAGTGTTCATGCTTGTTGTATTTTGTTATTTTAGCACTGTCACAGGCACATTCTCATGTTTTTTGTTTGTTTGTTTGTTTTTCTGAACCACTATTGCCAGGTAGCTGTGTAACATGACCACCTCCTTACTTACCAGTAAGTATAGTCTTGCCCCTATTCACTAGCATTTGAGTGTACATACACTGTCTCCTGCCGATTGACACGTAGAAAATAGTCTGAAAGATTTTTTTTTCATCAAATTGCATTTAAAAAGCAATTCTAAACATCTAATTAGCCATGTGTATTATTGCAAAATGCATAACAAAGATTGACAAAGTACTTATAATCATTAGAACACAGGTAAGCAACTAGGAAAGCAAAGATTTCTTCAGATTCAGTCTGAAAAACTACAGCCATATAGAGTAAATTTAGAAATACTAGAAACACACGGCTGCTATTTAAATACCACATTTAATTTCAAACTTGTAGATTAATCTATGAATTTTAATCAGCAGTTGAGCCAAAGCAAGATGTGAAGAAGCTGCCATCTTTGAAATTACTGCACACGTCTACTTTTTCATCATGTCATATATTGAGGAAGCAATAGCTCACAAATTATTTCAATAACTGTTTCAGGAAAAAGTTACAACTAAATTTCTTCCCTCCAAAAAGATACGAATACAGAAAAAAATAAAATAAAACCGGGTCAGAAGAGATGGAATGAAAACATCCTTCTACATAATTTAAGGAATGGTGGGGTTTGCTTTCTTGTTTAATTTCAGTGACTTGAGCAATGAGGAACTTTCTAGAGGTAAAGACAGATGTAAGAGAGTAAACCTTGTAAACACAAAAAAGGAGGTATAATGTTTGCTTATTCTCTGTGAACTTAGGGTATACCTTATTAATCATGTTAAGTAGTTTAGAACCTTTTATTAATCGTGTTATTATATTATTTATTACATTTCATTTTTATGTTTCATTTTTATGTTTATGTTAGACTTTATAAAGTTGTTTATCAATATAGCATTTGCCAGTCGACCTATAATTAAAACAGGGAAAATGAGCTGTGAACAAATTACAAAGTTGAAACACTAGGTTTTCATCAATACACTTTTTCTATCATATTCTCCTAATATTATATCTAAGTCATTAACAAATATACACCTACAAGGATTTGAAGAAGGATTATGCAAATTAATATAGCCTACTTAACACTTGATTTACTTTGTCAGTTATGCACCTGGTATGACAGCCTTATCTACCTGAACAAAGGCAATTGATAAATATAAGTAAGCCAGGAAAAGACTGTAAAAAGATGATACACAAAAAGTCAAGACTGATTTGCAGTTCTCTTGAAAGAATAATTTGCAGCTACTCAAAACAGATTTAAGAAAAACTAACATTCCACAATCGCAGCTCAGAATACCTCTGTGTTCACGGTCATTTCCTTCTCTCTCCATGTAGAGAAACACATTCCTAGAGTAGCACTTAAAGCACCACATGTAAGGATAAATTGAAATTTATGGATGAAGCCAGGACTTAAATATGCTGCTGTTAATGAAGAATATAGGGTATATTTCATAAAATTCAAATATCTACTCTTTGATCAGAGAATGATTTGGTTATTAATTTATATGTAAGTTGCTGCCTAATTTATACATAAAATTCAAATGGAACTTTAAAATAATTATCTACAAATCTACCGGTCTAGCCTCCTTATCTTGATTCTAAATTGTCTTCATCTGGCATGTTTCATAATTAAATATTCTGAAAAAAATATTAGGTCTTTTATTTTTATGTATACTATATAACCTGAAGGAATAATAATAATAAAAAGGTCAAAATATAATTTAATACCAAATTATGTTTGAAGATTAAATTACTTATATGTTAACAATTGAGGATAAGATATATTACAAGAATGCCAGGGTATCCCTAAAACTGACAATCGTTATACAAAAGAAACTCAGAGATTAAACACAATCTTAGCAGAAATTAAAATACTTGAAAGCTTAGAAATGCAAAATTTGATCTATTTTGATGCACTGAACTTGCTATATACAGTATGTGATTGACAGAAAAAATAAAAATGAAAATAAAAATAAAAATAAAAGAATCCTACTTTGACAGGGAGAACAAAGCCAAAAACAGAAAGAAAAATTCAAAACCCAATTAAAATATAATTAACATCATTGTGTTGAAGTCATTCCCCTAACTACTTCAAGGCATACCGAACTACCTCTGAACAACAGTTTTTCTCCCATCTCCCTTGGGTCTCAGTAGTGAAAGGAATGAACTCTTGCCTGGCAATGGAAACACCATCCAAGATTTTTGACCCAGCCACGTACTCCCCCTCATGTTTTATCTGTTTAAAAATTAGAGTGTAATACAGCCACTTCTTCTCCTAGAAAGTTCTTACAAAACATCAGAGCTGACCTTCCAACATGGTATCACTTCAGAAACCAGTTAGCAATAGCTGAACTTAACGAAAGAGATTTTTGATGACAGTGAATAAGAATTTCAGTGACAGTGAATAAGCAAGCAATAAGAAACACACTGGGTTCATGCAAATTTCCGTAAGACAAAGACTAATTCAGAGATAAATGAAGTGTCCAATAACAGCATGCCAGATTCAAATGGTGCAAATATCACTAATAAATCTGATGTGTATGGTGCACTGCAATTCAGCATAAGTATTAAGTGGCAATCTCCAGGGATGATTGCTTTCAACATGTGAACTTTGACCTCAAAGACAGAAAAAAAAAATGTCACAAGAAAGACAGGACTGGGAACTGTAAAAATCTGTAGAATTAGCATCTACTAATACTGTAAAATAAACTCACAGTTCCCAGTGCATTAACACACATTTATGGCCTTTCAGAGCCCTGGAGTCACCAGAAGTTTCATTTACCATTTTCTGACAAAATCTAAAGAGGAGTAAGCAATAAAACCTATAATTACCAGCCATAAATAAAACAGAATTAAGCATGATGCAGTGTCCAAACAAAATAATAATCATGTCTGTGTGTTGCAGCGGACGGAAATGGGGCAGTAAAATGAATAACCAAGCTTCAAGCCATGAAGCCAGAGATCTCCCTGATGCAACAAAGGTTTAAGGACACTGCTGATTTACTCTGTGACAGGTTGACATTCTTGTAAGCATAATGCTCAAAAGCTCATTTCAGCAGTTTTAAGCAGCACGGCACTTTTTCCTGATTTATTGCTGTTTTATGGTAGTTGGAAATGGACATAGTCATTGTGGCCATAGTCTGAAATGAAGTTAAGTGATGTCCTTGATGCAGACCCAGCATCAAAATTGAAAACTATGAAAAAAAATGAAAATGATTAAATACACCTTGATAATTTAGTCCAGTGGGAAAAGGGGGAAATGAAAAAGATGATTCGTAGCACAAGCAAAGGCTACACTCTGAAGAAGTAAATTCAAGAGCTATAATATGTAATGGTTAAATTTTCAGAGGTCACCAGTCAAATTAAAGCCAGTATAAGACTGTCTCACAAAAACTATTACAGCAGATGCATTATATGAAGTTATGCATATGCCTTCTGCTTGTCTGTTTTCTTTAACCACACTAAATTTTCATTTACTCCTTCAAATGCTCCAGAAAATAACAGTTAGATCAGAACATAAACAATGCACTGCTCAGATTTGGATTCCAAATTCAGAGCAGACAACTTCTCAAAATTTCTCTATGTAAACTAATAGCTTACTGAAGGGACATGGAAGAGACTGAACTAGCCACAAAAAAAAAAAAAAAAAACTTTTGATATCCTCACTTAGCTTACTTATTTTTCCTGAAGAATTTGCTAAAGAAAAAAAAAAATCCAATAAACTTTCATTGGAACTAAGAGATAGTCGGTCTGCCTTTGGAAGTTACTCAATATCAGCCAGCAAATCCATTTTAAACCAAGAGGATTAGAATATCAGAAGAGTCATATTAAAGTGCCATTAAAGGAACTAGTAGGTGTTTAATCCACTACCTGGGAACTTACAAAAATATTTTCTTCCGATTCAAAACATTCCCAGTATGAATATAAGTATCAGAGATGGGGGAAATATTTCAATCAGAAAAAAATCATGATCTCCACATGAAAGCTGTGAAAGTGAAGAAGTGTGCAACTGCCTGAAATGACTTAAGGGATAACTGTCACTGGAATTAATATGGTATGAATGTTTAAAAATTGCAACAGATTCCTTTATATTTCGAAGGCTGTCTGATTCCTGCTGTGAAAGCTTAATGTCTTTCCAGCTGATGGAAAGTTGTGGCAGTTTCAGTATACAGTTGACTAATGCTTGTTTAATGGATTGGAATGGTCAACAAGTATCAGCAAAATAAGCACAAGAGGTTAAGTCAGACTTAGGGTACATTCTCTTCTATTGATATGTTGCCAATGTTACACCTTAGAAAGAATGATGAAGGGTAACAGGATAAGAACTTTTAAGAACACAGTTTACAGAAAATAAAGTAAAATACAATAGGAAAAAAAAAAAAGAAAAGAAAAAAAAAAAAAGAAGAAAACAAAGGACATCCTAGAAAAAAAAAGTCTCCATTTGTATAAAAGCCAACCTCAGTTCATAAGAACAACTTTTTAAGTAATAGAGAGCAAAACAAAATATAAGCTGGCAAAACTTACTGCTTATAGGCCATTCTTCAAGTTTCCTGCTGCACCCATCACTAACCTTCAAAAAGAATTCACCAGCTAAATGGTAGTGATACAAGTATCTTGAGTAATATCCTATACTGACTTTAAAATAAGCCTCTCCAGTGCAATGCTGGAGTTAATTTAAACACTTTTAAACTGTGAATTTTAAAATTCTAACAAACGTTCACTCAATATGGTGCATCCTCTATTCAGACACCACTGTATGTAGAGTGAAAAAATACAGAAAAGAAAACGAAGTACTCCACTGTCTACAGTGGGGATATTAAGTCTTCAGCACCAAATTCTTTGCTTTAAATATCCTATTATATTTTGACACTTTGCACCATGGACATAGCATGTCAGCTTCATTACTGGAAGGGCAACTTGAATCTTCTAGCTGTGATACACCGTTTGATGTGTTTTGAAGAGAAAAATCCACGGACAGTGTTTTCCTTTTAGCAGTTTGTGACCAAAGAGCTGCAGAAGTCAACTTCCTTCCACACAGACATCAATAGGAAACAATAAAAAACGAGTTTCTTCTGTCACTCTTTCCTTAACTGAGGACTTCCTATATCAAGTATTACTTCACTAGGAAGCTATCAAATCATCATCGGCTGCAGTTGAAATAGAGCAAACCTTTATTCATTTAGAATGAAGATTACTATAAAATGAACTTAATAGGGCAAACTTTTGAAGCCAGCCTTGGCAGGAATGCAGTTCTCATTTACAGTCTGATTAATAGCTTACAAATAAAACTACAAAGATAGGAGCTTGTTGGCCTTCCAACTTTTAGGATTTTAATGGGCTGAATTTTAAAAAGGCAGAAGAGAAGAAAGAAAGGAGAACCTAAATTTTAAAACCTGTCTTGGCAAAACTTGAAGTATTGCTGTTTGTTTGTTTTAAAGCTTGTAAAATCCAAAACACCAGTATGATTTTTATTGCTTGAATTAGGAGAAAAGGCTCCAATCAAACTCAGACTCCAAATCTAAATTTAATTTAAAGTTTTGACATGAATGAGAAGGACAGAGCAGGGAGGAGGTTGCTCAGATGCAAACAAAATAGCCTAGAGAGGCAGGTTTTGTGAAATTTCCATTTCTGTAGATAATCACACAAGATATTGGGATTTTCACATCTGATTTCAAATCAAGTTTATATCTAATCTCTTAATCCCTTCTACAGGTCACCTCAGTCATTTCTATACCCAAAATTATGTATATGAAACACACATACACTATACATAAGCTCTCTTGAACATTGTTTAGAGCAACCAAGGAGACTTACATAGAATTACAAAAGAGATTATGTAGAAAATAATGGTTGATTTAGGAGAAAAATTCTGGAACTAAGAACAACTCTGAAGTTACTCTGAAGTAATTGGTTATTAAAAGATTAATATATTGGTTTTGTTTGTTTTGAAGCACATTTCCAAGATCAAATGGCTACCTGAAATTTCAGAAACACGGGTTCAGAAGGCAGTGTTCCTTCACATCTCTGAGAGGAAGTATGAGATTACGTAAATCACTTCACAGCTAACATGTAACATGCCTGAAATGAGATTGGACTAACAGAATCCATAACATTTTTTACTGATAACAGGCCATCATATTGCTAAGACCTGAGCAATAGCTCAGGTTTTTATTACTAATAAAACACAAAAAGTAAGTAAAACAAATACAGTTTCTGATTGGATAGATTTGTAAAGGAGAGATGGAAAACCAGGATGAAGGAATCATTATTACTGAAATAGCACACAAAGAAAAATAGGTGGAGGAAGGGAAAATGGTGCATGGGTGAAGACAGAGCATGCATGTGAGCAAGAGCATGTGTGCAAGGAAGAGCAAGAGAGGGAGAAAGAGCAAGAAAGGGATCAAAGAACAAATGGAAAGTGCGTGAATAGAGAGCAGAAAGCACACAGCATGGAGACTGAAGAAGACTACGGAAGACATGGAGGAATAGGGAAGGGGGAGAGAGGGAAAACAAGAAGGTGAAGGCAAAAGAAGGTTAATGTGAAAAAGAGTCTAAGAGCAAGAAAGTGTGCACAAGGCAGTGTAAAAGGTGGGAGAAAGGGTAGAAGGAGGAAGAAAGTGGGTGAGGAGGGGTATGAGAGAGGGGTGGAAAAGAAAGAGCAAGAACGAAGAGCGAGAGAGGGAGGGTCAGAAAGTACTCAAGAAATAACATGACACATACATAATATCAAATTAAAAGATTTTCTGGTAGAGCTAGACATGAAACGTACATCTTCTTTCTCCAAAGTCCAGTCCCTAAATCATATTCTCTGCTCGTGGCATGCAGCCAAAAAGATGAGATTAGATATGTGACCCTGACAGACTCATACCCAGAGTTTTCTTGAGCTTTACATGTTGTATATTGTTTCACTACCACTCAGCATCATTTAGATCCAGCCTTTTTGCTTTAATAAATTTAATACAGGTTAATTTTATATTTTTATTTGATTCAGTTATGACACATATTTTATTCAGTTCAGTATACTTTCTAACCAATGTTATTATCTGCTTTATTCATTACAAAATATTTTTATTTTGTTATGTTTTATTTATTTCAGTATGAGTTGCATCCATTTTGCTAAAAGTTATATTAAGGCCTCAGCATGTTGTGTCTATTTCTTCATCTCTTACATCCACCTTGTCATGTGTTCTAGCACATACCAGTTTTGATGTGGTTTTACATCCTGCTTCTAATTTTTAGAGCATGCATGTGGGATTAATGCAATTTGTTTTTCATCTGCTCCAGCATTTATTTTCCGTAAGCTACCTCATACTTAGAGAGCAGTGAGGTAAAATATAATGTGTTTAGTGCTAATAAGCATGTACGCATACAATTTAGTATTTAACTTTATAAAGAATAATTCCAAGAAGACATCATGGTGTGCTGTTGAATTCATCTGAAGTGTCTGAATTTCTAAATGTCATATTTCAGTGGGAATTAATACTATAAATCTTTTTTTTTTTTTTTTTTTTTTTTAAACTATAGCAGACTAGTATAGTCTCCTATATATCTTATTTCACTTTCATGTTTTCTATGCTCCTCCCTTTCATGAATTTTAGGAATAATAAGATGAATTCCATTTCGTAAGGAAATACAGCAACCAAGCATTTGAAGGGCATAACTCAAATCCCCACAAATCAGAATGTATGATTTCACAACAGTTCTATGGTTTTTAGCTTTCAGATATTAACTACTAGTGAAATGCTGATTTCTTCTCTTTTTGTATATTTGTTTTTTTGAGGAAAAAATGGGCCTTATTTGTGGGATTTTTTGTACATATGAGAAGAATAAATCTTCAATTTCTGCCTCTTTTTCTTAAAAAGCACTTGAGATTCCAATAATAATTTCAGTCAGGAGACAGGACACTAAAAAATTATAAACTTTCAGAATGATTACAAAAACTGTTATGTTACTATTAGCACAAAATCAAAATTAATCTGCCTTATAATCAGAAGATGAACTTTGGCCTTATCTGCAGCTACGTCCCCAAGGCTGGGAATGAAGAGATGGACTGCAAGACCACCAGACTCTTAAGGCAGAGATTGTTTCTTCCTATGTTGCTGCATAAAAACAAAACAGCAACAACCTGTAACACGTGGTAAAGGACTTCCTGCTACAAATCCATCTAGCTTGCCATTAATTAGCCCATGCAATGCCAGACTGGAGTCTGCACTGCTCTTTCTCTTTCCCAAATCTTGCTTTTCCACATTCAGCATATGCTGGACCCCTCCTCCAGGGAATTGACTGCCCAGCTCATCAAAAAAAGAGCAATGTAAGTTTCCAGGTTTTGGCACAGTTTATAACCCCTTCTCTCTTTCTCATTTAAACTAAAAAGTTTAGTTTAACTACTCATCACAGATAGGTGTGCAAATTGTGACACATTTTGCCTCGAGGACAGAGATCATTAAATGTGCTAGAAATGGCTGTGGGAAGGCATCCTGCTCCGTCCACACCTCCACAGAGGCTTCTATTCTCTGTTCAACATCAGAAAATCACATCACCTCAAAAAGCCACACACACGTGCGTGCTGCTGTACCAAGAACTATTCACCTTTCAGAGCTGCTGGCCTTGATTGTTCTGAGAATTAGCAGCCTCCCAAAAGGGAGGGAATAAGTTGAGTCTTTCCTTTTCTCTTAGCAAAAATTTGTACTAAGGGAAACTGCTTATTGTACTTTTGATCTCCTATTTCAGAGAGCCACTGCATGATCTAGCTGTCAAGAGAAATGGAGAAAAGGCAAGCTCTTAAAAAATATATATGGAGTTTCAGTTTATATTCTAAACTCAGTCTGTGGAAGTTTGTAAGACAATGTCAGTGCACTAAAAGCAGACAAAATTTCAGGTGTGTAGGATGATGTCCAAGCGAATAATTTAACAGTCCTTTAACTACGGGAGAATATTTATATCTGCACAAAGTCTTAACATGAGGGCCATGTGCTATGAAAAACTGGTTTGCTTGATGATTTAAACTTTTAATTTTTCTGAAAAATTGAAAGGTGACAGAACTGCATTCTTTCTATAACTGATGCACATGAAAGCACCCCCCAGAATACCTGACCCCTAGGTCTTTGTTCTAATAGTACAGAAAACACTGCTTCAGCTCAATCAACATATTTTTCAGCTACAGATTTACACATTTAATGTTCTAAGTGTGGAAGTGTGTGTATCAGAGTATTGTACAGAACGAAGCTTATACTACACCAGCCTGAAATCTAAGCATTCAGTTACAGTATAACATATCTGGAGATACTCCTCTAAATTTACCCCAGTTTTGCACTGAATGAAGAATGGCCAGAAGCTGGGACAGTCCATATTATTAACTTGCCTCCAATATTAGAAATATACTGTGCAGCATCAATGAGACACATTTGGGACTGTATGACGTGATAGAATGTTCTAAGATAACACCCATAAACCTAACTTCAAATATATATATTTAAAGGAAAAAAAAAAAAAAGTATGTGGACATGCTTGCAAAAACATATAATCTGCATGGCTTTGTTCTATGCATCAGTTTTCAAACCAGGGCAAAAATTTTTATAGCTGACATCGAAACCACTCAAGCATAGTTTATGATGGAAATGCTGACACAAAGCTGACTGTGGTGGCATGAACAATTCTTATAGAAAACAAAAAGCAAAGGTTTCTCAAAATAAACTATATGAAGTTCAAAACAGATGAAAAGCATATGAACCTGCAATAACTTTATTGATGACTACATTCTGTAAACTCAAACAATGCAGAGAAGGAGATTTTTAGTCATGACTTTTTAAACTTTTCTCTGGAAAAATTAGGTTTTGTAGGGTGTCTAGCCCAACAGCTCTTGTTTGTATTTGCAAAACCTATATGCCTTTTTTACAGCATGCATTGTGGCAATTGGTATGCATGGACACATTCTAATAGTGTCCCCCACAACAAAAGCCATCATTCTGGCAAAAGGAGACAGGAAAATCTAACGCCCTCCTACCATGACCAAGATGGTAAGAGCTGCTGCAGTTGCCAAATACGATACACAAAACATTTAATTTATAATAGTTAGGACTTGGCCCTTGACCAAGCCCAAAGAACTATGTCTTATTTCACTTGCTCTTGAATATGTCTCTTTCAGAGATAAATGACTGTGCTGTTTGCCAGTTCTCTCCTCTGTTTGGCGTTTTGTTTAGCTCCGCTTGTGACAAGCCAAGAGTTGATGCATCTGCTTGAATGTGTAATATACATCTTTGGTCAACTTAGCTTTTTTCCTTGACAATATTATGTCAAACAATCACATCACAACTGGCTCTGATCTCTTTGTTGTTAGCTAATAAATTAAAGAGTATTTATTATCTGCAATCCTTTTTTCCCTTTTAATGGTGACACATTTGTGGTGAATTACAGGGCAGCTTTATAAACTAGGCTGTGGGCCAGTATCAGCCCCTGCGTTCATGTGAATGTTCCCTCTCCCACTTGGCCTCCCAGCCTGGTGGTAAATCAAGGCAGCTGTCACAGCACACTAAGTTAGTGTGCGTCATTGGGGAGAGCAGGAAGCGTTGGGGGTATAATTCTGTCCATCAAACTAATATGTTATATCAGTAGCTTTGTAATCTTCTGCTATAAGTTATGGGAAGTGACACCTAAGAATTCACTTTGAAAGCAATGTGTTCCTCAGACTTTAAGCCAAAACAGACCCAATCTGCAGCAAGAGTTCCTCTGTTTATATGAGTGGATTTGTAGCAGCTAGCAGCCCCATCGCTATCAATGCAGCAGTATTTTACACATTCCACGGCAAGCCTCTCTCTGTTTACAGTCTTTGCAGCAGAATTTGTAAACTTTTAAAACATGATTTCTTCCCTTCTCCTTTTTTTACCCTTGCTTTAACCTCCAGTAGCAGGATAGATAAATATACTCCTTGAATGTTATCATGACAAAGTGAACTCCTGACAGATAGGAATGAATGGGCGACCTATTTCCCTTGTCCATACCCCCTTCAACCTTTGCCTTGACAAATGTGGGAAATAGCTGTGTAGGACAGGAGAAGAATACACACAGCACTATGATAGGAATGTCAGCTTTTCTGTTAAACGTTCACATGATACTGAAAGAAATGAGTGAAGGTAACCTTAAATAGGAAGCATGTTTTCTAAACAGCTTCAAAGAGATCCAATTCACACTGTATCTCCCCTAAAAGGATGGCTTATTTTCAGTGACTATTTTTAAAGCTTTTGAAGACCAACAAAAGAGGAACTTGGACTCAATTAAGGGTTTTTGTGAGGTGTGATTTGATCTGAAAGAAGCCTACAGGGCATCTTCAAAGGGTCGCAACCAGAAAAGCATGTCCCACAACCCTAACATGCTGAAATCAAAGATGTATGCTAAAGATATTAAATATCTGTATTCTCTTTGCCAAACTATTTTAAAGAAGATTTAGGATTAAACCCAACATCAGTTTAGTTTGATAATCTTTGTAATCAACAGAAAATGTAAAACAAACAAACCCCACCAGTAGAAAACAGTACTTCCTTCATCCTTAAATCTAATTCCAAAGACTATTACAATATAGAAAATACTTCCTGGGAAAATCTAATTTCATGTAGTTTTACCTAACACAGTACTATTATCATCTCAAACTTCGACCTAGCTTTCTATCTACGAATGCAGCTTACATTAGATTTTAAAACATGTTCAGGACAATTAGAGATACTTAAACTTCCATTAATCTGTGCAATATACAAATGTTTTAGTATTCATTTCAGCATCAACTTGAAAAGCACAAATGGTATTTCACACTATCACACAATGTGGCGTATCACATTGCCTAAAAACTTCAAAATCTTATGTTTTATAGTATCAGGTCTTGTTCACATGCCTTTGAAGCTTAAAAATGTATATGCGAGACTTGGTTAAACACTAAAAAAACAAACATTTAATCTTGAAAGTAGCCCACTTAAAGACCACTTTCCTTTCATCTGTTCATCCTGAATAATTAAAGTAACACTCATTTTTGGATATTTCCTTTATAATAACATTTTAAAAATATATCTTAAAATTCTCTTCTGCTTGTAACTGCCACAATGTGAACAGAACTATCTACATTTTGAATTAAGTTTGACAGAAGTCTAACTAAACCCATAGATGATGAGATTTAAAATAAAAAGATTCGTTATATCTAGAGATACATGGAATTTAACTTAATGGTTTTATTTGTTTTAGGTAAACAGTCTGTCCCATTGTACAACCTCACCGTGACAAAAATTAAAAGTAATTTCTAATCCACTATCTACCTGTGACTGGAGGGTGAAAAACAG
The DNA here is from genome assembly GCF_964035555.1 of Netta rufina. Taxonomy (NCBI): domain Eukaryota; kingdom Metazoa; phylum Chordata; class Aves; order Anseriformes; family Anatidae; genus Netta; species Netta rufina. Next base: position 14,494,699 of record NC_140130.1, read on the forward strand.
AGCTGTGTACAGATTGCAGGGTTATAGAGCAACATTTCCTTTCTTTAGAGAGCTTCTTCACTGCTGGATACTTTACTAGAAATTGGGTCTATGATGCCTTCTACCACATCTCTCTTTTACATGGCACACTGCGTGATTCAGCACACTGGCACATACCAGCATTAAGATACCATTTTTGGGGTCTTCTGCTGGGGTACAAAATTCTCAAATACTCAGTCACGTGGTTACTTTTGGTTGGGAAATGGACTTGTAGCTGCTAAAAACTGGCCATAACCAGTGATTCTTTTAATGAAGTATACAGTGGAAGAAACAGTCTCTCTCTTTTTTTTTTTTTTTTTTTTTTTAGCTTTTCTGCACAAGCAGTTAAAGATTTAGTATTTTTGGCCCCTCTTTCAGCAGTAAATCTCCCATAAAGATATTTTACAAATACCTCTGCTTAAGTCCACAAAAGCACAGTTCCAGGCATTAGGAATGAAGGGAAAAGTCTCTGATCTGTTGAATGATCCAGAACAGCTACAAGAAGAAAGTTTGGAAACCATGCTCAAGAATTCAACAAACTCTTTCCTTCTGCCCTCTACACCAGTTCAGCCTTATCTGAACAAACTTCCTTGCAGCTGCTGGGGACTAAGCCTCAGGAAAAGCCTACAGGACAAAGTACTGTAAAAACTGAATCAAGCATCTGTGATTTTTTTCCACAGTCAAAGGTATTTTTTCCCCACCTGTGACTGCTGACTAAGGTGTTTGTTCTGAATACCTCAAGAGCAGCCCTGCCAGTCTAGCCATTAACACATTCATTGTTCCCCACTGCTGGATAATAACTACATTTCTCAAGTCACCTACAAAAATTATAGCAGTTGCACCAGGTTGGCCACCTGAGATTTGGCAATGAAATAGCTTGCTCCTGTTTTCATGAGTACTCGTGTAAAGCCATATAAAAATTCATCCAGAGTTCAAAGTATATCAGAGAGACAGACTGTCAGTACACAAAGCTAACATTTGGACTGAATCATCTATCACTAGCTAAGCACTCAGAAACCAAGTAAAGCACATTTTAGATACATAGGGCAGAGTCCTGTGACTTCCCCACTACATGACCTCCTAAACTCAAATGTAACTGCATTCATCAGAAAGTTATCGGCTTTTTTTTTCTTCCCCAATGAATACACTTCAATGAGAATTTTTAAAGAGCACAGGGGAGCTGAACCATCAAATTTCACTGAAAATAAGCACAAGGTGCATAACTTGTCCACTCAGACTCTGTTAAAATTCCTTGCTTTCACTTCTGTTTTAGCATATAGGACATTCAGAGATGAACACAAAACAAGGGTTTTACACTTATTTAATCAATTTGAAAATACTCTGTGTCAGACACCACAACACAAAAGTCTGATCCAACATTTGAGAAATAAGAAATTAATGGGGTTCCAGCTGATGTGGATGCCAAAATCATATTCCCTGAACAAGCTCTTAGACCAGAGTTAGTCTCACAGGCTATAATAGAAAGGATTTGTCCAGCTTTTAGTATTAAATGAGTCCAAAAATTCTGCAATCTAAAATGACAACATACTAAACCTTATCCAAGGAAATATTACAAATTTAAGTTCCTGTAAGGCACTTGGCTTTACTAACCCAGTGCTCATTGCTTCTTCTTGTCCTTTGTTAGGAAAAAAGAGAAACAAAAGGAAAAGAAATAATAGAATATACTACTTGAGATACAGTATTTTAATTAAAAACTAACTTCAAGACATACCATGTGTCCTTCTAGAGAAACATTTCTTTCAGACAAATGAAAAAATATCACCTGAACTAGATTTTCACTACATTTTGGATAGTTAGTTAACAACAGCTGTTACATATATTTAACACAGCTAAAGTCAATAATATTAATTATGTAAGACACTCTAGGCCACATATTTAATGAAAAATATAAGTGATTTTTAAAACCAATCTCACATAAATATGTATTCATTTTATGGCCTTCTTAAGATCTCATTCACAATATTTAATTTGAAGAAGTTGTAAATGGAGAACTCTTCAGCAGTTCTAATGTTTCAGTTAGATAACAAAAATTGATGTTACAAGCTCACAATAAGAGACTAGAATGTTCAATATCAGCAGTGAATAACTTTCAGGAGACGTTTCACTGTGATATTCTAACTAGAAGTGTTTTGTTTTTTGTTTGTTTGCTTGTTTTCCCCCAGCTACTCAACAGGCTAAATAGTTCACTTACTCCATACCAATTAAGATCACTCTCCCCTTAGTAATATTCTTTCTCCAGTTTTTGTTTTCCAAATCAATTAGAAGCTCTGCTGAGTCCCAGTTTCTCCTCGTTTTCTAGTTCAATTGAGAAAAAATATCTGAAGTTATTTCTCTGTTGTAAATGTTTTTTTTTTTTTTTTTTCACTTTAACCCATCTTGTTTCAATCCCACACACTCTTTGAAATCTTAATACAAATGACAACCTCCTTTCCTGAATATAAACAGAAAGTATTAGAAAGAACAAACATCAGCTGAGATAATCCTTTGCTCTGCAGTTCTCTTGTAGATTGAACAATACTAAATTAGATTTTCTGATTTGTAACAAGTATAGCAGGCGAACAACACATACTGGATCACAAATCCATTATGAGTTTGGGGATTTTGATCAATTCTGCTCTACCCTTTCATTAAAATTTCAGTGCCATGGTTCCACCCCAGTCAAAAAGCCAACAGGCTTACAAGCCAGTTTGAAAAAAAACACCGCCCAGTAAGACTGCTCAAATGCCATTAGGTTTTGGAGATGATGGGCATTTTCTTCCACAGATCTCTTAATCTCATCACTGCTAAGAAATGGCATATGAATATAAACAGAGCTACAGGTAGCACTTGTAAACAGACTGTTTCTCTGGAAGTATTTAATTAAGACACTGACATTTTTTAGTTTTCTGAAACTTTACTGCTGTTTTAAATGGGATATAAGCAGTCATGACCTTTTGTGTCTGATGTCAGAAAAATGAAAAGGCCCAGCAATAACTGAAGTTTACATTGGCTTCATTTTCCAGTCCAGAATTAAATACACACTATATCCAGCGCACCATACATTCTTGAAGGCTTAAGATGCAATTCAAGCCCTCCTTGTGTGAAGAAAACAGATAACAGCTGGAAAATTATGGAGTAGTTCCAACAGGGACTTCTGCTTCCTCATAGAGCCTTTCTCAATGAATTACAATTATAATATCTCTATGGTTGTCAAACAACTACTTACTTTAAAAACACCAGCTGCACCATGCTGCCTTTTCTTCTTTTCTTGTTGTAAGACTTATCAAACAACTTAAATATTGTATATTCTTCAGTGAAAGGCTGACTTGGCAACTTTGAAAAAGATTAGAAGAAAACAAAACAAGTCAACTTGTAGTTGCTCTATATACATTAGCTAAAATTATCTAATTCTTCTGCGCTTAATGTTCAGCAACTGAATAAAATGGTCTATATTTGAGAGGATTTAAGTACCCATTTGATGTCTTTAGGGATTGTATAGATTTATCTATGCAGGTATATCATTGTCAAATCTATCAAAGATTTTATTATCATGACAGCTTTTCACATGCCAGCTATGTGCCAGTTTTCATAAACTTCTATAAAGAATACCTGCTCTTTTTTTCCCTTGTTTATGGTCTCCAGAGTATATAATCTAAACAATAAAGGAACTAAATCCAAAGGAACAGCACAAAGTTGAAAAAAGCAATAACAACAAATGACTTATTCTTACAGGTTCAATTATATTAACAGCAGTAAGATCTGGAGTCTTTTCATTTATACCTTAACACGAAATTCCTAGGAGTAAAACTAATGTAATGCCCAAATTACAGATCCATTGCAACTGGGATCCTGATTATGAGCACTGCTATAACAGGTACTTGGAAGGATAAATAAATTCTGGAATTAAAATTTAAATCTCTATGGAAAGTGCTCCGCCAACACTATTACAACTGTTTTGAAAATGAAAGCCTTCATGAGTTCATATAGAACAACGTTTAATACAATTATCCATGTTTTTGACCAATTCCAACTGCTTCTCAGGAACAACCTTAAGCTTGTTCCATACAAATTTGTTCTGAAACCCAAAGTTTTTCCCTCAGTAACTCTTGGATTCTTTGAATTGCCTACAAGTGGTTATTTTGCTTCTGTGAGCCTCATTCAGAAGTCACCTTCCATGCTGGGCTTCAGATTGCAAATTTTTTATAGGGAAAACAAGCATGTTTTATTCTCATAAAATAACAAAATTGAAACATGGTGACACAGTTTCTATCAACCTGCATTTCTGTTTCCTCAAATATGTAACATGTATGTTTCTCAAATTCAGCTTTAAACTTTATTTTTAAACATTTCTCTGCCTTGCCTTCACTCCATTCTCAGATGCTTCATACATCTTCACTTATGACACCTTTTCACTTCTACCACCTCTTCACTTATTTTTTTTTAAATACCTCCCTTACCTTTATTTGGTAATATGGTGTACTGGGTCTGGCTGGAATGTTAACTTTCCCGGCAGCGGCCCATACAGTGCCGTACTCTGTACTTGTAGCTGGAACAGCAGTGTTATCACACCAGTGTTGTGTCTACTGCTGAGCAGCAGTGGCACAGCATTGGGCCTTTCTCTAACCCTCCTAGGGGGTGGGCAAAAAGTGAGGAGAGAAACATCACTAGGGCAGCTGACCTAAACCAATCAAAGGGATATTCCATACCATGTGGTGTCACACTCAGCAATAAAAGGTGGAAACAGGAAGAAGAGGGGAGGGGTGGGCTCTCGTTGGGAAATTGTCGGTCCTCCTCTCGAACACCGGCTGCGTGCATTGAGGCCTTGCTTCAAGGACGTGGTCAATCATCGTTCATTTGTGGGAAGTAGAGAGTAAATTCTTTCCTCTGGACTTCCATATAGCCTTCATTTATTTTGTTTGTTTGTTTTCCTCCCTTCTTTTTTATTTTTCCTTTTCCCCTTTCCCTTTTTATTTCCCCTTAGTTAAATTGTTTAGTTCATGGTAGTCTTTATTTAATTATTATTATTATTTCCCTTTAATTAAATTATCCTTATCTCAACCCGTGAGTTGTTCTTTGCTTTACTTCTCCCCCTCCTCATCTAAAGGAGGGGGAGTGAGAGAGCGGTTGTGGGGTTTAGCTGCCCAGCACGGTAAAAACCACCACATATGGCAAGCCAGTGACAAGAGTGGATTGAGAATGACAACTTTTCAGCATAGTCAAGTAGACAGCCCTGGGACAGAGTAATGGTAAAAACTGATAATGCTAAAACTTGTTGATAGATTTATACAAAGCATTAAAAATTCTATTCTCCCCAAAGAGTTTCAAAAAAACATTGACTTTCTCTAGGAAAGACAAATTATATTTTGGGAGCAATTTATAATCACTTCTGATTAAAGTCTGTTTCATCCCCTGCCCCATCAAGTCAGTCAAGATCAAAAGTCTCTCTTCACTTGCTGTGCAAGGCTCAAACTAGGAGAACCTATCTGTGGAAACTCTCCATGAACGCGTCCGGAGTCTCTCCAAGACAGAATTACTAAAAGCATTACTAAAATACTTCAGTAATTTTTCGATGGGGTAGCAACTTGACTGTCAACCTGTTGGCTTTCCTAACTGCAAACAATATCATGTATCTGAGCACAGAGCTGGCAGAGCAGCACAACAACTTCATTTGAGACTCAGCACTCCTCAGGACGAGACCATTTCTATATATCCTGAGGGTTCACAATATGGCCATCTGTAGCTGAAGCAGCTCCAGAAGATCCCATGTTAAATATCCCATGTTAAAATTTAAAGTAATATTATTTGTTACACTAGTATTTTTTAGAGTTTTCAATAGAAATAATACTCATACATATAGCATAATATTGCAATTTAACCCACAAGTATAGACCCATTTAAATCTCTGAAAGCAACAGTAAACAGTGGAAGCAGGTGTTCCACTTAACCCACACACCCTGCTAATACATTTTAGATAACAGGCCAGTGCATTTAAATAAAGTCCGGATCCAATTTAATAGTATTTGTTACAAAGCTTTATCTAATTATATTAGTCAATCTTTATTACTAGCCTCACAAGTGCAGAGAACGCTATTATAATCCTTCTCACTAATGATCTCCTCACTATCATAGTAATAAAACTCAGCTATAAATTAATCATCTGTTTGCAATCATGAGTAAACATCAACTCAATTAACAACTGATAAATAAACAGTCGAGTCTGGAGGCTATTTCTGTTATAAATGTGAGTACTGAAGGATTCAGCACAGCTTTTCTATTTAACACAAATGAGCATTTCTGTGCATTCAGAGATTTCTATTCTGCATGGATTAAAAGAAACATCCTACAGGAGTGGAGTAGGTTTCCCACTATAATGGTGCCACCCATCTTTTGTGCTGCTAAGCCTGGGGGAGGATATTGTCTGTCTCTTCCAAGGATTGCTTTGTTCCTTTCAGACTACACAGAAGGTGAAGTGAACATACAGAACTGTTTGTTTCTCTTGTTACAATTGCTTAGTAAGCTTTTTCCTTTCTAGAATATTCATCTAATTTTTGAGCCCAATGCTAGATTACAATTTTCCCTCTATAATTCATTTTTCCTCATTTATTTATTTTTTGCCCACCAGGTGCAGGTAAACAGACTGCAGGTAAACACATCAGCTGTGAAGGAAGATACACTGAAAAGTGGGAAAAGTTTTCTTTTGCTTACCTACCCCAATATAAAATGAGAACTTCAATTGCTTACTTTGTTTCAGTTTTCAGATTTTCTGTCTTTCAGAGTGACAATGACAACTAATTCATCCAACAAGGTCAAGGAAAGCAGGGCATTTCAACAACCAAAACATCTGGCCCAGATGGGAATTAGAGGACTTCCACCTTGCTGCCTCATGTCTATCCACTGCTCCCCATATCCATTACTCCCATTACTTTTCTGCTAGATTTCCATATCAGATTTTTTCCAACAACATTGACATACAACATTTGAGACACTGAAATCTGTCTAGAAGACTACGTAAGTTTTTGGATCTGTCTCCACTGGTCAAAGCACAGCAAGTGCCGACAGACTGGATCATCTAAAAAGCCCTCACTTCCATTCAGCTGTAATAAAACATATTATGCACATGCACCCCATCTCAGAGTGGAATTACTCCCATTGTTGCAAGTACAATGCATATTCCTATCACAGTGCTACAGCTCATTTTTTAGAAGTGAGTGTTCTTTTCAAACTGTTGCCCGTTTGTGTTACATAAAATATTCCAGTCTCGGTGACCATCCGTTTTCAGCTGTAGAGCCAATGCTTTAACACACTTCTCACATGTTCCGCCCTAGAAACACACTCCTGCAAGAAAGGCTTGTTTCTTTAGGAACTCTCTAGCTTGACTAATGACACCTGAGTTACCTAAGTCTAAACTTGCACTGAATAAATACATGCTTTGACCTTAATATATAAGGCATCATTAATGCTGCTTTAAGGGAAAAAGATAGCAATTACTTCTGTTTTTTTCATGCAGGTCAGTAATGAGTCTACCACATGTAACACTTTCATGACAGCACATCATCATAAACATAAACACTGTAAAGCTACACCTGGTTAGTTCTCCAGCAACTCCTTCACTGGCCAGCATCATTTCTGTCACTCCTAATATTTGTCCCATCTCCAATTTCAACTTCAGGCTTCAATGGAGCAATGTTAAAGCTGTTTTTGTTGTTGTTGGCCTTTCTTTTCTCTTTCTCTTCCTCTTTCTCTTTCTCTCGCTCTCGCCTTCATTCTAAAGACCAGATTTTTCCAAAATACAAAGTAGTACCAGCCTAGAAAGACTCACATTAAAATATATACACGTATATATATAACTGTTCATAAAATGTTGAGGAAGGAAAGTAAACCCAAAAATTGCAGAATCCTGTAAAAATCAAGTAAGCCATGACAAGTCTCGACTACAGTTTTTCTATGGTAGTGACTATTTAGTAACTATAATGTACAGGAGGAGGAAGGTCTTGCTAATCACAGAAAAAAAGGCTCATCATGTCTATTAACTTCCTGTTAAAGCAGTACTGCTGCACAAACGTGTTGCAAAATAAGGTGAGGTTAATAAGAGATTCACCAACATTAAAAGGAAGAGTAGAATGGATAAATAAAGTATAATATTTTTGCATTGTTTCTGTATAGGTGGGCTTTTTTTCCTCCCCTTTAAAGAAGCTGAAACTCTCTTCTGTGACTAGATAACAAATCCCTGTGTCAGTACTATATAAAATGTTCATTAGTAACACTGAATGATCTTATATTTCTGACATTCTAACTTCTTGTAAAATATATTCATAGCCCTTAGTAATACCGTGGTAATTAGCAAGAAAAAGTATTTTATAAACATGCTTCTAAGCTGACACTCTAAGCTCAAAAAAGTACAGAAAACCAAAGGCCTGTTGATTCAGGATTTACTGCTATAAGCTCACAATTCCCAGCAAATAAGAGTTCAGTTCCACTGGGGAATTCCTTCTCTAGCATGCTCTACTGCAAGGGGAACTAAAAGTGCTCAGCACTAAAATGCAAATCATCAGTAAGGATAACTTGTAAGGTCAGATCCTGCAAACAATACTTATCTGATGTATTCTAGAAACATAGCCAACTTCAAGCCAGTTCCATGAGCAGAAGTCTGAACTTGAGCACATATTTACAACTAAAAAGCAAAGTAGCTTCCCTGAGTCTAATGATTCAATAGCATACTTAAAATCATTATTTATTTATGTTTTAAAATAATCACTGCAGCCTTCTGAAGATAAAGGTGTTCTTATGAGAGGGCTTTACTCTGCTGATTTCCCTAGGTTGCCCAGTGAAACAGTAGTCATTTAGGGATGACGACCTTCCATTGTCCCTGATACGGGAAATAGATATATGGCATATAACTTGTTCCACACAAACTGAGATGTTCAATGATGCAGGAATTTCATAACCTCTAAGGAATTCATATTCTTTCTGCAACACTAAATGAACTGGAATTATACTAATCTTCTACTGCCTTATCTTACATCTTTAACAACTACTAAAGATGGCAGTGACCATTTTATTCATCCATTACTTTTTTTCCCTGCAATAACTTTGAAGAGAATTATTACAAAGTGCACAGTTACAAAGTCTATATCTAAAGATGTGAGCTTCAGAAGACAAAGCAGTGATATGACAATAATAAGCAAGCATTAAGCACAAGCACAGATGGCCCTTGACCAAAGCACTGAATACATGCTCTTCTCATCAGTTACACAAAAGAAACTTCAGCAAAACATCTTCAGCCCCAGTGAAGTAACAGTGGCTTCAGCAGCAGAAATCCTCATTAGAAAACTGAAGAGCAAATGATGCTATGTTAGTAAAAACACCAAGCCTGAGACATTTTGGGAGTGAACTTAATATGTCCCACTGTTCAATAAGGCTAACAAAAATACAGGACATTTGATCAGGAGAGCATAACATAAGAACTTTCATAGAGGGGTTTGATTTATCTTCTAAGTTTCTTAACAGCTAAGGAAAAAGAACATCTGTGTTCGTGAGAGAGAAACAAATCACCTAAATGAAAAATAGTGTCTGAAAAACACGGAATCTTGAAAATGAAATATGAAATGAAATGCCATATGAAAATATGGCATCAAGAAACAAAAAAAAATAAAATAAATAGACGTATGAGGAGCGGCTGAGGACACTGGGCCTGTTCAGCCTGGAGAAGAGGAGTCTGAGTGAGGACCTCATCGCAGTCTACAACATCCTCGTGAGGGGGAGTGGAGAGGCAGGTGACCTATTCTCTTTAAACACCAGTGATAGGACCCACAGGAACAGTGTTAAGCTGAGGCAGGGGAGGTTTAGGCTTGACATCAGGAAGAGGTTCTTCACTGAGAGGGTGGTTGCACACTGGAACAGGCTCCCCAGTGGAGTAGGCACTTCACCAAGCCTGTCCAAATTTAAAAAGTGATTAGATTGTGCATTTAGTGACATGGTCTAAACTTTTGGGTAGACCTGTGCTGCGCCAGGAGTTGGACTTGATGATCCTTATGGGTCCCTTCCAACTCGGGATATTCTATGATTCTACGAAAAATCTTTGACTCCAGGTTGAATTCAAAGATCACTCAAGACTGGGAGAAATCCAAATCTTGAAGCTACAGGAAGACAGTATTATTTGAGTAGAACAATACTTAGATAGATGAAAGCAGATTATTCTTGGGATGCTTCTAAAACGTGCATCTGTTTGTGTCAATGACCATATACACATAATCCTAATGAGAGGCAGTGTAAGCCTATTTTATTCTCAGAGATCTAGCCCTTTGATAGACACAAGCTACTGGCAAGCTCCTAGTGATCAGTATAGGTCTTGAAGACCTAAGGCATTCAAGAACTGTTTCTCCCATAGGGGTTATACACAGATCATGTACATTTCCAGTTGGAGCTGTATTGGAAATCATCTCTTGGAGGAAGGAGAGGGGAGGGGAACGTACAAAGGCTTTTTTCAGAGATCTCTGAAGTTGTTTTAAAGATCTTGCTGTTACAGGTTTCACCACATTACCAAATACTTTTAAGACACATAATAGCTTTTGAAATGCTTTGATTCCGCCCCCCCCCAAGAATCAAGGAATACTTTGTAGAAATAATCTCCTTCTGTGTAAAGATGTTACATTAATTCTTTAAGTACACAAAGTTTCATAAAATACTTTTATGCTATCTGATGTGATTTCTTAGAGTGTGCTTCCTCAATTAAAAGTACTGAAAACAGCAGCACAGGGCTACAGATAAATCTGCCGTTACCTGTCTAGACATATCTTTATCTTCAGTCTGGCTTTTCATACTGAATTAAGAACCAGATCTGGTGAGAGAGTATCCTGCCTTTAAGTTCTCTGTAATTAGAGGAGTAGAAGCCTACAAATATGGGAGCTTGTAAGACTAAAGAAAAATCCTCAGCAAGGTTCAGTAAAACCTAACAGCTACAAAACTCTACATCACACACACACGAACCACCCAACCCATAATGAAAATTCTTATGCAATCTACAGCAAAACTCCAACAAGATCTTTTTATTTCTCCACAGAGTTTTTCTAAATCTTTCAGGCAAGAAGCAGCTACTCCACTAAGCATTTGGGCATAGCATTTTTGTTTGTTTGTTCTGTAGTAGTGGAATTTATGCAAATGTAGCTGTGTGATTCTTCCATTCACTGATCTATTCAAGGCTGGATTTAAAGGAATAAAATTAATCCTAAACCCTAAAATCTTTTTACATTAGTAGCATCACACTCAAATGAATGTCAATAGTCCATGCGTACATATGTAAATATAAGCAAATAGGGATCACACTGCCTTCCTAAATGTTTGTTAGGTTTCCTAACTATGGCACCACACATTTAGAACCTATTGAAACCCACAGCCTAGAAGTCAGGCTAGAATCTCAGGCCAGCTGTACAAAATTTTTGTTTCCACTGCTTCCACAGTAAGCAAATCATTCTCCCCAGTATGTCTTACTTTAACAAAGGTTATAACCACCCTGCTACACAAGTTGACAGATGGTCTCATCTCTTCACTTCCCCCAAGAAATTTTTCTGTCTGCAGTCTCTTCCACCTTTTACTTTAATCATCACCATTTCTCCTCTGGCTGTGGATAACAGCTGAATGAGCAAGTTTTACACAGGTTTGGAAGTAGTGAGATTTGTGGTCATTCTGTTCTCCTCCAGAACTAGGCTCCACAGCCTTGAGCCAGCTGCTGAGAAAGCTGTCTGTTGCTCTCACAAGCATCATCCTCAAGGTTGGCAGTTTCATAGTTCCTGTGAAACGTAGCTGTCAAGGGAATCTGTCACTGCAGCTGGAGAAAAGCAATTTCTTAGATAGTTTGAGCCAGTTCCATGGAGGGCTTTGAAGATTATGGAGGGAAAAAAAAAAAAAAAAAAAAAAAAGTGAATTTAACCCAATATTCCAGCAGCAATAAGGGTGGGAATCAGCAGTAGAGTGCAGTCCCAGTGTCACCAGTCCTTACTATGTTTAATTGCAAGAGAATAGCTTCTCTCATGGCATGCTGTCTCCTACTTTAAACCCAAATTAGGAAATATACAGGTCTACTGGCAAAAAGTCAGACTTATTTCTATATATTTGAGTCTCACAGAAAGGTTCCAAGGGAATTTGTGACAGTTCTTATTCTGTGAGACCCTGCACCATTTTAATCCCTGTTTTGTTTCTGTTAAGAAAATAGAAATCACACTCATTTAAGACTTGCATCTTGTCTATAATAAAAAAAGATTGGAGGTACTTCATGAATACCAGTGCAATTAATGGAACACATACCATTCCTCATTTGTGCATGTAGGTACATATTCAGCTAACTTCTTTCACTCCAGAGAGGAAATAAACTACATTGACATAAATCATATTGAGTTAACTCCTTCTACACTAGAGAGGAAATAAGCTATATTGATACATCTTTATCAAATCAATCAACTGTATCCATCCTAGGTTTAGTCTCATTTATTTCTGCAACAGCCCAGTGTTCCTATCCATTCAGGTGCACAGCTGCACACTCTAGCTAGCACAAGTGAACAGGAGAGCTCTTCATCCCCTCCACCATGCTAACAGTTACATATGTCAGTAACGAATCCAGCTAGATGTATTTACTTTGATCATTCATTTTCTACTCTGTTACTACAGTGATGGGAATAAAATCACCCCCTCCCAGTCTAACACTATGGAGACTGTATAGCCACAAACAATGTAAATAAAATCTAACATCCAATTCTCCTCAGCATATCTCTTTTGTTAGGGTGGCATTTCTGATAACAGGAATTATGGTCTCGAGAAGACTTTTTGTTCCCCACAGGAAGTGTGATATCTCTGAGAGCAGATGATGGTTTCATTACAAAAACTTTTGGAGTTTGGAAAGAGCAGTAGTAAAAGTTAGTTCAAGGCTTTTATGACTTCTTTTGTTCAGAAGAAATTAAAGGAGGAAAAACATTGGTGATGTATGAAAAGATGGCTTGTTTACAATCAGTACACAGAACCTTGCCTTCTTCATAAAAGGAAAGGAAGCCAGCAGGAGAATTACAATACAGAGCACCTCCCAGGATCTCTTTCACCATTCTCCCCATTTGTGTATTAAGCAACAAGGCAGCTGTTGAACAAGTACTATCAACAAAGCAATCTTCTAGCCCTTTGATTTAGGCTATTCATATCTTCTGCCCTGAAATAAAATGACTTTCACAATTAAAACACCGAAATCAATGCTGTATCTATTGTCATGTCTGCAGGAGAAAAGCTTTAATTACAGCCCTAGTTAGATAACACAATCATTACACCTCCTTAATCTCAAATATAAAACCAGTACCCTTTCAGTGCTATGCCACCCTTTCTTTGATTTTTTTTTATGTGAATGGCTTTTTATCTGAGCACTTTAATTTGCATGCCTTTGCTGCGAGGCAGCTCCCCGTGATATGTTAATTGCAGAGTGCTTTAAGTACTAAAAGATTAACATAAAACCCTTTGCAAACAAGCTAATAGTTTATGATAATTTTTGCATGGCCTTTGTCTGTCTATCACTGGATTGCCTCTAGCTGTAATTTTATAAAGAAGCTGTAAAATATCATTTAAACAAGTTCATTTACACATAATTATTACCAGAATCACATTATTCAATTTAGATACTCCAGCCTATTAACAATCCATGAACTAAAATGTAATTAAACTATTTTCCTTTTATGAACCTATTCATTACAATGTGTGGGAGATGGATCTCTCAGTTTCACTGAAAAATTTCAGCACTTTGTTGTTGGAATTGACAAGTCTGGCACTCATTCTATGCTTTTAATTATATTAAATGTATTTCAAGACAGCTAAGATAAAGAATATATTTAGAAAAGAATGTGCAGAAATGCCAAGGTGGTGTCATCCAGAAACATGTATTTATTTCATCCCACGCTGTTTGCACCTTCTTATCAGAGAAAACAAAACCAGGATATATCATTCCAATTAAAAGTTCTCAGGGTTTTAAGTTTTTGAAGAAATATTTGGGAAAAAAAATGTTCTTTACTAATGAGATAAGTATTTCAATTGCAGTTCTACTCTAAAACCTTGCATTGTGCAGCTGTGGACATTCCTCTTTAATAAGACCTTTTTAACTCAAAAACTTATGTTTCAACAAAGACTAAAATTTATGTAAGCTTGTTTGTCCACTATGAACCCTAAGAGTTGCCTCAATGGGCCAGGACACTAACTGGCATTCGTTCCCCCATATTGCCAAAAGATACTTGTAACAATCAAAAGATGCTATATTTTGCTTTTCATAAGGCATGAGTATCAGGCCTCATTTACGTATTGCATTTTTGTACAATAAAAACTTGATCTGTATAAGGAAAGCCTTTCTACATAAACCAAGATACAGAACAAGTGTTGGCAAAAATCTAATAAAAACCCAAAACAGGAGTAATTTGCCCTGATGATGAAAAATAAGATCATTAGAACCATATAAATTGGCCTGACACTATGCATTTCCTTAGATCTTGAGGATAGCAGTCAGCACTTGTAAATCTCACTTTTAAGGGGAAGAAAAAGAGGGGGGAAGGGACCCCAAATCAAGCACAGACACTAATTACCCCCCGTGTTAAAGTTCTCTCACACCTGTGTCAGAATAGGGAACATATTCAAAATTTAAGCTCGTATTCCTAGGCCATTCCTAACACAGAGAAGAAGTAAAGTTATGCTGCACATGAGGGATGAATAAAAAAAAAAATTCCTTTAATAGTCATGAAACAAAAGTGTCTCTTACTGTACAAGAAAAAAAAAAAAAAAAAGTAATTACTATGGCAGTAAGATGCAAGTCTACATAGAAATTCTATTGCAAAATAGGGGATGGATATGAAAACCCCAAAATACATTTCAGTCTCAGTAGGCTGGGATATGTGAATCATCAAGGCTCACATGGTTGCAGCAGTCTTCAAGAGCAAATATTTCACTCTAATGTTGATCTGAATGTTACCATTTAGATTGGTTCCTAGAGAAGTTAATTACTATAAACTCAGTGGGTGACGGGATTGTCTGAAGAATGACAACAAAACTTAAGACCATTGAATTCTCTCTAAAATCCTGGTCCATAGGACAGAACTACCACTTCTTTACATTGCTACCTCACAACCTTTTTAGTGGATTTTGTGCAAGTTGATAGTATTTCCAGTTTGGTTACAAAATAAAAATCTGCTTTTATTTATTTATTTATTTTCCTTTCAAGCAACAAGGTACAACTTCAATAGGAAATGGCAGATTTTAAATAGATCAAGGATCAAGTCTGACTGTCAGACTGTAATTCTAGAGGACTCTAATTCTAACTCTACCAGAATGTCTATAGGCTTGATGCTTGAATTCTGTTACGCAGGAGGCCATACCTGAGGGTGAAAGGGATCTTTATCCCCTCATCTGAGGGTGAAAGGGAAGCTTTATAGCTTCCAATACATTTACAAAATAAAACAAAGAGTAGTGCATTTTCCAGTGTTCTTAATGTTACATTTTTCAGAGTCATTACAATATCTATTTTTCTTTTTTAAGCGTCAAGGGAATATAAATGATTTTTGTTCTTTGTACTGCCAACATCTGCAATTTATCTTCATTGACAGAGACTTCTAAGTAGTTTAAAATACAACTGACACCATTCCTCTTACATACCTACTCAGAAGTTCACTGTTCTTTGCTGGATTAAGATTAACACAGTCACACAATGAAAGAAAAAAAAAAGGGTTAGGGCAGAAGAGAGATGGCTGCATCACATCTTAGATGCTTGTACTTGCATAGAGGATCATCTACTCAATTTCAAAAGCATCTATGTGGTTGGGATAGAATTAGCAACACTTGCAGTTTTATTTAAAAATTGAAACAAAACACTTCAGGATTCCTGTGTACATTAGTGGTTTCATACAGGTTTAGACAATGCAACAGGAAGAAAACTGCTGCATTTCTTTTTCACAACACTAGACTTCATCCTCAAAACAAGTTAAAAACAGTTATTCAAGAGCATGTGTGTTTCCTTCACGCTGTTTTAAATCAAACTGTTCCTTATGTAGCAGTAAGTTTATGAAGGAACCACAATGTATGAAGAGAAACATTTTTTCATTTTAGTGTCTCCAGGTTCATTCCAAACTCCCATTATTTGGACTGTCACCCTGACACTGCCTGAGGTGCATTCCAGCTCTCTGCACGAGAATCTGCTTTCCCACTAATGGGGCTGTTCTTGCAATGGCAAATGTAATTTTCCACTCCATTACAAATAGTGTGCAAAAGGACCTATTTCTCACTGCACACAGATCAGTTCCCAGTGAAATCCTATTCACCAAATATTACAATAGCAGAATCCACTTCAAATACAGGTGCTTTTTCAGGGCTGGACAAACAGTTCTGATCCAATCATGGACACACCTGAAGATTCAGTGCTTAGATATTCATCAGTGTAAGAGAAAAATACCCAACTGGTTCAGTGAGGAAGCAAGTTACAAAGAAACTGACAAAGTAAATATTATCATAAATGCTTTCTCAATATACTAGTTTCCTACTTCCTTACCTTAACAGTCAGCCATAATGCAGATAGTGACTGTTAATCTATCATAATTTATATATATTCATAAACCCATTAAAACACGAAACAGTGGCATTTTGAATGTCTTACCAAGTTCAAAATTAGATATCTGTAGAGCAAAATAGAACATAAGAACAAGAAACCCAACATTCCTTAATAGAAAAATAGATAAGTCCAGCTATATTTTTAATTTATTAGCCCGTATTTATTTCCCTATATCATTACATCATCAAGACAATCTTACAAAAAGGAATGAAAATCATAACAGAAGAACTTACACACAGCGTCTCATAATTCAGTATAAATTGTTCTCATGCAATACTCCTCAGGAAACAGTACCTCTGTACTCATTGATTAAAAGAAATAAAGAATGTGGCTCTGCAAAAACTCTATAAAGAACTGCCTTTGGGAATTCTATGCCTAGAGTTATAAACTGGACATTAGGCTTACAAAAAACTGAAGTTTTCAATTAAATCAGAACAGCCCCAAAATGCAAGGTTCTTAGAGTTCTCCTCTTTCTATTGTATTCCAAAACCAACAATACTAAAGTAACTTAAATTAATTTTAGGAATCTATCATGAAAGGAATAGAAAAGATAACTCCCCTAATGTTTACAGCATGTATTGTAGCATCATTCACTAGGCAGAACAATTAATAAATCACTCCACTGTATCCACTCAAATACACTTCCAAAAGTGAGGCCACAGCAGGCTGAGAAAAGATATTTCAAAATCAGGGAGAAAAAAAAAAAAAGAAAAAAAAAAAAAAAGAAAAAAGTGTATTTGTATTAATCAAAGCTCAGTAAAAGAAGTATAAGGATACTGACTTGTTCAGGATCATATTCACACTTTCTAGTGCCTATGGTTATGCTAGTTCAAAATTTCTAACTTTTTTTTCAGTATGTCAGTTCTTTGCATTTTTCAATTTCAAAATAAATTTAAAAACAGTACTTGAATTAAATTCTAAGAGAGTGAGATATAGAGTCTTGCAAAGACTAAATATGCAAAGAACATTTTTTTCTTCTTTCCATCAGTGCTGATCTACTCCTAGACAAACAAACAGCCTACATGGCATGCCTTTAACTCCTTTCACCCCCAGACTTGCCATCTTGGATAGCATGTTTTAATCTAACAGTTCTACCATGAAAAATATTTTCATTATAATTCTAAAGGTATGAAGACACACCATTGTGACAATATGGAGACATCTATGTAGATATCTATCACTGTTGACAGCTTTTTAACTAGGTATTCAAAAGTTCAGAAGTATTAAAGAATATAAAAAAGATCACATCTGGGGAATCTTCAAAGAATAAGCATCAAATCACTGATCTGAATGATAAAGGCAGATGACAGGTGCCTGTAGTAAAAGAAAGAACAGTAATAAAGAGAGTACAATGGACATTTCCATAATTTATCATGGCAAGAATAAGAAAACCACCTTTCTGTAGCACCTGCAGTCTACACCATACAGCAATTCAGTTTCCGTAGACAGTAAGTAGAAAAACAGTCAAACGTTTTAGGCAGGCACTTCAGTGATTTAGTTACTGATATCTCCAAGGCATAGACACTCAGTGAAGTAAACATGGAAATGACAAAGCACCAGAATCTTTTACAAACTGCAAATGTAACCAACTCCTCAACTGTGAATGAGTTCTTGAGCAAGCCCAAATATGAATCCCTAAAATACCTTTCAATTTTGTTGTATCTCTACATATTTAATATGTTACAGTTAGCAAGATCTCTCAAATCATCCCTGCCAGGTCTAGCCAAGAGCATTTCCCCTGTCAATAATAGTTTTAAATTTTAATAAGGATGAGCCTTAATTTAGACAATTTAAATAATTCCAATAATTTTAAATCTTGAAATGATTTATGAAAGTTTAGAGGCATATTCTTACAGGAATGAATACTTGCAGTCATCTCTTGAAGAATAACACACTCTTAAAGAATTACAGGATATCTATCATCTTTCTTTCCAAAGGTGTGGCCTACTAGAAAAAGCCTTTCAAAGTCATTTTAAATTTAAAGCCTGACTTTAGAAGTAAATTCTAATTTTATTAGAAAAGATGCTTAACTAAATACATGGACTACTACTTGGCCATTAAGGAGGTGCTATCCCTTTGAATTTAAGATTACAACTCAAAAATAATTGCTTTTCCTAATCATACTGAACATACTCCAGTTTTATTACAAGGATTCAAATAAGTTTTTTAGTTAAATGACAAGAAAGCAGACATCTTTGCAATTCAGCATTGGCTGATACATGCAGCAATGGAGACAAAATATAAAAGTTGTATTTATAAATATCTTGTACTCATGATTATTATAGGCTATATAAGTATATATATACTTAGCCTCCTTCCATAAGGTACAATATAGATGACCATAAAATAGTGCTTATAATTCCAAACTCTAATACTGTTTAATGACAAATTGACGTTTTATATGATCTTGCTTGTTCAAACAGATTAGCAGGGACATAACTTCTTTCAAGAACTGCCAAGGTATTTTCCATAAATTTTATACTCTTTACTCTTTAAGGAGAGCATTATCAAAAAAAAAAAAAAAAAAAAAAAAAGCAGGCTAAAGGCTAGTAAACATGATCCACTACATAGACCTTCTACATAGTCTTGAGGCATTAGTTGATACATAAAGGCTTCAATGATTCAATTAGAGACAGTTATGCTAAAACATAGAATGGAACAAAACAAGGAAAAATCATGTTATTCTACCTCTGCAGATGGTTGCTTGAGACAGGGCCAAAACAAACAGAAATTCCATCTAAATAGCAACAGTAATGAATCCAAAAGAGTGAAAATTAAGTAAAAACGACACAGTACTCAAATATCTCCTCAGCCTGAGAATATTCTATGATTCATAATGTTTCTGGCATATTTGAATTGACCTCTAAAATGATGTCTGCTGGAGTTTGCTAAAAAAAATAATAAAATTACAGGGTGGAATAACAGGAAATATAAACTGTGGAGCATATATTTACAAATCATTACTATTTTGCATTTTGCTAATAGTCTTAATTCTAACAGAATTGCTATGCAGCTCATTACTTAGGGGAGTCTATTATTTTTCCCCCCCTCTTGTACTAGCAATACTTTAAACCATGGTGTAATTAATGTAATTAAGTTATTAATAAAGATTGAAGGGGTTGGACACTGCATGAAATACTTAATTTTGTGTATCTTTAACTGACTGACTGTTTAGGTTTGTATTTCAACTGTCAGCCAAATTACGTGTAATTAAGCCAAAGCAGAGATCTGTCTCTTTTAACCAGTGACAATGGCAGACAGATTCATAGTTCTGGGCGGTGGGTGGTAAATCTGCCCACTCTTTTCTATCTGTTCCATTTTCCTATTATGCCTTATTCGTGTACTACATGTTTCAACGTATTCATACTTGGAATTTGTCTATTAGTTTGTAATGCAGAATAAATGGTTATGCTGCAGAAATAAAATGCTCTGAATTTATCTAATAACAAAATGGATGAACTCTTGTTCTTACGCAATTTATTGACAGTCTGCTGCTGTGGTAAATGTAGAACCAGTATGAAACTGCTTGCTCTTGCATTGTCCCACTCTCCTCTCCTCCACCCCAGCACACTCCAGCTACTCCAAGAAAAAAAGAATGTGTCTTTCTCTTGTTCAAGGCAGGTACTGTATTGAAATACTACTTGGAAATGATTGGGATTACTGGTTCTACACACAATCTGGACTGGGGACAGATGCTAAACCTATTTGAGAATCCTGGATCATGTTTCAGATAGGGTGCAACAGCTACAGTAGCTGCAGATGCTGTGGAGACATCTCAAGAGCTCCCCAGCAGTTTTAACTCCTTCCTATGAAACTTTGCTGTTATGTTACTGCTTGGAAGTTGTGGAACACACGTTCCACACTCTCAGCCACAACAGCCCACACCAGCATCCCATCTTGGAAGATGTGCTGTACTTAATTAATGCTTGTGACTGATTCCAGCAGGCCTCTTACAGTCAGCTCAAAATTCTGCAATTGCAGGTTCCTAAGTTTGGGACCAAGATATTTGGCTGTATATTCCTGCATCATGTCTCATGGATTCTAGTGTTGCTGTTTTTTTTTTGCTTGTTCATTTTGTTTTTACCTTAGCATCCTTTCAAAATTACTTGAAGCAAAGCAGCCAACAAAAATGTACGCATCAAATCAATAATAGTTTACAAGGTGATCAGGTCTTTAAATTATTTAAGGTATAATATCTACAGCAATTGAGTCCTGAAAGAACCTGACATTAGGACCTGTCCTGGCTTCTAGACACAGTCAGAGTCATAGAGCTCTTTATCAGTTGTATCAAGAAGTCATGGGGCAGAGAGGGCATATGGATGTTGGAAGAAGTATGAAAGCAAGGGACATATATTATGAATGAGGCAATTGAAGATTTGTGTTTGTGATCTTTGCATTGAGCACTAATTTACAACTAAATTCTCTGAAGTCATTTACTTGAGAGAACAAGCCTTAATCTAGTCAAAAGACAGAGAAACTTCTAAATATGAGATTACCAGCTTGGGCACCTTGCAAAATGTAACAAAGAACTTTATTATTCCTATTCCTCCACCTATAGCATTTTTAATAGCTTCAACATAAAAAGCAATTTTCCAACCCCCAAGTAAAATTTTCCTATGGTTGCAAAATGCAGGCAAGAAACAGCCATCAACACCCCAACTATTCTCAGTTAAATTATTGTAAAAGTAAAATTTAGAATATAGAAAAAGCTAATTTACCCACTTATAATGGCCTTGTAATAAATTGATGATTGGAAATATGGCAATACTGGTGACTGCACTGTTCCCAACTGCTAAAACTACTTCTTTACAGGCTTTGTCTTTTATAAATGCAATGCACATTTTCAGCATTTTCTAAGTTTACTGTGACAGACAGACATACACAAAAAATAAAAATAAAAAAATGGTGGTCTTACCCAATCACCATTTGTATCTTCATCTCCTAGACAGAATCTTTGTTTCTGTTTTATTTCAAGACACTAAGGGCTGGGGCATTTCACTTCGAAGTGACTGTTGTACAAGTATCATATGCAGCTTGTGAAGAACTTTAAGTAAAAAAATCTGTCTCAAATTTTTAGAATGTCCTTTTCATTCAATGAGAAATAAAGTGGACCTTTACCTTGTTTACACTCTTGTGTTCATAAAAGGTTTATGAAACACAGTGTAGAAAGCTGAGGCCTATCAGTAAGTGCACTTTACGTTGTGAAAACCAAACTTTCTGCCCACCCCCACTAAAGGCTCATGAGGCACTCTGGTCAATAAAAGCAGTAGGAGATGTCCTTGATCTCTCTGTGGCTTTTATAGAAGCCAGATGGCTTAGCTCTGGAACATCTCATATAATTTAGTGGCATGAAGAATTAAAGGAAGAGTTCAGAATTAGCAAAATTAAACTGCATGATAAATAGTTACCAAAAAGTAAAACCACTTTTTTTTTTTTTTTTTTTTCCTGCTAGAAGACTGCAGATACTGTGGACACTCGTGTAGGCTTAAAGCAAAATAGTAATGTGCTGAAATAGTGTATTTCACTAGTTCTGAGCAATGGACTTGAAAGGCAGAAAAAATAAATCCAAACCTGTTTTCTTCAGTCAGTCATACTTTGTCCAATATGCCTACCAAGCATACATTTTAAATTATTTTGGTTCAGTCATCCTTTACTTGCAAGACTGAAGCACCACCAGTATCAGATCAGAATCATCAATATCCTGATAATAAGATGGTTAGTAGGATTATACTATAAGCTAATAGAAATGAAATACTGCAAGAAAAGAGTCTCGAGTCACTGTTATTTAAATAAAACAAATAATAAATCAAAATAATCCTTTGCATGCACATAAATCTTTACACCAAGAAGTCTGAGAATGTTTCTTTTGCATTAACTATGATGTTGGCTGTCCAACAACCTGAGAAGAATATATTCAAGCTGAAAAACTCCTCAGCCAGAAGCTGTTAATTCAGTTCTTAATTCCTCTTGTCTGTTTACCTCACGGGCTCTTTTAGGAACTGTATTTTGCTTCTTATTTGCTCAGTACCACATTAACAAACAATCACATACCTTTCACATGCCATCAAAAATTATTTAATAAACGTTCCCAAAACAGAGCTTGTTTTGATTCTTTTATTTACTTTGCAGTTCTGTTACATGTCATACATTGGTGTCACGTTTGAATTTCATTCCTGCCCTGAAGAAATATCCCATGTGATTTTCTCTAAGATCTTATGATGTTTATTGAAGACTTTGTTTTCAGAGAAAACATTAGCCCTCAGTTTTGAAGAATTGCTTGAGGTAGAAAAAGAATTTGAATTATACCCTGCTAAAACTGTCATCAAAGTGAATTATTAATGTTTACAATTGTGTTTGTTAATTTTACCTGTATCAGTCCATCTAGATAATACACAAAGAGTGCATATAAAGAGACATTCTGTAAGAGGCTACAAAATAAAATAAATTCAGTAGTTAGAAATGCCAAGATTAATGTTGCTTGTGCAAGCGTAATTGAAACCTGCTTTGTACAACTACTCTTCATATGACAACAATATTAGCAAATCTAAGAGCAGAGCACAGGAATATAAACCTTTTTTTCCTGGGTTAATACCTGAACACAAGATGACAGTCTCCTTGATTCTGCAGTAATCTATTCTATTTACCTCTTATTCCTGCATGCATCATGCTCTGTCCTAGCAAGATGAGAAGACTGTAACTGTATAAATATAAATTGGACATAATGTACACAAGAAGGAATAAATTAAAGGAAGCTATTTCTAATACTATAGATGTTAAGTACTTAATTTTATCACCTAAAAGGTGCTGTAGTATATGCAGTTTCCATGATTAACAGAAGATAGATACAATAACACTGATATCTTGCAGAAGTCAAAAATTTACCCTGGTGATCTGTACCTAAATACTTAGAACCAGCAGTTACACCATGAACACAAGCTTAAAGCTATAATTGCTTTTTTTGAACCAGTCAAAATATTAAGAAGCTGACAAATGCCTCTGTAGGACATAAAGAAATGACTGAGATCCAAAAGAGTCTTAAAAGGGTTCTATTAGTGAGTTTGAGAGGAAACTTTTAGCAAATGTCTGCATAAATGAAAATTCCTAGATGCAACAAAGCTGCACCTGTGCTTTACAATCACCATGGCCAATATTTGGCCAACTTCTAAACACTGAAAACAAGCTTTAAAACAAAGTATGAAGTACAATTTGTTCTAGGCCTCACATTTCATCTGCCCAGAGATATTAGTCTTATTACCTTCTAATTTTTACCTTGCTATTTTGTATAATGTTAGACTCTGCCAAGAGGCAGGTTGATCTCTACCAATGTTATATTACCTCAACTGCATGCACTAAAGAATTTCTCACAAGACATACCCAAAGCACTCTTCAACTATAATTGCCAAATAACACATGCCACAGTTCAATCAGCTGATAAAAATACAGATAAATTTAGAAAGTCCGTAACTAAGAATAAGTTAAGGAATAAACTCTTTGTCAAGGTTTGTGACAAAAGGATTCTAACCTAAACTTAAGAAGCAAATATGCTGCAACTGAAACTGCAAGGTTTGGACAATTTCAAGCAATATCTTCAACACAATCATAATACATATTAAATCAATCCCACAGAAAATACAATTATACAGACTTATTTTTTTTCCACTATGATATCTGAACAGACCAGGGGCAAATAATCTTTACAAAAGTACTATTCAGTTAATTTTCTCTACACCTAAACCTGAGGGATATTACTTCTAGGTTAAATTCAACAAGCTAGATATTTTCCAGACATAAAAATGCACTTGCCTAAGAACTCTGATTCATATTAAGCCTTTAAAGAAAAGCAATACAATTTGGGGTATATACAAACCCATTTCTCCCCACTAAGTACCTATATGGGAATGTGACCAGTGAGAGGAGAGGAGACCCAATACTCCACACAACATGCAACCTGAAAAATCAGATCTATCAAGAT
Organism: Netta rufina; assembly: GCF_964035555.1. Classification (NCBI taxonomy): domain Eukaryota; kingdom Metazoa; phylum Chordata; class Aves; order Anseriformes; family Anatidae; genus Netta; species Netta rufina. Next base: position 14,519,298 of record NC_140130.1, read on the forward strand.
AGCTGGTGAGTTTACTGAAGCAGCCAGTCTCTAGGTGATCCCAGTATGTATTCCCATCACTGGGCAGTTTTACTCTATTAACCATCTATTGAAGTTAATTTTCCATTATGCAAAAATTGCGAGTGCAGAACATAGAGTTCTGTCTCTGTAGAAGGGCAGGACGTGTAAGTTGCACTATATGTAAAACATCGGATGGACTGATGAATCATTCTCCAAAGCCTTTCTTCATCATTCACAATGCACAGCTTTCAATGTGGTTCACTATGTAAATCCAGCATTATGTAATAAGGATCCTCTGCTCCAAATCCAAGCCCAGTTACCTATGTCCAAACATACTACACATACATCTCTTCATACTAAAAACTTGTAAGTGATAATAACTTAGAAAGGAGGAAAAAAATCATCCTCTGTAATCCAAAAGTTCTATAATTTAGGAGAATTTGACAACGTATTCTTAGCATAATTACCTGATGACATGACCTACTTTCCCTTAAGTATTAAGGGTTATAACTGTCATCTATTAGCACGATCCAAACAATTCATGTGCATCTGAGGAACTTAAGGTATTTGTTTTCATTTGTTAATAAACAGTCAGCTGATATACACTAGTCATTTTCTACATTTTGCATCACTAAGCTGTCTTATGTAAGACTAAGCCCTCAATTTGGCCTGCAGATAAGAATGAAGAAGTCATTAATTGCGCTTAGCTGTAGTTTTTAGTGATTTTGACTACCAGCTAGCCTTGCAATTTTATTTATTTATTTATAGTAAAAACTATCACTGTAAAAAAAACTACACATTTCACTTAATTTTTTCCTCATATGACATGGCACATTTCTAAACAGGAAAGCTGATAAAAAGGAAACAAAACCACACTACTAAAAGGAATGCTGTGAAAAAATATATTTAAAATGCATTATTAATACAATTAATTAAACTAATTAATCACACTAATTCAATTAAAACATAAATTACTAATTCATTACTTGCTCTGAGATTTCACTATTCATAAAACATTTGGTTCTATTCTGTAAGGTGTTTTTTTCCTCTTCTTGCTGATTTCATAAGTATACATTAACTTAAAATAAATTCATAATATTAGTATGTGAAATAGCACAGATAAGTGATAGAGTTACAAGAAATGCGTATCTATACCATGCAATCAGCAAATTCAATAAAATATGCTCAAAACCCTCAATATAATTAGGAGGATGTACTTTAATTTTAAACAGTCACATTCAGATATGCTCTTTCTATCTTTCTTAGGCTGGCAAGACATTTTTTAAAATGCTGTTGGACTCTCATCTCCACTTGTCTCCTGTGTCTGAACACAGGAACTTAGATCAGCTCTTTGCTCCAAGACACTCATGGAGCCAGCCACACACCATGGAGAATGTGAGCTGGTGGCTCTTCCCACCCCACATTCTCACAGAATGCACCACCAGCCTTGGTTGCACAGCTCCTGAAGCTGTCCTGCTTCTGGATCTTATCCCTCTTGGTATTTTTCAGCACTACATAGTGAATGGCAGGCTAGGATATTCTGTGATGACTACTATGTCAAGGCTTCAATTTGAAAAGTAAAGTTAAAGAGGGTTCATCCCAAAGTGTTCTTTTTTAATCACTTTAATCAGGCTTTTTTACTTTTGTGTCCATTAGATACTCTTCTAATGTACAGAAGAGTATCTAATGGACACAAAAGGAAAAAAGTACATCAAAGAGGAAAAATCTGTCAATGATTAAGATGCTATTTCTAAGCTTCAGACTTCCATTTCCTACAAATATAAAACAAGCCAAAAATATCCTATGTATTTACAAGGGGGATGTTTATACCATAGACTGGTGCCTGTGGGATCTATGAAAAATAAGCCAATAAAAAATAGATTGAATTAGTTTCTGTGGAAATACGATTTTCATAAAATATACTTGGTTCTATTTTGTAAGTTTTTCCCGTCTCTGAAATTTTATACAAAATTTAGCATATTCACATTCACAGCAAAAGATTAACCTGATAAAACTTAACAGCACTGAGGCAGGCACTATAGTCTAGGATGTTAATAATTCATTAAATATATAGCATAATATCTGGACAAGGTTGTGGTTTTTTTTGTTGTTTTGTTTTGTTTTGTTTTTATTTTCGAGCTATAGTTTTTCTTGGTTAAAAAAAAAATCCAAGTTCTGCTGCCAATACTTTTACAGAAAAGTTCCTTCTCAAGTGGAACAGGAAGGAACAGGAAGCCTTACTTAAACAGGGCATTAAAAAGCACCAAACAAGAACAAAAAACAAACAAACAAACAAACAAAAAAAAAAAAAAGGCACAAAGAGCACCAGATAGAACCAGAAAAAAAGCTTAATATAAAATCCACAGACCTCAGCAAAGAACTGAAATATTGAAACACTGCAACTCATCATTACAACAGACAGAGGCAATCGCCTCCATCACACCCTTGTGGATTTCTCCTTTCCCTAAGGTCCTAAGACTCACAGTAGGTGTTTATGTTCTTACACTTCTAATGGGAAACCTACTATATTTAATACCGAAAATTCAGTTTTGAATTAACAGTGATGTATATACAAATGTTAAATGAAACTATATATATAAGAATAGAGCTATTTGGTTTCATTAACTCAAAGAATTCATTAAATAGTTTTGATACACAGTGGTACAAACTGGCCTGATTTATTACCTCATCCATGACATACATAATGAGAAAGGGGCAGAAAGGATTTAACACTTAATACATTCAACACGTGATGCTTCTATAGTGAAAGATTATAAATCAACACCCAGAATAATTTATTAATACTCAGAAATGATGTGCCACATAGAAAAACAAACAAATGGAAATTGCATTCCATCACTTGTGATTAGAGGGTTTTCCTTTAGTTTTCATTATGGAAATGTTTTTCAGTTACAGTTTCCACATAAAATCAGTGTTACTGTTTTTGTTTTATTTCCTAGTACCATGTTATAATTAAATAAAATTGCCTGTCAACTGTGTGACATTGTGGGCTGAGTATCATTACTCCAGTCCATTACAGGCTGTGTGTCTTTTGTTGCGCTAACGCAGAAATGACTATCCATGTTAATACACCGTGACTTAAAGGTTATTGTGACAGCGATCCAAATCAGAGGTGCACTATCTTTCTTAAAAAATAAAAATAGCTTCTATTGTTGTGATATAAGGGAAGTTCTTTTTAAAATATATTCTGAAGTGTAAAGAATAAGACAAGAAAAACCTCAGGCTGAAACTGAATGACAAAAGTACATGTTTTGCCCAAAATATATTCCCAGGAAAACAAACAAAAATAATCAAATGTGTTGTTTAAACCATTTCAACTGATTTCTGAAACAAAATTATTTGTTCCTGAATTTCCTGACTTTCAAGTGTGATCAGAAGCAGAAACATCAAGTCCTTACTTAATTTCCAGGCCAGTATCCATCTAAAAGATCCCAAACACTCATACTGAAATTCATAACAGGACTGTATCTAGACGTATGAGTTATCAGTATGTCCCCATCACAGGGAAGGAGCAAGTGGATTTATAAGTCTTTAATTTTTCTTTAATAGCAGTAAAAGACAACACAGTAAATATAGTTTCTTTAGGTAGTTTTAGTTATGCATAAAGAACCTCACAAGCTACAAAGGAATAGACTGTCCGTACTCTGAAGATACAGTGTTGGAAAACCAGTATGTAAAAATCAGTTCTCTGTGATAGTAATGAACAAATCATTCAGCGCAGTGAAATGGTCCTGGAAGACAAGCTATTTGCAGGACATATAAAGACTACATGACAGTCAAGGTGACAACAAGATAACCTTGCACTTTTCACAACAGTTGTTTCCTATTACACCACTTTGACAGGGATCAAAAGTTAAATTCCAGCAACCAAGTCAAGCTCTCAAACTGAGAAATAGTCAGTAGTCTTCATAGGAATATGGCCAGGGGAACAACTTAATGAAACTACCTAGCATACAAACACTGTGCTTCAGGGTCAATTCTAGGACCACCCTACCAATCACAGCTCCCAAGATCCAAAGCACAGTTTATATTCTTTCCTACTAAATCTCATCTATCTGATGGATCTCTCACTGCCATGAATTCTAGGTTTGATAAGCTTCTCCTTTCTCAGTTCTTCAAAAAGTCTCCTCACCAGTTCAACCACTATTCAACATCTGCAGTTCTTTTCTGGGATTCAGTTTATGCACTTACAACTGAGGCCACTATAATTAATTTTTATTTTTTTTGTCAGCAACTTATCTTTCACTTGCTCTATTTTATTGCAGAATATTCCCTTTTGCAGGAAAATATCACTGCTGTCACAAAGAGACCTGAAAAAAGCAAATCTCTGTTTCTTTCATAATGACATCACTCATGAGTATCAGAGTCCCAAACTGAGATCTCAGAAGTGTTTTATCTTCAGATTCAGCTCATGTCTTTAGAGAAGCAGCCACTGAATAGTCAAAACCTTATTTTCAAAATTTTTGTTGTTGTTGTCATTGTTGTTTTATTTTTCAAAAATAGAAAATAAAACTAAGGTAAAAAATTAGATTGTTAAATTTTGGAAAAAATGTATTTTTCAGCACTATAATGCACACGTTCTTAAATTTATACTTCTCAGACTTCTCAGTGTAAAGAAAGGTCTTTTGAAATATGACAAGTGACAATAGAAAGATAATAAAAATTATAGGAGAGAGTTGCAAACCATGTGGAAATAACTTCTTTTGTAGAAATTATTTATGTAGGTTGTTGGTTTTTTTTGTAACCCAGTAACAGTATTGTTACTAGTTTCTGTCAATCCCTCCAGTTAAATCTGAATAAAATAATAAAAAATCCTGTTTCAGTGCAAATCTCTTTCTTTAACTGAGAAATATATGTAGCCTAGCTGGCTGATTATTTAATTAATCAGATTAAAAAAATAATCATTTCCAAGTGTGCTTCCAATGATTTCTTATGCAAGTAGCTAATATGAAGGGGGGGGGAGAGCACAGGGAGAGAGGCACTGAGAACAGAATGAGAATGGTGCTGGAACAGAAGACATAATAAAACAGAAGGAGAGACTGTAAAATTGTTGAATCAATTCTGCTCTTCACCATTGTAAAGCTGGTTAGCCTGTCAGTTCAAAGACCATTCTCCTATTCCTTTAAATCCCTGGGATGGCTAAACCAAAAGCTGGATAATTGCTAGTGACAGAGACACAGTCCCGGGATTAGACCCTGCTAGTACCACAGAGGAGGGAAGCTGCTACTTCCACACTGCTCAAGTGTCTCTTGAGAAAAAGATGTTGAGTACGTTTAATCTAATGTTCTCATTTTCCCAGTAAAGGTACAGGCTTCACCAAGACATAAAAGTAACAGCAGAGAACTGGTATAACTCTTAAGCTTATTTTTCAATCATCATCTGCTCGCTTTGTCTCAAGCAAAGTTAAAAGTTATCAGTGACTGAGAGGGTAGCATGAAGAAAACAGCAACGTAAGAAAATATTCACACTGGAATTGAAGAAAAGATTATTTGGCATCAGGTTGAGAATAAAGAGCTCCCAAAGGACGACAGATTCAAAGGCAGAAGGATGTTATGTAGAAGAATGACCATCAATTGGTAATGCCAAGTGAAATGTGCAAAAGACTGAGATTCCTGACAGTCCACACTGGCCTTACCATCATCTCAGATGTAAAACTTCTGCCTAGTCAGAAGTAGCTCAGAACTAGGAAAACAAATGTGAGGAAAATGCAGCTGTCAAAACACACCTACTTACAGAACAAAGAGAAATGTGCAAAATTAGAGATGCCCAACACGCAAGCCTGGAATCCGAAGTATATAAAAAAAGAATATTTTCCCCTGTAAGTCTCAGCATATTTTGTTAATTTAGAAACATGTTATTGAATAACCATCTGTAAACCAATAATATTATAACATATACACTCATTATACTACATAATCTCTACCACAGATCCATATGGTGGCCACTTGTAACAATTTAACTTCTAACTTTATTATATAACACAGTAGCTTCATATGGTATAAACACTGGTGGAGTCTACACCACCTTTTTGTAGTAACTGACAATGTAAAACAGTGGGCTATTCATCTACCATTGTTTAGATGTCAAAAGATAGGTGTGACGCTTGTCAAAGTAACACTTAATTGAACCACTGACCTTTTGAACTAATTCTCTAAATGCACCTATCTTGTCATTGCCAGCACCAGCATGGAGCTGCTACAGAGCTGACTACTCAGGTAGAACATCCAGCTTGCAACCTCTTCTGCCAACAGTGAGTATGCTGCAGGCACAGTGAACAACTGTAGAACTAAGGACTTCCTCTGAAACACTTGGGACCGGTGGCTTAGACTGGTGACCACGGTTCCCTCAGTTGTTACACTTGGAGTACATAGATATTAAGGGCTGAAGAATGTTAATACCTCACAGCAAATGATGTCTCATTTTTTGCATGCATTCAAAGTTGTTGTATTCCCAGCAGCTACCTAAACAAATAAGAGTGCAGGAAACAAATAGCATGCTTATCACATGTGGAGGAAAGCCTGCTTAGGAACCGGAAAACAGAAGCATTCTGTGCATACTGTAAGATTGTCAGGCTACCACTTTTGCCCACTCCTTGCCCAGAGTTAGACGCTTCCCATCCCAGACATTTTTCCAGTCAGAAGGACCTAAAAACCAGTGGATGACTTCCTGTTTGGAGAAGAAGGTTCAGTAACTTAGTCATTCTCATCCAACCCAACTTGTCTTAGTTTTTAGCTTTTTTTTTTTTTTTTTTTTAAGAAACGTCAACATTTTTCTCCACTTGTCCATTTCAGCCCATAATGGGACAGTCATATATCTCTGCACTATAGAGGGCAAGTAGAACTCTTAAAAATTTAATGACCTGCAACTATTTCTAAAGGAGATGACTTGTGCTTTTGCAGGGTAAATTATCTAAACCCATTGTACATGCTTTTCCTACTCCTCAATAGCCTTGCATAATTCAACATAAAGGTATAATAAGTCTGTCCATAAATCACTACACTATAGCTAACAATAAAATGATAATACATGGCATTCAAATGTATCATCTAAATTCAGTGTCAAAGTTTCCCAACCTCCACCCCACCGGATCTTGATTTCTTTGTTTTGGATCCATACTGCTACCACAGTACACTGTCTCATTCTCAGGACCAGCAGCATGTAGGCCAAACACAATGTTCCCTCTCAGAAGAGATCTCCTTTTCTGGAGGGGGGTGAGGGAGGGAGAGATAGAGAGGAAGAACAGCATATTATCCACAGAGCCAAAGCTCAGATCTTTGCAACTGGCACTTGTAGGTTGCAAAGCTCTACTCACCCTCGAGGCCCACTTTGTTAACACACTTACCCATATCTACCAATTGAGTAACTCTTGTAATTTACACCTCAGGGCACAAATCACAAGATTTCCTCAGCAAAACACTAATTGACATCACATGATTTTTAGTATCTTCTCATCAATGTGCTGGATGGCATTTTTTTTCTGTTGTGAAAAACACTAACATATTACAAATTTCCTATCCCAGTTTATTTAGTGACATCTTTGAAAAAGTTGTATTAGACTCTACTGGAAGTGGGTCTTATATATTTACCAACTAGGTGCTAAAAGTGGTGGTTAATTCACCAATGGTCCTTTAACTTGCATGCTTATTCTTCAGATTCAGTACCACTTCAATAACTTCAGTAATTTAACCTTAAATAAATCAATGAACATTAAACTGTTTTTTTTTATATACAAGTTTTTCTTTTATTTTATATGACCATCTTGGTCTTATTTCAAAGCATGACAGACTTACAGCTTCAGATTGAAAACATGACAAAACCCATAGCAAAAACTGCAGGTAACTGAGTGAATTACAAGATCAGGCAAAACATTCAGTCCCATCAGCAGTGGCTTGTCCCAGACAGTTCATACATAACTACATGAAGGAAAAAAAAATGCATCAAAATAGCTTCCAATTAAATCCCTAAAAGGTGATACAATTGGTTTGTGAAGCTTGTTTTAATATCCCTAAACAACAGATAGATGCCTGAGAATGACTTACACAAAATTCTGAAAATGTGTAATTTGTTTCACTAACTAAGGGTGTTAGTTTCAGACTCGAGAAAACATTAGTTCCTTTCCACCAAATTGCTTTTAAACTATGGTCTCTCTATCATTCATTTCCAGCTATCCCAACAGACTTGAACACACACACAGTTAGATCAGACTCCAAGGACACATAAGCTTTTATGCATCAGTCAACAACTAACTGATGAGGTTAAGTAGAAACTTTACCCAGGGGCAGGCTATTTCAATAACTGTCCTCTGTGCAGTTTTTTTGAGTCTCTGTTCTGGAACTGGCTGGGATCTGATAACATACAAGGACTGTGCAAGGCGAACATCTTAACCACTTCTTGGCTAAGGCACTAGTTGCACTAACCATACATCCACCTCCACTGCCTGACATATCTGCAAATTCTCCAATGCCAATTTTATGAAGACTTACTAAAGTTTTAGGCAAGACATTAATTATAACAAAATCTATGAGAATAAACAACCTGGTGCAAATAATGAAGGGCACATAAAATAGCATATCTGAAATAGCTGCTGCAGCTGCAAACAAGACCAGTATTGATGCTTCCCTCCAAAAACATATTTATTTAAAAATTAATTTTTCTCTGTTTAAAATTTCAAAGGCTTTATATAAAAGCAAACAAAATATTGCTAAAGTAACCCAGACATATGTTGGATTTCAAGAAACAGCCTTAGCTACACCTAAATATTTATGCAATGTATCTAAGACAGACAATGAGCAGCATACATGGCTTTTTGTAAGACATATTTAGCAGCAATAAATGTGAAACAGTAAACCTCATATTTAAAAGCAAATTAAATGCTTTAAAAAAATTAAAACTAAGCTCCACTATTGATAGTAACAAATGATAGGGCATTTACACTCAGCTCATATGCTTGTCTTTCAAAATAAGCAGCCCCTTTTCATTAAGACATATGCATGCACAAACAGAACTTAGTTCTTTACAAATTACATAACAATTACATTTAGGTCAAGCACACACTAGACCAGGTTATTGTTCCATTTGTTATTCAACTGATTATTGTAATTTGCAGAAACAAATTTTCCAGTTTTCTGACTATAGTTAATCACCACAAAACAATTTAATACTTTTGAAATACTTAAGACTACATATTTATGTATTAAGGATTGTTTTTCCAATAGTGCATCAACTGGATCAACATCTTTGTTTTCTAATTTTTAAATAAAACATTACAAGACTATGCAACAAAGAAAGGGTTACAGTCGGATGGCCAAAACTTACACAATAATTCAGGAAAAGAGCTATAAAATAAATTACAAATTTCACGTGAAAAGCATTTATTACATTTTAGAGTGCAGTATTCTGTGATTCAAGACCTCATGAAACGGATCTGTTCAATGCATTAGCTCTAGCTCTCCTAAATGCCATTTAAATTATAACTTCATGAACATAAAAAAAATGTAATAAGGATAAATTGAATGGACAAAAAAATGCAAAAGCGAATATGCAGGATACAAAAGCCTCTGTGTCTTCAAGAACCAAGATATGAATCAACTCTTTTCACCTACTGCTGGAATATGAACTGAAGAAAAGTCTGGCATCTTCTACGCACAAGTATGAGAAAGATTACTACTGTGTTCAGTGAACCCTTGCCCACACATATACTGAGACTCTCGAGGGGAAAGTGGGTCACACTGTAATCATAAAAACACACTGACTTGTACAAGAAAACATTTTATTACCCTTTAAACTTTTGTTTTTGCAGCTGCAAAACAGCTTTATTAAGAAAGATAACACATACGTGATCATCTGCCATTGTGGTAGCGCCTGTGTAGCTTTACACTGTTAACACAGTTTCTTTTCAGAGATATGGCACTAAAATGGATGCTTCTAGGGACCTCCTGTCACACAATAGTAGTCAAAAGAGAGCTTTCAGTAATTGGAAAAATTGGTACATCTGACGAACTCATTGATTCAATAACAATTTAACCCTTTCATAGGAATATACAGCATATTAAGGGATTTTAATAGGCTTACTTGTTACTGAAAGCAGGAAAAGCTTGACAAAACAGGAAGATTTAATAAAATTATCTATGAGCCAATCACAAAACCCAAACTCATAGTCATGCATGTCTCCTGATATCATTCTTCCTGAAGAGAACGGGAACTAATAAGAACTGTCAATAAAAGTAAAATACATAGCACCACACTTCAAATGCATCCTTTATATTACTTTCAAGAAGAGGATGTTTTTTTAGAAGAAGAAAATCATGTTTTCACTAATCAAAAAGTTCACAAAGGCCTAAAGGACTTTGGTGAAAAACTCCATTATGCCTTTATTTCACTGCCTTGCAGTACACAAAGAAAGTAGAACTGATTCTCATCCAAATGCTTAGGCATCTCTGACACAGAAGATGAACAAAAATTGATAGCAACTACACCCTCCACACTTGTCACACTGTCTCAGAACTGTACACCTACAAAACCCAGGATATCCATTCCTGTCATATGGTACTAACTCCCATCTCCTTCAAGAACCAACAAAAATATATTCACCTTGCCACATGCTTAAGAGGTCAACTGACCAGGCATATTTTAGACAAGGATAAGGAGCTGAAAGGCCCTTTCTTGACTTTTTCCCCCCTCCCCTTTTTACATGAAGGTCAGTCTCTCAGATATAACTCACACAAGGTTTCTACTTTTCCAGTATCATTTCCAGTGTTAAATCAATTGTTAATCTTGTGTGTTTTGTCTGCACTTTGTTCATTTAATCCATAATTTTAATTGAAATTAGTCTGTCACAGAGAACAAGAGCTGCTTATCTGAGGGAAGAAAAAATAAAATAAAAAATGAACAATTTGAGTTCATATGTTTAGGATATGGAATACATTTAACCACTAAGTACTGCTCTGTTATAAGAAGACTGATTTTTTTCTTCAAAGCTAGGGATCCCCCCCAAAAAAACACTCTAGCTATGCATGGAAAAACATAAGGACATAAAACACCAAAAAGGATATATGTATTCTGGCTGATTTATTTAAATTCAAAAAGACCAAAGTGCATTTATAAGAATTTCTTTAACTTTTATATTTATCAGTGTCCTTAATCTTACCTCCATTACAGTCCTGACAGAATAATTAATTTCAGTCAATCAATCATTTAACAAAAACTCACAGGTGACCTCAAAATAACACATAATCCACCAAGAACCAGTCACAACAACAATCTTTAAATTCCCTTGGAAAGGAAAATTAAGTCAGCTATGTGTGGCTCAGGGCAACCTAAGCTGTAAATCTCTCTTTTCTGATCTCTTCATATAGATGAAAGAGTAATGCCGCTCTGGATTACATTGAACAATTAAGTGTTCTAAAAATTCAGGGAATCAGGTTTCAGACAGCTTTAATCATCATTACCAATTAACCACATCTTTTGCTGTCCTGTAATAGTTCCATCAATGCTTATGAACACTCAAGGATCACTTCAAGCAGCCAATCCCTTACATTTAGGTTTATGGATACTAAAGGGCCTGCTAATATTTGTTGACAAATGGAGGTCACTTGCCAGAGTGAAAAAATACCTACCTACTCCCTCCACTGCATACCTCAGAAGAGATGGAGCTGATTTTTGTTGCTTGAGAAGGCTGCTACTAGTGTGAACACATGGCAGAAACATTTGATTAGATTTCATGGTTTGCTACAGCAACCATTCAGATAATATAAGCATTTAGATTTCCATTTCCTCTTGAAACACCACATAAGGTTATAAAGTTGTTGTAATGTTCATAAAACAAGGAGTCATTATCTTTGGTGATACTGCCTTTGCTATTCTGATGGCTCACTGAAGTTTAACACAATGCTTTTCGTAGCTTAACTTTACTTCAAAATCTTCCACCAATGCAACACTCCCAACAGGGACAACAGTGTACATACTATAAAAGACAAGATACCGTCAGCTGCCAGAATATTACCACTGTGGGGTCACTCTGAGAAGGGGTAGATGACGTAATGATAAAAATGCTGATGTCTTTTCTACTTTTCAACTAGAATTCTCATCATTGCTACCCCACAGCAGAGCTTCACCAAGGAGAAATATTATTAAAACCTTGGTGTAGATAGCCACTCAGGGTTGCAACAAGATATATATATATATATATATATATATATATATATATATATATATAAAGTCATAACAGTCCAGAAAATGTGAAGCTCCTGAAATACAAAAGGCTCAGCAGTGTAAATCCAGAAAGATAAACTGACTATAGTTCGTAACTCAGCCAGGCAATGCAGTTATTAGCTAGACATGACGCCTTAGTAAAATTTACTTTTGTTTTTAATTACTCATAGAAAGCACCTTATGCCCAAGGGCGCCAAGCTTTGATTTAAGAACATTAAAATCCTGTTGCTGTATTCCCTAGCAGGCAAAAACTACTAGGTAGCAAAGCTTTCACAAGAAACTGTGAAAGGAAACAAAGGAAACTGCTCTCAAATAGATAGCAGCAAAGGAAATCAATCCAACAAAAAAGATGGACCCCATATCTTCAAGGCTGCTATTATATCAGGTGGCAAGTAACTGAGATGTTGTAAACTCAAGAACACACAATAGACAAGAATACGCTACAAGCAAGGTGAAGAATGTTAGAGGTAATAACTTATTAGACCAAGGGCTATAGTTATGAAAACTGGACAAACCTTTTGACACACATATCATTCTTCACAACTGAAACAGGAGCAGCAACATTGGAAAAAAATACTAGTTGAGAAAAGATGATCTGAATTTTGCTAGATTTTGCTAATCAGTGAGATAATCTGTGAGAAAAGATGGTTAATATCTGTGGAGCAGACAGGAATGTTAACAAAGAGAGGGTGCCTGGCTCAGACATGCCTTTTTCTTTCAATAAAGAATAAATCAATCAATCAGCCTCTCCGTCTGTGGCTCTAGGTGAGTAACTCCAGCTGAACTAAGAACTGAGAGAAGATTCTTTATGCTTTCATGGTAAACCTACTGGAACTTCAGCAGAAGAAGCACATGTTTTGAATTGCTAGCAAGTCTGTCAGGATTCAGTTCTCTAGTGCCAGAGAGACTGTGCCATGACAAATAAATACCATGGCCCTGGCTGTACAACTTCTTGACTTTAAACTGACTTCTCTCTGTCACTGTATTTATACAAACAGTAAGTGAAGTCTCACAAAAAGTTAACTGCTTGAAGACGTTACCTCTGAAATAGAAGTACAATAGTACAAACAGAAGTTCAATAGAAGATTACAGCAACTCCAAGAAAAGACTGTGAGTGTATACTGGCTGTAGACCAGCAGCACATCCATGTGCTACTTGTGAAGTGAGGGTTGTATCCTTCAAAAGTTCACAAAAAGCATGCTCCCAGCAGAAGTACATCTCAAAGGAAGGACATTTGCTGTTTTCCTGAAGAAGTCTCAAAGGAGTCATGTCTTGAAGCACAAGGGAACATGATATGGAGAGCTCCATTACCACCAGCACAATTTTCGGCCACCAATTTAAGGTTAAGCCCAAGACATTCAGTAAGCACACACAGACACACACAAATTATCAGACACCCTCCCCAGTTAATAGGCTGCACAAGCAGAAACAACAGCTTCAGAAACTTCAGAGCTTCAGAGGAGTTTTGAAACATCAAGTCTTTGCTACCTCCTGGACAATAAAGAATCAATCAATCAAGTGCTAGCAATCAGTACCATACTGAAAAGGTCAGTGAGCTTCACCTCTTCCCCTGGTGGAAAAGGAACAGACAGAGACAAGCAGAGTTTAATCAGTCTGAGCACAAGACAGCCTTGAACGTAAGGCAACTGTCACTTCTTTAGAACAAAAATACAATTGAGAAAGTACATATGCTAACACTAATCCACAGCACACACACACTTGTCCCATGCAGTTTTACTACAAAACAAAATTGCTTGATTTAGAGTCTTTTGCCCCATAGCCAGAGCTCTATCATGTGTGATCCTCTTTATTCATTCCAGTCACTCAAACGTTGTAAAAAGACACAGTCCAACTCTTAACAGGGCAGTGCCAGAATCCCAACTCTGTACTCTACAAAGACTTTTAAGATTTTTATTGGGTTTTCTTGTTCAGGTTTTGCTTTTTTTTTTTTTTTTTTTTTTTTTGATCTGAAAGAGATGAGCACAGCCCTTTCCCAGGATGCTCTTCAAATGCGCTTCTACTTTTTATCACAGCAACTGAATCTAGAAAAGATGCAGCAGACAACTGCATATAAAAGTTGAGAAATCTTTCATAACCTGCTCATACAGGTAAGTAGCTTTTGTACTGACCTGCTGTTCTGTATGTGAGTAAAATAGGATGGCTGGTGTTTACTTGACAGAAACAGGTGATTCCATTTAAACTAGACAGGTTGTAATAAAACATTTGAGCTACCCATTGCTGACTGCTTACTTCTACATTCCAACCACAAAATGTTGGTACCTTGATAGTCATTAACCACTCCTAATGCCTCAATGAATCAGCCATGCTGCGACAAAAAGTGAAAACTACCACTTTGTTTCCCTATAAATGTAGATTGCAATACCCAAGACAGAAATAAACTAAGCAGTGCTGCTGGGCTGCACTTCTGAAAATTAAGTACTTCTGAGATGACTGAAAATTCCTGCCACCTGCACTTTAGGTAGGCTGGTGTAATTCTCTTTCCACATTACAAAAAGACTTTTTTTTTTTTCTTTCCAGTTTTGGTATTTGTCAGTGGGGTTTTCCAGTACAGCTAAAATTTATGCGAAGAAAAATTCTTCTTTTGTATTAGTCTAGCAAGTGATTAGCCTTCACTCTTCTGGAGTGATACTTATACAAAACAAACAAGCAAACAAAAAAGCATCAGAAAAGTGTATACACTGAGGGACCTGCTAACAGCAGCACAAGAGATACTGTGTTTGCAGGACCAAGTACAGAGTAAGTATGAGGGCTAAACGGTATGCAATTAAAGAAGCATTCCTACCCCAGACCTGGACTGAACTGCATGGGATTGAAGACTCTTATAACACCTTTCCAGTGGCTACAGAATACCAGCTGTTCATCTTGCCCATCTTAAAATAAAAACAGCCTTAGTATATTAGACAATTAACATACCACACCTGGTGGCAGATTTTTTTATTTATAAAAATTGATTAGAATTAATCATTAATTAATTACTCATTAATTAGAAACAAAACTTACTTAGTAAGGCTTAAGAAATATATCTAAGGTATATGCAAACACATGCAGATACCATGCACAAAAGGAGGTCTGTATTTTCATAAATGCAGAAAGAAAGCAGGAGCAACTTGATGTATTTATACATCTCTACTCCCTTTCTCCTGCCCAAACTTTCATTGGTGTGAATACACAATAATTATTATAATCTCAAAATTCAGAAGATACGAAAATTAAGGATTTCATACCTTCTCTACACTGGATAGTTAGGATCTAACAAGTCTTCAGATAAATACTCTTGAGCAGTAAATTTTATTTCTTATAGTTTAATGCACCAAAGTTGTTACGCATAGACCATGCAGTATTCAAACACGTCAGTATAGTATATCGTTCTATAGCACGATAAAATATATCCAGACAGTCTAGCATTATCATGATTGATTGCTCTTCAAAACATAACAAAAGTTCTCCCTCTTCGCATAACTAATTATGGTTACATTGCAAAGGCACAAGGTGACTTTGGAGAATGTTAAATAAATAGTTTTGTAGGCTGCAACTATGAAAACATAGTATTTCTATAAAAACAGACATTGGCTTCAGACATTGGCCCTAGAAGCTATTCTAGGGCCTATACACTGTGCTTAGGTTTTTGTTTGTTTGTTTAAATAAAAACAATACGACAGCAAAACCTTTTAATATTCAAATAACTGTTCCATCACTTAGTTATTTATTGCGTGTGGTGTTTGTTTGTTTGTTTTTGTACTACGTTATAGGTATTAATAGTCTTGTGATATATTTAAGTGAATTTTGGAGAATTAATGCAGAGAAGAAAGAGGTCTAACGTTAACAAGTCCACAAGTTTAGAGTTCTTCATTCATTACTGTAATGTGAAATAAGATATTACTGGATTTTCAAAGGTACTGAGTATCCATAACTCCATGTAGATCATGAAAGATGCAAATGCACAGAGTGAGAAAAATAACCCTACATATCTCAAAGTCAGGTAGCCAAAAAATAAGTCACCAAAATTAGCAGACAGTTTAAAATGTAGGCCTCAGTGATTTGACTCTAATTAAATAGAAGTTGAAGTCAGAGCCAGGATTAGGAGCCACAGGGGATCCTTTGATCTCAGTTTCTCAGACTAGGCTGCTTTTTGCACTACTGCAATTTCCCTTCACTTCAGGGATTCTTACACTGCCTCTTTAGCAGAAGAGCCAAATCAACTACAGGCATGTGGTTGGGAAGGAATTTTTGGCATCTCTACAAACATCCACAAATTGCATTATCTTCAACAGATGAAGACTAATATTTCCAAAATCACAAGTCATACTAAAGCTTTGGTCTACTGGACTCTCACAGTCCATGTTTTTCTGAACATTTTATACAGGTCAAGCATACTTTCATTTGTTTACAATTACCCAGTGGCACATCCAAAAATTACAATATTGCATAAGATTGCAGAAGACAATAAATAAAATCTTAAAAAGTTGACAATATGTAGTTACTACAAAGCTAACACTATATAAAAATACTTGGAGGACATTTCATACTCTGCCTTTATAAATAACCATTACTCCTTTTGTCACAGAGACCTCTTCCAAAATTATTGCAGACACTAGGCTCCTGAGAAACAGCATAAGGAACATTTAGCTTGTGAACTTCAGATATACTTCTTAATAATTTGGAAGTAGAAACTGTAAAAGCAGTCTTTAATGATCTCATAGACAAAAGGATACATATTTTGCCTTCATATGGAATAAAAAATACAAAAACAGGAAAAAAAAAAAAAAAACAACTAAAGGAATTTTATTACAGAAATACAAATAGGTTGTCAGAAACCTATAACATCGTAATAAGTACTAAATTTATCAAAAAGTTTACTTTTACTAGCCCCAGCCTAGTGGTTGGAATGTTGCGTGTCACACCTTCACTATGAGTTGAGAAGGGAGCCCCACTGAGCATATAAGGCTACATAAGAGCACTATAGCAGTACAAAATTGGTGTGAATGTCCCCACATCACACACTTCCAAAAAAAAGTGCAATGGTCAGGGAGATGGAAGAGAAGGCTCTTAGGTACCTTGGCTTTCCCCATACCTGTAAGTATGACGTTAAGAACCTACTTTAGCAGATCTAAACTTAACAGGAGCATCTTATTGTGTTACAATAGGCTCAAAATTATTCACCATATCTCTCAACCACTGCCAAAAATCATTAACACTATTTTTAAAAGTCTCCTTTTTAAAATAATATGACCATTTTATTATTTCTAATCCACTAATATAAAAGAACCTTAGTACATAAAATTCATCTAACTACACTAATTTCTAAGCAGATTTTATTTTCCATACAAAGTGATTTTTGAAGATATTGAACAATGTATATGAACAACATACATGTATATTAAGTTGTAAGCAATTTACTTTGAAATGGATCTGTACAGGCTATTTAGAGATTTCAATGGACTACTCACTGATTTTGAAATCATTGGCACATGATATGGGCAATTCAAGACAACTTTTTCTCAGTGGACCGAGATCCAACAACAAATTACTGCTCTACTATCATTATTATGGAAATCCTATTTTAGTGAAAGTACAATAACTTGCTGGGAACATCCAAGAGTGATTAACAGCATCATTAATTTACTTTTTTTCCTGCTATTTGTTGTCCTGGTTCTATACATCATTATAAAAAACATCAACAGATTTCCCTCTCAAGAAGTACATTAGACAGTCCTTAGTATTCTTTTTTCATAACTTAAAAAATACATAAGGATATAGGAAAGACTAAATGCTTTGAGTATCAACTTTTGCTAGCATTGCAAGTTCTACTGTGCTAAACAGCACAACTACAAGAAATATGGGTTACCTTCTTTGTGAACAGTATTGATTGTCCACTTCCAAAGTTTTTGTTGTACATACAGGTGACAAAATTATTTTTTTTCAGATCATTAATATTTGACAGTTTCAGGAAGTCTTTGTGCAGTTTAAATGGAAAGAAACACACGTATACCCCAGGTTATTCATGCGTAGTTTTTTTGTTTTTTTGTTTTTTTTTTACATGCTTTACTAAAAGATCAGACTCTTCCAAGTTAGAACAGTGGCTTCACATCACTTTAGTTTCTTAATAATACCATATGATACCCAAGCAAGCAGCTACGTACTGTTTTCTTCATTCATTCCTATGAATTAGTGTGTGATTTTATCTACATTTTCTCCTTTGTGCATGCAAGTGTGTGTGTTGTCATGCCCCAAGCAGTTCTGTAGAGTTCTCAGAGTTGAAGCAGCTCTTTTATTGTAATCAGTTTTCATTACAGTCCTTTGATCTCTCTCCATTCTTTGTATACAACACTTCATCACCTTTATTTTCTGTCATAATTGCATGTGAAAGATTTCTCCTTTGATAGACCCTGAATGCCAAATCAGTATCGAAAAGAGTGTTGAAAAGTGTCATGTGCTCTGCCTGCTTTAGAAGGCATCCCATACACCTGTGGAAGACAAACAATTTTTCAGTGATATGACATATCTATCATCCGTCCACAGGATATGAGCTGTTCTGTCTGCTTAATAGCAAGGGGCTATGCATAGCAAAACAGTAACTGCTGAAAGAAATGTGTAGCACATTGCAAACTGTCTGGCAGCCCTCCCTAAGCCTCATCTCATTCTGGCCTGCTGATAATTCACAGACTGTGTTCCCGTGCGCTCATCACTCCGGCAGTAAGAGTGGCTAGATGGGGCCCCCTGTCTCTGCTCCCTGTCACACTGTCATTCAGGTGTGTCTGTCTGCCATCACCTGCTGACAGAGCCACATGCGTCTCAATTACAGTCTGGGCCTCTATTCACACTGCTGATGAAGATGTTCAATCTGTACTGGCTAATAGCATTCTCCCTTAAAGATGTGTCTTTGGGGGTTCGTGAAAACAGATGCTGGGTGAAGTCTGTTGGCTGCTAGAGAATAATATTTCTCACCATAGTTTTCTTTTAAGAATTATCAGCGGCCAGTCCTTTTCTCTACAGCTCCTAGCCTCTGCCATCCCTTTCAATGCTAAAATACAGCCAAGGGTATGAGGGTTCGTTTCCATTCTCTACTTCAGTGTGAGGACAAGCAATTAATCAGCAAAACTGGAAAGGCTGATGTGATACAATGTCAAAGTAATTTCTTCCCCCTTTGTATTACAAACTCTATGCATTTTTATAACTAAGGGTGTTTTTAACACTGTCATCACAGTAATGACGAATGCCATATTCTGCTTGCTTAACAACAACAACAAAAAGCTACAAGAAGGGAAAACTGCTGGATGATGATAATGTTAGATCTATTGTAGGTACCTCCATGTATTCAGGGAGGGTGATACTCACTGGTGGTCAACAGATTCATGAATTTTTGTCTGTATGCCAGATATTCCTTTTGTTATTTTAGATTCCTTTAGGATTCAAATTGTAATACCTACATGCACAACAGGAAGCACCATGCTACAAACATTTATACTTAGAAGTCATCTGCACTAGGATTATGCAGAATGTGAAAAAAACAAATATACAAATACAAATACCAAGGTTTAGAACACTGTAATATTAATACCATTATAATTATCATTAGTAATAAGTTGTTATGCATTTTAAGTGCTCAGGACAAAATATGCAGTTTCATTCTCTAAGGTAGGTTATTAGGTAAATTTTTTCATGCATCTATGAAATACTCTGTAGCATGTAAGCCAAAATAGATTGTATGCAATATTGGCTTTAAAAAAAAAAAAAAAAAAAAAAAAAAAGAGAGAGAGAGAGAGAGAAATGAGCCCTAGACAAAGAAAGTAATTCAAGTAATTCTCAGACAGTAATTTCTGTTGTTAGGGAAAAGTTAAAAAGTTAAGCCTAGATCTCTAAGTAAAAAGAAATTAAAAAAAAAAAATCACAACCATATATCATGATGATAATTTCATGCTGGAAAACCTAATACATTTCTAGTTTGCTGATGTTCTAAATTACTGTTTAGAGCTTTCCATCTGGACTAACAGGGCTATCTAATATCTGGCTGTGCCAGGAGGAACAATGGCAAGGCCGGGGGATAAGGTAATGGCCCAGCTGAAGTGCATCTACACCAATGCACGCAGCATGGGTAACAAACAGGAGGAGCTGGAAGCCATCGTGCAGCTTGCAGGCTATGACTTGGTTGCCATCACGGAGACGTGGTGGGACCAGTCTCATGACTGGAGAGCTGCAATGCCTGGCTATAGGCTCTTCAGAAGGGACAGACAGCACAGAAGGGGTGGTGGTGTGGCTCTCTATATTAGAGAGTCTTTCGAGGTTGTAGAACTCAAGGCTGGGAATGAAAAGGTCGAGTCCCTTTGGGTTAGGATCAGCAGGGACAACAAGGCTAGTGTCCTGGTCGGGGTCTGCTATAGACCGCCGAACCAGGATGAGGAGATGGATGAGGAGTTCTACAGGCAGCTGACAGAAGTTGCGAAATCTTCAGCGCTTGTACTCGTGGGGAACTACAACTTCCCTGACATATCCTGGAAGCACAACACAGCCCAGAGAAAGCAGTCTAGGAGGTTTCTGGAGAGCATGGAAGACAGCTTCCAGACGCAGCTGGTTAGTGAACCTACCAGGGGTGGCGCCCCGCTAGACCTTCTCTTCACAAACAGAGAAGGACTGGTGGAGGATGTGATTGTTGGGAGCTGTCTTGGGCAGAGTGACCACGAAATGGTGGAGTTCTCCCTTCTTGGCAAGGCCAGGAAGGGGACCAGTAAAACCGCTGTATTGGACTTTCAGAGGGCTGACTTTGAGCTGCTCAGGACACTAGTTGGTGGAGTCCCTTGGGAGGCGGTTCTGAAGGGCAGAGGAGTCCAGGAAGGCTGGCTGCTCTTCAAGAGGGAAATCTTAATTGCGCAGGAACGGTCTGTCCCCACGTGCCCAAAGACGAGCTGGCGAGGAAGAAGACCAGCCTGGCTCAACAGAGAATTGTGGCTTGATCTTAGGAGAAAAAAGAGGGTTTACAATCTTTGGAAAAGTGGGCAGGCCACTAGGGAGGACTATAAGGATGTAGCGAGGCTGTGCAGGGACAAAATTAGAAAGGCCAAAGCTCATCTGGAGCTCAATCTGGCTACTGCCGTTAAAGATAACAAAAAACGTTTTTATAAATACATCAACACAAAAAGGAGGACTAAGGAGAATCTCCATCCTTTACTGGATGCAGGGGGAAACTTAGTTACAATAGATGAAGAAAAGGCGGAGGTGCTTAATGCCTTCTTCGCCTCAGTCTTTAGCGGCAATACCAGTTGTTCTCTGGATACTCAGTACCCTGAGCTGGCGGAAGGGGATGGGGAGCAGGATGTGGCCCTCACTATCCATGAAGAAATGGTTGGTGACCTGCTACAGCACTTAGATGTGCACAAGTCGATGGGGCCGGATGGGATCCACCCAAGGGTACTGAGAGAACTGGCAGAGGAGCTGGCCAAGCCTCTTTCCATCATTTATCAGCAGTCCTGGCTATTGGGGGAGGTCCCAGTTGACTGGCGGCTAGCAAATGTGACGCCCATCTACAAGAAGGGCCGGAGGACTGACCCGGGAAGCTACAGGCCTGTCAGTTTGACCTCAGTGCCAGGGAAGCTCATGGAGCAGATCCTCCTGACAGTCATCACGCAGCACTTGCAGGGCAAGCAGGTGATCAGGCCTAGTCAGCATGGGCTTATGAAAGGCAGATCCTGCTTGACGAACCTGATCTCCTTCTATGACAAAGTGACGCGCTGGGTGGATGAGGGAAAGGCTGTGGATGTGGTCTACCTTGACTTCAGCAAGGCTTTTGACACCGTCTCCCACAGCATTCTCCTCAAGAAACTGGCTGCTCTTGGCTTGGACTGGCGCACGCTTCGTTGGGTTAGAAACTGGCTGGATAGCCGGGCCCAAAGAGTCGTGGTGAATGGAGTCAAGTCCAGTTGGAGGCCAGTCACTAGTGGCGTCCCCCAGGGCTCGGTGCTGGGGCCGGTCCTCTTTAATATCTTCATCGATGATCTGGACGAGGGCATCGAGTGCATCCTCAGTAAGTTCGCAGATGACACCAAGTTAGGTGCGTGTGTCGATCTGCTTGAGGGTAGGAAGGCTCTGCAGGAGGTTCTGGATAGGCTGGACTGACGGGCTGAGGTCAACTGCATGAAGTTCAACAAGGCCAAGTGCCGGGTCCTGCACCTGGGATGCAATAACCCCAAGCAGAGCTACAGGCTGGGAGAGGAATGGTTGGAGAGCTGCCAGGCAGAGAAGGACCTGGGAGTATTGGTGGATAGTCGGCTGAATATGAGCCAGCAGTGTGCTCAGGTGGCCAAGAAGGCCAACGGCATCCTGGCTTGCATAAGAAGCAGTGGGGCCAGCAGGGCTAGGGAGGTGATCGTCCCCTTGTACTTGGCTCTGGTGAGGCCGCACCTCGAGTAGTGTGTTCAGTTTTAGGCCCCTCGCTACAAGAAGGACATCGAGGTGCTCGAGCGGGTCCAGAGAAGGGCGACGAAGCTGGTGAGGGGCCTGGAGAACAAGTCCTACGAGGAGCGGCTGAGGGAGCTGGGCTTGTTCAGCCTGGAGAAGAGGAGGCTCAGGGGCGACCTTATCGCTCTCTATGGGTACCTCAAGGGAGGCTGTAGCGAGGTGGGGGTTGGTCTGTTCTCCCACGTGCCTGGTGACAGGACGAGGGGGAATGGGCTTAAGTTGCACCAGGGGAGTTTTAGGCTGGATGTTAGGAAGAACTTCTTTACCGAAAGGGTTGTTAGGCATTGGAACAGGCTGCCCAGGGAAGTGGTGGAGTCACCATCCCTGGAAGTCTTTAAAAGACGTTTAGATGTAGAGCTTAGGGATATGGTTTAGTGGGGACTGTTAGCGTTAGGTCAGAGGTTGGACTCGATGATCTTGAGGTCTTTTCCAACCTAGAAATTCTGTGATTCTGTAATCCAGAGAGTGAATAAGCCAATGTCCTTTTCTTTATAGAGCACATATAGAAAACGTAGGAATCCTGTCTGGAGTTCTTACTCTTGTCTTAGCGTAAGATCCAGACATTTGCCCTTTTCTCTGTTAACTAAAAGCAGATTAAGCAAGTTAAGACAGTAATTTATTCTGAAAAAAAAAAAAAAACAAACATTAAATAAAAATTAAAAATTACAATCTTAACTCACATAAAACCATTTTGAAAGTAGATTCTTCTGCTGTGCAGCTCAATATACTTATTAAGTTTTCCACTGAGCTACCCCTTTTGTTTAGTGAAGTGAAACCACATGCATATACAAAAATATGATTCCATCTTTACCGTAGATAAGTTTGGAAGATGACATTAAAACAAGACAAATTGTTTTTATCGTAATGGGAAATAGCCTAATGTGATTATCTTTATGTCCTCTTGCTTTAAAACTACATATTCTTTGTGTCCAGTTTCCTTTCTGTGATGTCTCATATAGGAGGTTCTGCACGAAATATCCCTGTTGGACACCTGTTCAGTATGACGTGCAAATACACCATGGTCCTACCTTCCCAATAATCCATTTCTACACAGAATTATATGCATTTTAAGACCAACTCTCCCCAAATTTAAATGTTTATAGTAATGCAAAGACAGTAGGAAATCACAATATTTCATTTATTTTTGTCACTTTTTGTATCAGAGCTTCAATAGACTTAACAGGGATGAAGAGTGGGAAGAGGGGGGAAGAAGGTATTTAAAGTCACAGAGCAAAGCTGGAAGAGGAGTTCAGGGAAATACTCCTATCAGTCATCTCTGTGTTCAGTGGCTGATCTTCTGCCCATTCATTTTAACAACTGACCACTGATTTTTTCTAGATGCTTAACAAGTAGCATCGCTGTTTCCAGACAGTGTGCACCTATTTACTGATGCTCCCAAGAAGGTGCACACACACACACATTTGGTGCTTTATCACCGCAAAGAAATACGGATGGGAGCAAATTCCTGATCTCTGCCCATCTGTATTATTAACTAGGGAAAAGCTTAGTCAGATCCAAAATACAGAGTGGAAGGAAAATGAAAAGTTGTTGAAACACATTTTTTTTCTAATACTTTACATGGGAGGAGGAGAGGGGGAGGGAGAGGGAGAGGAAGAAACAACACCACTAAAAGACTCAAACATTTTCCTTTTTATGGAAAATCAATATAGTAAGAGTTAAAGATGATAAAATTTAAAGACATGAAAAGATATTATTAGGCAAACAGATGTTAGTAGCATTCAATAAGGACATGTGGAAGAAGCATTCAATAAGGTAGTAGCATTCAATAAGGTAGTAGCATTCAATAAGGACATGTGGAAGTTTCCTCTGCAGTATCCAACTAAAATGAGATTCTCCTTCCAGCCTTCCAAGAGCAAAGGGCATTTGACCTAAATTTGGGCTATCTGGACTCTATCTCCCTTCGTACGCACAAGTAGGTAGGCTAGACGTATAAATATATTGATCTCATTAACTTGTTTAGAAACCTCCTAATCTCTGAAGATTTAAAAAACAAACAAAATACACTATATCTTTTGAATCTCTACATACGTAATTAAGACTACCCTGTTATTGACCTGTTCTTTTTTTTTAAGGAGTTTGGCTGATACATATTATCTATGACTACTTGCAATTTTAAATGGAAAAAAAAAAAAAAAAAAAAAAGTTGATTCTCTGACATCACATTACTTACAGGAACTAAAAATAAAAACCATCAACAAGCAGCCCAACATAAGTAACCCATATTGAAAACTGAAGCTACAGTTATCTTTCTCTAACTCTATTACAGGGAGACATAGATCAGCCTGCCACATATATATAAACAACTGTCCTTGATATTTGCATCAGGACAAACTCCCCTATCAACAGTCTCATTTATGCATTTCTCCTATACATAAACAAAGTAACTGAATGAAAGAATAATTACCATAAACTACAGAATATTGATGTCTACCGTATCACTCCTTTAACTCAGGTGAGTTACTTGCAAAAACTCTAGATGATGACTCCTAAAACCCTGGAAAGCAAGATTATTCACCAACAAGGAATATTTGCAAGACCGAATATAGAAAATGAAACTCAAGGACAGTCATGCAGTCCCTGTCTGGATTTAATCTTTTCAAGATGCAAGATACTAAATTAAACTTAAGAGCACACATGTGCAACTAGCAGAAATGAGTAATCATAATTGGGTGTGACAGGTGAAAGAGTAAAGTAAATCTATTCCTCCCTCCCCACCTTTTCATTTTTTAAAGGCATAGTTTGTGACCTCAGTTCAATAAATAAGAATCTTAAGCCAGAAATTACTTTACAGTTACATTTTTTGCTTCTTTAATTGTTTCCCACACCACTGTGGACACAAATACTGTCCTGCTAATTTGTTTTGGATTCATACTTATTTCCAGAATTGTCAGAGGTAACTAGGGTAAGAAGGCAATAAAAATAAATAAATAATATATTTAAAAAAAAAAAAAGGCAAGAAAAATAAAAAAATAAGAAAGAAGAAAAATTAAAAAATAAAAATAATGAAATTGTGAAGGAATACAAAGAAGTAATACATAACATATAGAGAGGATGCTATAACCCAGCTGATTATGGACAACTACAATTCACTTGGTGCAGTCAAGCAAATTCTGAAAATTGTGTAACTTTAAAAAATAAAATAACAGTTATACCAGAAAGGAAAGGACATGCTCAAATAACGTCAATGCTTAAGGTCTTCCCCTATCTCACAGAGGAGGATTAGACTCAGTAGGAACTGGAAGTTACCTGAAGAATAACAAACTTTTTTTCCCTAAAGAAAATAAAACTTTTAATATATGTCATTATTTATTAATTCAAATGTAAATACCTGAGACTTGGACAATCTCTCTCTCATATTTCTTCAATCGATCTTCTATTAAATGTTCTGTTTCTGCAGCCAAACTTTTGACAAATGTCTTAATTTTTCCTTTTTCCCCCATCTCACACAAGCGTCCCTGTTTCTGTCTCAACTTCTGAATTCTGAAACTTCTTTTAGTAATATTAAAGCACCAAACTGGATTTAAAGTTTTGGAGTTTTTATCTCTATTTTACGTAAGCCATTTTTATATCAAAAAGTAATTACAGAAAAAGCAACTGTCAACGGTATTTATAATGGCAACATACAATCTGTAATCAAAATAGCTTCCAAGACGTTTGAAAAACCTCAGATACAGCCTTCCATGATGTTCAGTTACTATGCACTTAAGCCATAAAAACGATGAACAATAATTAAATTAAATTAATAATTAAATTAATTCCTCCCAAGACACTCCAACACACACAGAAGCAAAAATATGCGTGTGTACCTATATATATATATATATATATATATATATATATATATATATATATATGAATAAATACACTCTTTACTCTAAAATGAATATGATTCTTATATTGTTCATAGCTCAACTGCTTCATAGAAGTCCTGGAGAATGTTATAAACAAGAATCTGAAGACATTCTGAAGGAAACTCTGAAGCCATTACTAGCAACAGAGATAGTTGAAGGGATTGATCTCTTCTTCTGTATTACTGAATCAGTCAGCTTTTTCCATCCAATTTTTAAGAAAAAAATAAGTAACTGTACTGCTGAAATACTTATCTGGGAGGCAGACAATGTTCTAAGAACAGAGACAGGAAAACTGTTGACCAAATGTGTTCTGTTTGTTGTTGTTTGTTTTTTTAATTTTTTCCTAGGGAGATAGCATTCAGATCTGGAGACACTTGAAAAGAGAACACTAAAAACAAGCATTATCACTTCTTCTAGGCAACTGTTTGCCATTCTTCCAAACACCTGGGACATCACCTTGATTTACATGTTGTGCCTCCCCTAAGATTTTTTTTTTAATATATTTTTCTCCACTATGCAATAATATAATTTATTCAGTCTAGTATTCTGATAGTAATAATCCTATTTTAGCAGAATATCTGAAAACCCTCAACTTTGTTGATCTGTAAAGGTCTGTCCCAAGTTCATTTGGTGAATCAGGAAGATCTAATATTTTACATAAAATTATTGTTTATTCACATTAATGATTACACTCCTTAGTGGAATACAGAAGTGTGATAGAAAACAGTTCTAGACTTCCAAAAGTCAAAACCTGAGTAGATAAGGCAAAAAAAAAAAAGGGGGGGGGGGGGAGGGGGGCACGTAGAGAGGGTAGTGGGCAGGGAGAGGCAGGGAGAAAACAGGATTAGACAGTGATTAAATCATTTGCCTAAGGCTACCTAACAAGGTCAAAGGCAGAAATGCAAATTGGGTACAATTCCCCTAGCTCTCCTATACAGTCCCTGAACACCAGGTTATCCTGTGTTTTTAGTCTGATACACAAAAGCTCTCTAATAAAAAATAATAACTGCATTGCCAAAAATCTATGTAAATCCTAATCTTGGAATTTAGTAATTATTTCAAATAATCTGCAAGCACGTGTGTGCATGTAGCTGTAATCTGGTGCCTCTTGGTTAATCATGAGTGTTGCATCACACTTCCATAGGATGAGAGAACTGTAAAGCAAAGCTGATCAGAACTATCACCCTTGGGTCACAAGAGTCTACACTCTTGATTATGCCAGAGGATGCCCAGGGTGCATGTGCTGACACTGTGTAAATTATTGTTATTTATTTTTAAAAAACACTTCATAAATTATTTTAGCATGAAAAATGTTCTCTATGAGAGAAACACCTCAGGAAAAGGTGACATATTGGAACGATTGCATTTTTAAAATATTTATTCATCACCACACATTCGGTGTGATGTAACTTGAGTTATGGACTCATCTCTCTCTTCATACAGCTTTCTCTGTGTACAGAAATGCCAATATTGTGTAGTGGTGTTGATGCAATAAACACAACTAAGAAAACACAGACCACAAGAAATTAAGGGATCCATAAATGAATAGCACATTTAAATGAATAGGCGTAATAAATCGGTGAATAGATTTCATCTACCATGACTCATAAGCAAATCCAGGAAAGATGTCAGTAGAATAGAACAATGTGTTAAAAAAAAAAAAAAAAAGAAAAAAGAAAAAAGACACAGTATCACATACTGTTCCTGTAAGTCTAAGTTTATGGTCATTTTCATCTATTATATCACTACAGCTTTTCTGCACCTGAGAAGATCAGATCTGTGTTTGACTTTCTCCACACTTCTTGCAATCAAATCCCAGCATCTTCTAATGCCAGAAGTCCATCAGCATTTTACAAGAGTGTTCTAAGCTGTCAAAATACTATATGCTTCTGTAAGACTTATCAGCAAACACATCCTGGTAGGCGACACACAGAAGAAACTTTTTGTACAATTATTTCAAACAACTACCTTACTAAAACTAACAGCTCTCTTTTAATGAATCAAATTATCACAATGCTGGTATTACCTCATCTAAGAGATTGTCTGTGCATGCTATACTCTGAAGTACTGCATTTTTTTGTATGTTCAGGTTAAATAAATTAATCATATCTACCTCTTTCTGCAGAGACTTTATCTCTCACTTTTAGTATAATTAAAATATCAAAGCCTCTAACCTCATTTTTGTTATTGGGCTGCTGACATTCTGCCTAAAAGATAGGCCCAGTCTTGTATAAACTACACAGTCAAGACCTAAAGAAAGAGTCAAAAAGCTTTTGCTATCTTTTAGCAGGAGCCTTACCTACCTGGAGACCAATTCAATTCATCACACCAGGAAAAATTCCTTAAATAAGAATTCCTGCTTTCAGGGCCTTGCTACTAAAACTAGGTATGAACTATATCAATATTCAGGATGGTAATGTCATAAGAATTTAATAGATGAAAATTTACTATGGAAAAATGAATGCTTTTCCATAATTCTAGAGCAAGATTCATTTAATTTAGCGCATTCAAGCTGACTATTAATGCAGAGGTGAAGTTGTGCTTAGCCCGTGGGAAAACAAGAAAGCAGCATGAGGTACAAAACCAATATTTGTTCTTTCAAAATCAAAACACAGCATTCTAGAGTTATTTTTAAATGGATATGCTCAGTTTAGTACATCACATAGAAAAAGATATTTAGACGACCTAATCTACTAAATCACCATACTTCTTAAAATGACAAATTCTCCCTCTCACACTTTCATGCTAAATAAGGATTCTTTATAATCAAAATGCCAATGTCCTAACTGAAACATGTAGAAAGCCATCACTAGCTAGTGTTCTCCTGCTTTAGCTGGGGCTGTAATGTGCCAAAGTTAGCCAGAAGCAGAGTACCCTCACATTATTGCTAGCTTGAAATTTTTGAAAGACATTCAATTTGGCAATAACAATAGAACGAAGAAGCAGGTTCACTTGTTTATATACAGGCTTGAATAAGAGCACAACCTCTTTCTAGCTGTTATCAAAGACCCATCTCACTGGATATTATTTACTCAGTATGATCTTTGCTCATGCTGACAGCCAAAAAAAATGTCAGCTATGACACAGGACCAGAATGCTCCAGCTCTGTTCAGCAGACCACTAGTGGACCAGGCTGTTCCAGCCATTTGAAAGTATTAACTGAACTTCAACATCAGGCCTCATCTTTGTATTACACCCATCATTATAAAAGAGCAATACAACAGTCACTGAAAAAGTACGTAGGGCTCCAGTTGCAACTCCACAGTCACCAGAAGAGTCACTTAAAAGATAAAAAGAGCTGATTGTGGTATTTTAACTTGCACTCGTATCACACAGCACTTTTCTTTAAAGGCACAGAAAAACAAAATCTTGCTTCAAACCTATGTATTATTAACAAGTGGCAGAATTAGGCAGACAGTACAGTACGAACAAAATACAAATGAAGGTGGTTACAGTTCCAAAGATCTTGTGATATAATAGCATTATTTCCCTCAGTGAGAACATACACTTTTTCTATGTAATACTTTTTCACAGAAATCTTTCCAGAATAATTGTCATGCTGATACCATGAAATCACGAGTAAGAAAGAAGCAGGTCATAAAATGGGACTTCTGCATAAGCAAAAAAGACATTATCAATGACACTGCTAAAAAAAAAAAAAAAAAAAAAAAAGCTTCTAATTTCAGGACAACTTCACAGACAGAATGGCGCAGGAAATAAAATGCTAAAAACTTTCACATCATAAGAAAACAAAACAAAAAGCACATTCCAAAGCCTTATGTATACAGAATACTAATAAACACAGAAGTGGGACCTTTAAAGAGAAAAGGAACTGCTTCCAACTAATAGCAGCAATTTAAATCCCTGCTTTTGCCTGATAAGGTACAAACTATCCAGCTAAGCTGTCCAGAGATGAAACTAAAAAACCTGACACTGGCAGACTCACTGGGTTTAACAGAGCTTCTTCATTAATTATCTAGACATTGGCACTGCTACTGTGAACACCCAACTATACAGAATAAGAAAAATTAATTTGGCCACAAGCACTTGAAGGTTAAAAAAAAAAAAAAAAGCATTTCACTGGATGCAGCATTTGTACGCTTATCTATGGGTTTTTAATGTCACTTTACAGTTAATAATTAGCCCTCCTCTGGCCTGCACAAAGAGTGCCACTGAGACAAAGGAAAACGTTAAGTGTGTTAGCTATACTTGCCATTGGTATAAATAGTCAAAGGAATGATTAATGAATGAAGGGGAGAATTAAACAGAGCAGTGAACAAAGACAAAGCCCGTTTGCTTGGCTGCCCACAAATCAAGACAAGCTGCATCCATAAAGAAACTACAGAAAGTGACAAACAAAAAATCAGCTTAATAGACAGCTCATGAAGACTTTATTTAACCCCACATTATGACAGCCTCAGCGCTTTATTAACACTCTGACATGTTAAGATGCCAGGGTCATTTGAGGCTAAAACACACATTTGTTGGGGGGAAAGGCGGAGGAAAAATGCACATTTTTGTGCCACAGAAAGAAAAACAGAGAAGGCCCAAATAACTTAAACAACACCCTTCAGTTCTCCTTTGTAGAGCATGCCAAAATCGACATTTTTAAAGAGTTGTTTAGAGATGTCAGACAAAGCAGATGAAGCACTAACACAAACGGCCCAGGAGAAGGAGCTTGACAGGCCTTATCCTTGTCTTGAAATGGCTACAGTTCAGACAGACGCCTTTCAGATTAAAAAAAAATGTGACGGCTTTTAAATTTAAAGCAAGTTATACTCGCCTTTTTCCATTTAAATGAGCTAACAAACATTCCCAGCTACTTTCCGCAGATTACTCCAGATACCTGATACCCTATATACACACTATATACCTCTGATCTCTGAATGAAAAAAACAGCAATGAAGTCGATAAATACAATATAGTACAGCAGCCTTATTGTTAAAGCAACTTAAAAACTCTTAGTTTAACACTGGCAAATGAAATACCTTCGTTAACATGAGTTCTCTTGCGTTTTTTTTTTAAGGTAGGGCTTTAATTATTATTATTAATATTTTAAAAATAAAATTAGCAACTCTCACAAATAGTCTGTTTCCCTTTGAGCAAATCAGTGGCCCAGTGCGCTAGACAAATATCGAAACCCTAATAAAATTGGATACACAGCAGAAAAACGTTGAAAAAACAAACAAACAAAACACACACAACACATGAACAAATGCCATAACAGAAAAGAGAAGAAAAAAGAACTTTTTCTACAGCTTGTAATGACAAAAATGCAAATGGTGTAAGTAATGCCGTAAGTAGCCACATCTTCAAACAAGACAGCACAGCATGTAAATATTTTGTTGTTACTAACAAATGAGAATAAAAACTTCCTCTTGTTGCTACGGATTCAATATTGGATATCCCTGCAATGTTAAAAAACAAACAAACAAACAAACAAAAATTTTCCACATTGTTAGATAACTTATTTAAAAAAAAAAAAAAAAAAAAAAAGTACAATTAATCTACTTAGATTTTTTTCCCCTGGATTTTACATTTTTAGTAGAGGTATTTGATATTCTAATCCTCCCAAATCATCCTTAATCATTATTTAGGCTTCCTGTCCACTCTTTTCTTCGCTACCATCCTCCTATCGCATGCCACCTTATACTTTGTATTTTTCACTGTTGATTTTCTGACTGCAATATTAATGAAGATACACTGGAGCAGAAAGCCATTTTATATTATTTAAGTTCTCTTTTTCTGCCATAATTGTTTAATGCAACATACCCAAAGCTGAAACCTTTATCAAAGGAAGATCCCTCTAATAAACAACTTGATGGTCTGAAAAATGAACATCAGTATAGACGTGGGTTATGGAGAAGAGAAAACAAGAACATGGTCAAAACATGAGGCGAGATCGCACACAAAACATTCCACATTTTGTACTTTTCCTTCTTTCTATCCACTCACCTTCCTGTCAAAGAACAAACTGTTTCAGGCTTCCATCGAATATTTGCCATCTCTTGAATATTTAAATTTTATCTATTAAATGCATAATATTTCCTACATGTCTGTAAAATTTTCCTCAAACTACACTCATAGAGAACTGTAATCCTGTTTTGTGAAGTGTCAGCATCAGTCATATGTTCAACATACGAGGCAATACACAGTTATCTGGTCAAATGTAGACAAAAAAAAAAAATCTAAATCTTACGTTCTAAAACATTAATTTTTATTCCCGACCATTAGAGAAGGTAGATCAAGTAAAACGAGAACTATCACAATACAGTTTGCATTTTTCTATATTTTTCTACCTATTTCTTATACTCAAGATAGTGCTTTCTTAGTACTAATAAAGGGCTCTAGAGAAAGATTTAGTATGTGAAGTAAGCAGAGAAATATATGTCGGTCCTCTTTCCTCCTCTTTTTTTTTTTTTTTTCTTTTTTAAGGAATGTTCAGATGTTTGTTTATTGGGTTAAACAAACAAACAAAAAAATCAGCTAACAACTAACTCTAGGTCTGTCTGTCCAGATCATATACTATCTGGACTGGCTTATATATTGCAAGAATTTTCTGAGTTTTCTGAAAGCATTTAAAGCATATTAAGAGAACTCTCTCTTATATACCCAGATTTTCCCAAGTTTTGATACTGTTTTATCATTTTATTCCCCATATCAAATATATATATATATTGCATTCACATTTCAGAAAGCTATGTAGAATATACATACACACATATATTTAGAAATAATTCCACTTCCAAGTCAAATCTCCAATTCAATTTCAATAAGAATCTGTTTTTGATTCCTTTAAAAGCTCCAAATGGGTTGTATATACTCTGAGCTGAAGCTCTGTTGGTAGATATCTCAACACGCAGAATGTCCTATATAACCCAGAAAGACCATAGAATTTGACTGCAACTTCCAATCTTTGAATTCTCAGCCCAGTTCAGATTGAATATCAAAGCTGGGCAGATCTTATTATAATGTAGAATACCTTTTAAAAATAGCTTCTACTCTTGACCATTGCAATTTCTTTCCAAAGCTTTGATATAAAATTTGAAATGTAGGAAAAAGAAAAAAAAAAAAAAGAAAAAAAAAAGAAAAAAAACAGTAAGCACTGTTGTTCTCCAGATGTCCTAAGAGGTGAGAGACAACTTACAGATGTGTTCTGTATCAGTTCTCACACATGCCACACACTTTTTACTTTAGGGATGCAATGAAAACTGATCAGCTGCGTAACTAAGACGTATCAGCTTCAACAGTGAAAGAAGGATTTTCCTGGGGGTGGGGAGTGAATAGAGGGAAATGAGTAATCTCCCAATATTCAAGTGTGATCTCTACAGGTAACTGCCACATGCAATCGTATATTCACATCTAAGATGCAGGGGCATTTTTAGTGCCTTGTCTTTCTGCAACTGCCAATAAACTCTCTGTTGATCATCTGTACTCCACTATCACTCACAGAATCACAGAAGTTAGAGACAGAGAAGACATATTAGATCATCTGGTCCATATCTCTGCCAGTGTTGTACTGAAGTGAATAATGACTGGAAAACCTGCTCTGGAGTTTTCATGCTGTGACATCACTCTCAAACAGTATCATTCTCTCACAGAAGCAGCTTTAAAAATGATAACCAAGTGTGACACACTTTAAGAGCAAATAAAATTTAGTGAAACCCAAGACATTTATGCTACAACTGCACTGTCAAGAATGCACATCTCTTGAACAACCAAAACCTTTGCTATGTACATTTATTCATCTATGATTTCTTTTTAACTCAAATGTGAATTTCACAAACAGCACAAGACGTGAGAGTGAAAGACCTTGTGAGAAGCGTCACTGTATCCAGTCAATGGAGTTGTCTTTAAGAAAAATGCCCTAAAGATGCTGCTGCTAATTTACTCTTTTATATATGTTTACAAGCATGTGCAAACCAAATAATTTCAATTTGAAACATCTAGATAATACTTCTATCAAAGAATGATCACAAGCATCAATCCCAGTTACTTAAAATATTTATATGTCATATTAGAATGTAGTTGAAAATGACACTAAATTGGGAGTAGCTGTTGACTCCCTCAAGGGTAGAGAGGCCTTGCAGAC
Organism: Netta rufina; assembly: GCF_964035555.1. Classification (NCBI taxonomy): domain Eukaryota; kingdom Metazoa; phylum Chordata; class Aves; order Anseriformes; family Anatidae; genus Netta; species Netta rufina. Next base: position 14,553,963 of record NC_140130.1, read on the forward strand.
AGACCTTACCAAATTAGAGGACTGGACATTCACAAACCATATGAAGTTTAACTACAGCATGTGCTGGACTCTGCACCTGGGATGGGGCAACCCTGGCTATTGATACAGACTAGAAGATGAGAGGCTGGAGAGACTGAGGCAATGAAATAAAATAATTCAATGTGACTTCCTTAAACCAGAACAAAGATTGAACTTTCCTTCAGTCTGATGCACCATATGCAAAACAAACATTTCTTTAGAAAAGACTTAATTTGAACTAACAACACACACTTATGGAAAGGTCCAAGTGCAAGAAGAATTTATTGTTTTAACATTATTTTATTGGTGGAGAGGTAATATTTCTCCACAATTTTGATTTGATAAGATTAACTGATGTTAACTTAATAATAAAGTTTAGTGCCCGCTATGTCCCCTCCAACTCCTTGTGCACCCCCAGCCTGCTTGGTTGCAAAACCAAGAAGCCTTGACACTGTGCAAGCACTGTTCAGCAGCAGACAAAACATCAGTATGCTATCAACACTGTTTCGGTCACAAATTCAAAGTACAGCACGATATGGGCTACTAGAAAGTAAACTGACTCCATTGCAGACAGACCAAGTACAAGTTTATACACTTAAAGAATTAGTCAGTCTGTGTTTCTTACCTTCCTTTTGAAATGAAGGTATAGAAAACTCCTTGGGGACGGGGGGAGGGTGGGGAATGAGAAACCAGTCAGTTGAAACTCAGCAGACAAACAGTGACAGTATATGCTCTTCCAGTGCCCTGATTAAATTTAAATCTGTCAAAGTCCAGTTAAAATTTAAGATCTAAACAAGAAGCTGTATTCATAGCAGCTTATTTATTAAAACAGACAGTAAGAATAAAGTACTTCTCCAAGTCCTTCAGCAAGGCTGAGCACTCATTTTTGAATTTATTTTAAATTCATTTATGTACACTGAGCAATTTAAATATGCAAAGGAAAACATATTTTACATCATTATTTATCATTCCATAAAATAGAACAGTAGCTATAAAATGATCTACTTTTCTATGGATCATTTTCATTCCACTTCGAATGTGCAATCCAATTTTTTTTTACACTTCAAATTGGAAGGTTAAAACTGCACTTCTTGCATGCATCACAATAAAGAGACAATGGATTCAGGACAATGGGTTCTGCAGCTTCCTAAAGTAGAAACTAGAAAAACTGAAAATGAGAATTCAATAAAAAATACTATACCAATAGAAATACAGAGCTTCCATGAAATTTCCATGAAGATGATCGTGCTAAATAAGCGCATCTATGTTCAACCCAAATTTTCTTTGGCCACCTAACAGAAAATGGCAGTCTAAGCATAATAGTTTTCATACTTTCAAAAAAAAAAAAAATATATATATATGTATATGTTTACATGCTCGTTTTTCTTATGTTACTCATTCAGACTTCCCTTTTTATTTTTTAAACTGCCACTGGTAGGCACACAAAAATGATAATTTATTTGCCTCTAAAGCTACATGGTGAAGTAGGATTCTTTTTATATATAACATTACATATATATTTTTTTAATCTCTTTATCAGTTACAATGCAGTCAAGCAGAACATCAAGTTTGATTGGGAATTGGTGCATTTTGCTCCTGTGATTTTTATTTATTTATTTATTTAGCTGCTGGCCACTTCCAGAAATATGTTTTAATCTGGCAACTTCCGTTTTTTAGGAATATTCTATGGCCACAAGGCACTAATTGAGGTTATTGGCCTGGATCTGGAAAGTGCATTTCAAATTCTGTTACATATTGGAAAGTAAATGAGAGCTCAGGTTCTGAATAGCGGTGTCCACCATTTGCTTTCATTCCATGTCAGGATTAAAAGGCAAAAGGGAAGATTATTCCTCCCTTTCTCAATAGAATAAGCTCAGCCTAGACAACACGGTGTTTCCTGAGCATACAGTTATTTCATATGGAAAAAAAAAAAAAAAAAAAGCATTTTCACAGACATCAAGCCAAAACCAATCAGCAAAGTATGTGTAAGATTGGATATAGTATTTATCATACAACCACAGTTTCTGAGACTGAAGATACACATGAGAACTCATTTTCAGTTAATGCTTAAAAACCTAAATCAGGATGAACTAAACAGGAATCCATTGACTCACACCCATAGCAAAGGTCTGGAATCATCAATCCCACCTTTCAGGACAAAGCCAATTATGATTTCATGATGTCTGCATTCTGCATTTGGATGCCCTTGAGAAAGAACAGGCACAAAACAAGCAGAGTGGAAGAAGTATTACGCATCTGTTTTCTACTCACCTTAGCTTTACTAACCAGTAAAGACACTGGGTCAAGATAAGAGAAAGAATAAAGGTAGTTTTACCTTCTCTTCCTTCCAAAGAGCATAGTAAAAAAACCTGACATTACCTACTTGTTTCCTTAGATACAAAGAATTTACTTCTTATCCTTAGTATTAAGGACATGGAAGAAGGACATAAAGACATGGAAGCAAGAAGGGCTATGGAAACCTTAGTGTTTAAACATAAAAGTTTAGGGACAAAACTGATGGAACATGGTGAAAGAAAGGATTTGTTATCACAAAAGTTTGCTGATGCATACACAAGATAGCTGTTCTCTCTTCAATAGCAATTCACTTATTAATTAATAAAGAGCTCTTAACAAAACTGATTCAGTAGCACATAGCACTCAGGAGCTTCTTCATGAACTAAAATAGAGGTTGTGTCAAATCATAGATCTATGTATCTACTTTGAAGTACAAGGTAGAAGAATCACATTGGTACGGTTCTTTTTTTTTTTTTTTTTTTTTTTATTCCAATGGCTGTTAGGTAGGGGCAAGACTAAAATCAAACCTGTACCTTGCTACCTTGCTTTCTTCCAAATTTTAACTAAAATACATACCACAGACTTCAAGGCAGAGGGTTATTTAACAGCAAAAGTGAGATACTGCTGACATCACTTCAGCAAAGTTAAATGATGCTACATGACAAGAAGATCCATAAAGTGAAATAGCCTTTTTCTTTTTCTGAAGAAATGCATTTCTGAAATATAACAATTAATTCTGTGCCACTCTCACAGAGAAGGTAAGGACTGCTCTAGACAGCAGGAAATTGCTCACTGCTCAATCACAACACTTTGATTACCAGTCTGGTTCAACACAGCTACAATTTTGTCTCTTTTAGCCTCCTTAATTTGTTTTCATGGTTTTTGTCTTCATTTGATCATTACTGTTATTTTTTCACTGAGATATTTACTTCTCTAATTTCTTCATGTCAATCTCTAGAAAGCTACAACATTTGAAAGAATGTAGCCACCTCCTCTGGGCAGCAACTTAGAAGGGCTTAATAATCTTGCGTCTGTTAACCATGATGAGTATAGCTTCACAACCTACCATTTACACTACGCCTCCAGTATTTTTGGACATCAGTTGAATACTCAACAGGAATGACGCATTTCTATTGTATCATCAACTTTATCGGTACTAGATTTCATCCAATAGTTCACTAAAGTACATTAAGAGCAGTAACAATTCCACTTGACACCATTTTACTACACAGGGCTATAGGGACTGGAAAACAGAAATGCTGGGGAAACACAAAACGTTTTACAGCAGCAATCTAATCAGCAGTTTTTCTCTCTATCACCATAGTAAACTTCAAATATATCTCCTTTCTGAGTAATTGGCAATCTTGTATCCTTTCAAATCAGGAGACCAAAAATAAAAAAAAAATATCAAGACTCTAGTTCATCTAGTACGATGACTAAAACGTTTTAGATATTGCTGTAAATGAAATATGTTGTTCCATATTGATGCTTATTGAATGTATTAAGTTCTGGGTGAACAACATGTAAATAACTTTCTCCCCCTTTGAGATCCAATTTAGGCACAATATTAAAATGACAGAAAAATAAAGATGTATTCTCTTAGGAACATCTGATCTAGTTTGTCATAATTAGGGTTTAGGAATTATTTTCACTTCAAAACTGTTTTGTTCTTGCTGAGGAGGAAAGAGCAGTTTAAAAGCATTTCTACTCTTACAAATGCTGGAATTACTTTAATTGCATGTATTTCTAGTAAGTTTTTTCTTAGATACATTTAAAGTTTAAAGACATTGAAATCTTACATAATTTTGTGACAAAGGGATATTGCATCTTTATCTCTTCTGGATATTTGTATGTTGAGATGAACACACCAAGCTAAAGGGCATTGTGAAGATAAGTTTCCATGACATTTGCTATAACTCTTCTATATTACCATCTGGCTATTTTATATGTAGCATTCAGAGAGAAATATATATATAAAAAAAGATGATGTAAAGCTGAAATTATTTCCTTGATAACACTTGTTTTAAACACCATGCCACTAAATAGCTAAAAAGTCTCAAAAGTGAATGCATAAAGCATATAAAAGCTACAAGCCTACTTACATAAATTCTTAAGATTAAAGTAATAACTTCTAGAAAAAGGTGGGAGAAAACATACTGTAATAAATCTATTTGTAATGGTGTTTGGGTTCCAGCAACTGCTTTCATTGTTCTCAAGTGGCTTACATATAAAACAATACATTTGATGTATGATTTCAATTCCTTATGGAAAACTGTTCTATCTAGCAGCAGCGTGTCAAACAAAACAAAAACAAAAACAACAACAAAAAAGCAGCTCAGCACTAGGAAGAAATAAAATTCTTTAAAACAAAGTAAGGACTTTTTTTTTTTTTTTTTTTTTTTTTTTTTTGAAGTCCATTTCAGACATACACAAGGTCTGGTTTACCACATAGAATGGGATGCTGTGATGCAGGCTTGGGAAGCTGGGAAAAAGGGCAGGAGTGGAGAGGTAACTGGGAAGGTGTATCACACATCTCTAAAACACCACTCATGGAAGCTGAATAATGAGAACATGCATTTTTATAAAAAGTCACAAGGGTGGCATTACCTGGCAAGGAGTATTAGTTTCCTGATAAGTTAGACTACTCCAATACAAAGGACTGCTTCAAAGCAGTCTGAAAGAATATAGAAATTAAACAAATGTGCTATTTTCATAGTTTAGTAGCTATACCCTTAGTAATTAGGAAAGATTTTCACAAGGCTGTCAGACCTTTTTCTTTCTTAAAATGATTGCTGCTGATCTGTCATACTTAACAGAAACAATTCATTTACCATTACCCAAAGACACCATTATGGTTATTCGCTCATGTTACAGCACCACCTACACGCTTTACCCAAGGTCAGGCACCACCACTGCTGCACTCTACACAATCACAGAATAGCACGCAGGCCCTGGCTTGAACAGCATACAGTCTGTCTTGACAAGACAGAAAAAAAAAAAAAAAAAAAGAGAGAGAGAGCGCATAAAACACAGATAGAAGTACCTTCTTCGATGTCTTCAATGTCACATAGCAGTCTGATAGCAAAGAAAGAAACAAAATTGTTTCTCCCACATCAAAATTCTTTTGCCCCCACTGACTGGAAATTTATGTCTCTTTTAAACTGCCTTTGTAATATATAACCTTATCTCAAAGCACTATTGTGTGAAATTCTTTGTTCATACTGACTAATGCATATTAGTTCTATGATCTTCATCAGTTTCCCTTTTAAACACGACATTAATGTGCTTACACACTGCATCACAGACAGAAAAGAGCTTACACTGTCCACACCAAACCAGTCAAATGCTGCGTATCTGCATTAGTCCAGTGCTATACTGAAGCTAATAAATCCTGATGAGCATGTTGGATTCACCAACTGAGGCTCAGCAGTGACTACATTTATTAGCTTTTTCTCAACTTGAAACACAAGAAAAGCAAGCTTACATCCACTCAGAACTTGGACAAAAGTAAGTTGCTGACTCACCACTTACTAGTCTCATGGATTTATAAGTAGAGTAAGCAATTTCTAAATTATTTTTACTAATAGGGTTGCAGCAATCTTATAATGCTACTTGTAATCATCAAAATGCCACGCCTGACCAAAATTTTTTCATTTGCTTTCTTCAGTTCTACTATATCATATACTCGAGGTAGAGACACTTGGCTGTCACTCTTATGTGAGGTCCCAGTATCTATCTTGGAGTAAAACCTCTTCCTTGTTTGTTCCTACGTTTACAAATTCCATATTTTTGGTCTATTTTGGTAACAAGGAAGTATAAACATACATATGCTGCTATCAGGAAAGAGACAGCTTCTCTTTACGTAGGATACAAATGGTCACATTTTTCTAGCAGCTCTACTGAGACAACTAAATAGCGTTTTAAGAAATATGTGAATAGTTGTGTGGAAACTAAACAATCAGCAGCCATTACACATTCTTAATTTTCATTGAAGTCCATGCATGACTGCAGGTTTGGACTGGTAAATAATTTAATTCTTTGCCACTTGGTAATCTGATCCACTGTTAGATGTATTACATGGCAGAAGGATGAGAACTGTGTTGGAGCAACTCAGAGTAAAAAACAGAAAAATATAGAACTGCTTGTTTGAAAGCTTTGCTCACATTTGCACTGTGTAAAGCAATGCTATGACTGAGAAAATGATGTCCTATGCCAGAAGTGTTCTTTGTTAAGCCATCTAATTCTTCAGATACAGAACTACAGACCAACAGCTTATATAATGAACTTGTCTTAAGTTATCTCATAACCCCATTCTATACAGACATGGTAAAATGCAGTGTCAGAAAAACAAATACATAAAATGAACGTTTTTCAGAAATCTCGAAAAAAAAACAGAGGTGTCAGAGCATTATCTCTAATTACCTCTAAAAATAGTAAGATAGCAGACAAGGAGCACCTGACAATAGGTTACATAAACAGAGTTTAGCAGTGTAGCAGCACTGGACTTTATATACCACTGGAGTGTATGGTATTTACTAAAATTTCCAATAATCTTAAACATTCTGTCATGAAATTTTCAACTCAGGACTGCGTGTTTAACCCTTCACTATTACCATGTAGGTTCAGAGTAACACAGATGTTTATAATCCCATGCTACAATATGTTTTGTAGACAACTTCAGTACAGCTTTCCAAGCAAATACAGAGCATCATCCCTAAAAGCCTTATTTCAAAAACAGGAGACAATGAAGAAGTATCTTAGTATCTTAGGGTGGAGTAACAATCACATTACATTTCATTATTTTATTAAACTAGAAAATAACATTTTCAGAGCTCACAACAGATTTTTACATTTCAGTTTGGGACACTTGAAAGACAATAAATACCTGGTGTTTTGGAAATTAGCCTTGTTCACACTTTCAGGTTGGCATTCAAACAAGACCCCTTCTTCCCCTAAATCATAGAATCATAGAATCATAGAATCATAGAATATCCTGAGTTGGAAGGGACCCTTAAGGATCATCAAGTCCAACTCTTGACACCGCACAGGTCTACCCAAAAGTTCAGACCATGTGACTAAGTGCACAGTCCAATCTCTTCTTAAATTCAGACAGGCTCGGTGCAGTGACCACTTCCCTGGGGAGCCTGTTCCAGTGTGCAACCACCCTCTCTGTGAAGAACCCCCTCCTGACGTCCAGCCTAAATTTCCCCTGCCTCAGCTTAACCCCGTTCCCGCGGGTCCTGTCACTGGTGTTAATGGAGAAAAGGTCTCCTGCCTCTCGACACCCCCTTACGAGGAAGTTGTAGACTGTGATGAGGTCTCTATAAATAAATAGCTATTCCTTAAGAGTTCAACTAGAATATGACATATTTAACCTAAGGTTTGTCTGCAGGTTCTTAACAAGAACAAGAGTGTGATTGAAAGTGCTTCAGGAGCCTCAAAGAAATAAAAGTAATATTTTTCCTCCTCAAAAAAAAATATTCAAAAATATTATTCTAGGTCCAATTCCAATTTGAGGTCAAGGTTCAAATTTGATTTCTATGTTACTGTAAGAATCACCTAGATTAAGTATATTTTAAAATAATATCTGGATGCAAAAGTAAAAGTATCTGATTTCTGTAATGGTTCAAAATGAAAGCTTTTAAGAAGACCCCACTGTATAAATTATCAATCTCTGTCAGTGGTAGTTAACAGTACGCCTTGAGTGTGCTGATTAAAACAAAAGGTCAGAGCAAACATCAGTGCTCCAGAGACTCTTGTAGATAGTAGCGTAATTAAAATGTAATTCTAGACTGCTCCATGCTTTCTGTGTCAGCATCTTTCCAGCAAGGAATGGCCAGATAGCCTGGAAAATCCAAGCACCAACAGCAGAAAGTGGCAGGAGATGTCTGATGAGGGAGCAAATAGATAGCCATCAGTGTTATCAACTCATGCTACACACTGGAACCCAAACAGCCTTTTTTTTGTGCCTTTCTTTTTTTTTTTTTTTTTTTTTTTCTTCCTTCCAGTGTGCATGCTGTCCTGTCTTTTGTTCTGGCAGAGATAAGATGTATAAATTATGAGTGGTTGACAAAGTATACTCCAGTGCCTGAGGCAGCTCATCAATCATTTTCCACATGTCGACAGGTAATTGATGCGAGCCCTGCAGGCGCATCTCCATCAGGTAAAAGGAGGAAGGAATTAAATCTGCTGTCATGGATTGAGCAGATGATCTGTATTTAACATTCTTTTTAATTTAGAAGTTGTTTATTTTAAACTGTATTTGGCTGCTGTGGCTCCTTCCCATTCTTTTTCCCTTTTTTGCTTTCTCCCCAAGACCTCATGTAGAAATTGGTGTGTATTCACTGTCTGTGTTCAGTGTGCCACAAACACAAAAAAAAAACCTCCCTTCAGCAGGATAAGAGGGTGCTCCTGCATTGGACAGCAACAGACCACCCAAAGACTGCTGGGAAGCAGCTGAGGAACTTACTTTATACTTCACTGAAGCTTAACCTCAAAGACACTGCTTGTCAGTCATTAACTGTCAAGCAAGTTAGGTTCTGACCGATCTAGATGAGCAAGAGCATATAAGATATACTGATTTTTTTTGCTTTGGTTATTATCTTCATTCCATTTAATTACATGTCTCTTAATCTGTTTATACTTCTTGGCTTTGAACAGAGAATTTTAAAATTCAAAACTTGGCACAGAGGTGGAGAGGGAGAAGTATGTGACTGAACTGGGTCTGATTGGGATGGAGTTAATTTTCTTCATAGTAGCACACGTGGTGCTGTGATTCAGATTTGTGACAGAAACAATGCTGCTAACACACTAATGTTTTAACTATTGCTGAACTGTGTTTGCCCTGCATCAAGGCATTCCCTGTGTTTGGGAGCATCATACTAGTAAGCCAAGGACTTAAAAGGGCCTTTGAGTAGGAAATACTGAGTAATAATGCATAGAGGAATCTCCTCTGTATCAATGCTGATGAACTGTTTAGGCATTATTTGCTTAGCTTTGTACTAAATATTTCCAGCTCAAACTGGGAAGATATGCATCACTCTACCCTGCCAGTGAACAGACTGGGTATGCACAAGAGGTTGGGAGGGGACACAATCACACAAATGACCCAAATTATCAGAAGGGATTTTTACATGCCATATAACATCACGATCAGCAATAAAACAGAAAGTAAAATGGTTTAAGTAGGTTAGCTGTCTTTTACTCAGAAACTGGCTGGGATTGTTTTTGCATCACCGGTTTTGTTTTCTTCCTTTCTTCCACTTTTTCACTTATTAAACTACTTCTGTCTTGACTCATGAGTTTCTTTGTGCTTATTCTGTCCCACTCTGGGTGGGAGGCGAGTGAGTGAGCAGCTGCGTGGTGCTTAGCTGCCTGCCAGGGTTAACCCTCAACAGAGGTCAATGACTGAAAGTTTAGAGACAGCCTTGGCTAATCAAATCTTGTGAAGTTCTTTCATTTGCAGATTTTGTCGTAAGACCTCTTTCTCTCTTCTCTATCAACACAAGGCTGAGTGACTACAACAAATCGTATGCAGTGCCATAGTCCAACTATTTGGACATTTGAGCCACTTCAGAATGCAATTAATTGCAATTAATTACCCTATTGCAATTAATCACCCAACATCAGTTCTTTGTAATCTATGCTAGCTACTTTTTACTATGGAAATCCACTGGAAGACATAAACGTGTTAAGTCCTGCATGATGTGGGATCCCACAGCTTCAGAAACTATCCTTTATGTAATTAAGCATTCTACACAGACTGGAGCTGAGCCTTTCCACCACAAGAATTGAAATAGCATTTCTCTGATAAGATGTTGAGCCACTAGAATTGAGACACAGTGCTAATGAAGCACAGCACCCCAACACCCATTGTTCCATTTTGGGTGGAGCTGAAAGTTAACCACTGAAGGAAGTTGTGTTGATGATGTTCTCTATGACTTATATCTTCCCAGCTTGGGCTGAAAATATTCAGTGCAAAGCCAAGCAAACAATACCTGACGGATTCATCAACATTGACACAGAAGAGCTTCCTCTATGAATTACTCAATATTTCCAACTCATAGGCCCTCTAAATCTTTAGTTTACTAGCACTGTGCTCCCCAAGACAATATGGATGGACTTTGAAGCCTTCACTTGAAAAAGCCTTCACTTCATTTGTCAATGAAAACAGAAAGACAAAAGGCCTAGTCAAAAAGTACAATAGTTTCCAATTAGCAAAACCCATCTTAGTAAGGCCCAAAGACAAGTGGCTATCAAACAACCATGACCATGGTGATTTCCAGAATCTATCAGAATTTAAAATTCCTCTGGCATAATTTTAGGCTAATCTGAGCAGCAAGAAGAAAGTAGAAGACAGTTCCATGAGTTACTGTTACTTCCTTTATGAAATGCTGCAAGGAAATGAAGTTTAGGCCATAGGGAGGAAAAAAAAAAAAAAGAAAAAAAAGAAAGTAAAGAACATGGGAAAGTATGATACAAGACATTAAAAAGAAAAAACAGAAACAACTACACCTTGCAGCTTCTAATGGTACTGTCTTAAAGAGGCAAACAGTATAAAAAAATAGAGTTTAGGTTAAGTGTAGTGGGGACAAAGAAATGCACACATATTGTCATTCCACATGTTAAGGAAAAAATATTTCATCTCTTTAAAAATAATTCCACTAAGAATTGGACTTTTTCACGTGTCTTGGTCTAAATGACTACCACAAATAAATATTCAGAGATCACCAGAAATATAATTAAGTCTACTGTTGCTACTTGCCTAAAAGGCTTTAAATATATCAAAGAAATATGTTTCTGTATGTTGTCAATATTATTTTTTTGGTTCTTTTCTTGTCAAAGCAATAAAAATGCAGATAAAATGTACTAGAATTTTTAAGCAGAAACATTCTTAGAAGAATGGTATTTTTAAATGGTAAGAGCTTTCTTGCAGTTTCCATGAGAGGACTAAGATAGCAAAAATCACTGGCAAAGATCACTAGCACAGACCTCCAAAAGAAGACCCATTTTGCTTCATGCACATTTATAACACATTTTTGACAAATGTGACAAATATATTCGTTTCTCTAGAACATAATGTGACTTCAAATAATTTTGGTATTTATAGCTCTGAATTCAATGAAACATTTGGAGAACTTTAAATAGCATTTCATCTATACAGCCAATTGCAACAGTATAGATCTGCTCATCTATATAGCCAATTGCAACAGTATAGATCTGCTATAGTGAATTATCTCGTTTCAGTGATCAGTCAATTGTGATGTATCTTACTTCTACCAAAAGCCACAACTGCATGCAGGTATCTAATGCAAATGGTAACAACTTCATGCATCCCTGTATTTTCAAAAGAAAAGATATGCTTCTTATATTAAAGAAGAAAGTACTTATATTAAAGAAGAATATTGTATTTTAGCCTCACCATCATATATATATATGATATATACTCTGAATGACAGAAACTTGAGATTAAAATCTGGAAAATAACCAAGTCTTTACTAAAAAAAAAAAAAAAAAAAAAAAAGGGGGGGGGGGGGAGGGACATTTCCCTACAGTCTAAGAAAAAAAGTTAATGAATAATTTCACTCCGGGTCAAAATAATCAGACTTTGATCAAAGTAGAAAAATATTCTTTCTAAAACTTTCCTGATCAAATTCTAATGCATTTCATAAATAATATACCTCACTTTATAGTGTACTATTGGTTGATATACATTTCTAATTATTTATTCGAGTTACAAGAGCATGCTTTTGAACCAAATTATCTTTTTAAAAACTCTTTTGACACTGAAACTAATAGATAATAATAACACCCCTGATCTATCTTCAAACCTTGCCAAGTTCAGTTAACTTCATAAGTAGTAGTAAACTTTAGTAAAAATTACACACAGTGATTTTGCTTTAAGAGAAAGATAAAATATAAAGGAACTCATTACTTGACAGACCTTTTATAGTAAAGCACAGGACCCCCTTCCCCCCCCCACCCCCCCCAAAAAAAAAAATATATATATAAAAAAAAAAAAAAAAAAAAAAAACAAACACAGAAGTGGAACAATCTTGTTTCTGAGATACTGCTGCAATACATGTATATCACCCACATTATCCATTGCATCCAACAAGACTAAACTTCTTGCTCAGATAACAGTATAGGGCTTGATTGCATGGCACACACATATGAACTCTTGTCAAAGTTAATATCAATATTTGTCAGTACAACAGAAGCCAATCAGAAAGTTATCAAGGATGAAGACTAAGAACTTTTGTTTAGCCTGAAGAGAGCTCTAATTAAAGTTCTCTAGCCCTAAGTGCTTTACATTGTTTGCCAGACTCAGACTGGCTGCTGACAACTTGAATCTCCTCTTTAGTCCTGAAAAGAGCTTTTTCTGCATTCATTTTGATGTGGAGGCTTTAATCTAGCTGCCACTTCCAACACATTTTATCATCCCTGAAAAAGGCTTTTTGTTTATTCCAACTGGCAACTCCTTTTCTGACAGCAAGGCTTCAAGTTGGCAAATGTCAAAGGTTCCACATACAACTCTACTTTTTTGATTTCTAACTTGACTGGTAGTAGACAGATAAGTTGAGCCAGTATCATAGATAAGTTTTTACTAGTGGTTTGATTGTTTTTGCCAGTTTGTTGGCTCTCAGACCAGCAATTCCTCACATTCAAATTAAGGGTACCCTTGATCTCTAGCTAAAAACACCCTAAATATACAGTCTCAAGATGTAAGTATTTGAAACTGAACACCAAAGGATTTCTAACATACATGAGGAGTTATACACACAGCACTCTGCTATAAAGCAGTCTCAGGATTCATCTATAAATCAAATAAATCCAATGAACCTATAGCTTTCTGCCCTTTTACCAAGATTCTTCCTCATCCAATCCCTGAACACAATTTTGCTGCAACTGGCTGGCCAATTCTATAGAATGCCTATAGATCACACTTGCACAAACTACTTCAATATCTGATTTCATTGCACTGTACTTAATTATTCATTTCTGAGAGGTTGTCATTCCAATACACCAAGTTCTGTGTGGCTGGTATCCTACTTCTTTGAAGTTCAACTGAGTATGTCAGATTCTTCCAGGGAGATCACCCTTGGTTCCTAGCAACATAAATGAATCGATGGTTCTATGTAATACCAGGTACCTCTCACTGACTACCAACTTCAAGATTGAGTAGGCACTACTTGTTTCCTAATGGTATAACCCAGCTTTTGATAGGACTTCAAACATCTAAAGGACAGAGCTCTAGCGTCTTACCTAGAGACAGTTCTACCTGCAAACTTGTTCCTGAGCTGGTGAGATCCCCTATCTTATTACAAGGCAGTACTATATGCAGTGAACCAGAGAATCAAACTTTCCTCTAATATCAATCATTACAGTTCGTAAACTATGATTCCACACCATTAATTACTTTCTAGATTTATTGAGCATTTGACTACTTAGCATACTTTGCAGACAACTGTTTGGGGCATCATCACCCTTGTTGGCAATTCTCGAACTGCATGGGATTACTAATTAAATTAAGCTTTGCTGTCTGCAAAGAAATAAAGGAATATTTTATTCTAACTGTGTTGCTGAAGCAAGGTAATCACTTGATAAAACAAGTTGGTGAAAATGTGTAGAGTATATACACTCTCAGTCAAAGGCAATACATGCAACCATCACGCAGAATAAATTTATGACCTAATAATGTAATTGACCAAATCCCTTAGAAACCTTAAGAACAGACCATGAAATATCTCAAGTACAGCACCCAAGAGAAGTACTGTCTTCATTACCGTACACCTAGATACAAATCAAAGATGCCACTGATTTACTCATCATGTAAATGACTTAAAGTTACTACAATGTTAGTACAAACATGAAGGTCAATATCACCAGCAACTATGCATTCATGTCCATGAACTTGTACAGCTTATGACAGTCAAAGCTGACCCCCCAGTAACCTTACCAATGCAACTCAAACCTGATTTCCAGACAGTTGTGGGGGAGTCTTAGCGGTATAAAAGAACGATTCAGATTCCATTACTATTCAAGCTTCCATTTTTATGCCAAAATGTAAGATGCTTCTTAGGTACTGTACTAGAGTTATTAGCATTCAAACAAAGTTAAAGATAAAAAGCACTAGGAGTTGTCCAGAAGATAAACACAGCTGCAAATTTTTCCGTTTGGTGTGAGGAAAACTATAGAAAACATTCATAATTTTAAGTAATGAGACATCAGAAAAAAATATATATATTTGAAACATTTTCATACAGATATGTATATCATTTGTAAACTCTTATTTAAATCAGTTACTCCTGTGAATTACTCAAAAAAAAAATAATTATTCTAAATAATAAAATTCAGCACAAATTGGAGAAAGCGTATTTATGTCTCGCCTTCATACCACAAGCATATGAATATACATGAAAGTTGAAGCAAGTTTTAAGAAAAAGTCACAAGTCAAGTGAATGCTAGAAAACAAGACAACTTAATGAAGAAAGAACACATTTTTCATGCCAACATGCTGGGACAAAGTATTTTTTTTCCTGAATGGGATCCAAAATTTTAGCATGTTGTTTGGCACTGTAGAGCATTAGATAGATATCCCATGTAAAGTACAGGATTCTGTATTTTTCCACAGATGTTTCATTCAGAGGAAATAGACTGCCACTGCTTCAACAATCCTTAAAGCACATTTGTTGTATAAGTGTTCATGTAATCATCCCAAAGAAAAAGCCAGTATGACTCCAATTTTATTTTATGGTGTGAATAAATTATTTTATGAATAATTGTCTCTATTGCTTTTGTGATGCTCTTGGGCCTAGTAAGGTTTTAAGATTACATGAAAATATTTCCAATAATATGATGAAAAGCACTATTTTAAATTATTCTACAGGTAGGCAACAACTGGAAAATATATCCATCTGCTAAATGATTACTTGTTGGGGGGAATGATTGTATAAAAGATCCAAGGAAACTTCTCTCTACTTTTAAAAATGCCCTTGTTTCATGAATAAAGCTATCAAGCTATTTCAGTTTCATGAATGTAAGTGAAAAATCACATTCTGTAGGTGTGGACATACTCACAGTCACTATTTTCAATAAAGATTGTAAAATGCCTTCAATTAATAAGTAAAAGGTTGCACAGACCTTACGGCTGCAGAGAAGCTCACAATATACTTTATCCAATCCCAAAATCCAGTGAGCTGTTGAACCTAATTATGTAACTTAAAAAAAAAAAAAAAAAAAACTCTAAAAAAAATCAAACTCTCTAAAAAAAAAAAATCTTCCAGCATGGGCTGGAGAAAGAGTCCAAAATCAAAGCCTACCGTTTCTCCCAGCATGCTGATATATCTAGTGTGTATATGAGTGCACTTTTCTTATTCCTCTTGCATGTTTTTTCTTCTTACATTATTGTTTTAGATAGAAAAATAAATGTCTTTGAAGTTATAGTCAGTCTTTCAGAAAGTTTAGATAATGGGAATTCTTTAATGGGGGAAAAAGACCATGACATAACTGAACACAGATCACCTAACCAAGAGAATCTCTCAGGTTTATCGTGCTTGCTTGTATAAAGAAGTCTCTTAAAAAATTAAGCACAACCTTCTTCTCCCTCCAGCACTGCAACTTCCATCACCCTATGAAACAGTAGAGAACACAATTCTTTTCAAACTATTTCCAAACCTGTATCATTTTTTATTTTGACACTAATGGAATCCTGCATCTTTGGAGGACTAGACCTCTTTAAGCATCCCACTAGAAGTGGGCATCAAGCTTAATATGCCAAATTACCCTTACTGTTTAAAAACAGCTTTAAAATTCGTATCTCGTTTCCTTAATAACTTACAACCAGGTCAGAAGCACACTGTGAAAAAGGTCCAAAAATCCCACTGAACACTTCACCAACTTTAATGGATCAAGAAGCAATCCTCTTGGAAAGTCAGATTCTCTGCTCTTTCTCCTCAGCTGCATCCCTTGACAGGACAGAGTGCTGGGCACTGTACACGGACAGATCACAACTGCCTGCCTTTAGCTCTTCATTTAGAGCTGCTTGTTGCACTGCCTTCGGATCTATGCTTTCTGCACAAGGTCTTTATTTTTATTTACCTATTTTTGTTAAGAGTACATCACAGAATTATTATTGATATGGAAAACCTCCTGTTGCATTTTGGGGTCATCCCATTAACACCAGACGGTGCTAGAGGCAGGTGAGAACGGGGGAACCAAATAGCTAATCTACTGGTGTGAACTGAATAAGCTCTAAAGAGCTGTTCCATGTGTACGTATAACTTATAACATCACAGTCCTCCTTCAATTAATTTCTGTGCAGTTTAATTAAATTCATATTCTGATTAATAATAATCACAAATCCAGAAACAGAAACAGCAAGTGTTCCCTGGTTGCTTCTGACACTTGGGGCAAAAGAAAATAACAGTTAGGTTTTCATATAATGACAGATGGCAGGAAAGGGGTCACAAGTAAAAACGGAGAAGCTACTTGCCAGGCAGATTCTACGAAGGGAAGCTGTGCTGAAAGACTCCACATTGCAGGAACAAGTACCACACCATACAGGATCTGAGCTGACTCCACAGTACCTAGCTACATACAGCCCAAGAACAGTGTTTCAAAGGGGATGTTCACAGAATCTATTCTTTTGGGTAAAATCTATGTTTTTACTTTGGCTGTTACAAGTAACAGCTGTGTGTTTAGAAACTCAAAATGAAATTAATGTTTGCTTGCACACATGTAATGAATACAGCTTTAGTCCTTCAGTAATTATTTCTGAGTGTTGTCCCGAGTCATAGATATGCTTACTGAACAGAACATCTAAGGAGCACTTTAATGAATTTTACAAAGATCCATGAAATTTCACATCTTTGGTCTCCTGAAAAAGCATCACCTCAAGAGTATTAATTTTTTACTTTATTATAATCTCAATTTATTTCATTTGGCAAGAAACACATAAACCATGTAACTACCCTTACTCTGAATTAAAGGATATTTCATCTATTGACTATCCCAATATGGTAGTTTTCATATTCACAACACTGCAGTTCTGCATCATGTTGCCATTAATTACTGTTAAAAGCAATACAGATATTGCGTGTAACAATCACACGATAAGCCAGAATGTGATATATTTTATCTAATTCAAGCTTCTAAAAGACTTTTTTTCCAGTTAAATGATCACTCATAAAAAGAAAAAAAATTACTATCGCTTCCAGACTATCACAGTGCATTATCATAAGATGCTACACCTCTCAATCAATATTTACCTTTTGAGACAACTAACTCTTGACAACAACCTCAAAAAAATAACCATCTGCTAGGTCTACCTTCATTTATTACTCCACTTATTAGTACAAAATGCAGACACATCTCCAGTGCCAGAAACTGCAGAAGTAGCAAAAGCTAATGCACCTGCTGAAAAAAACATACCCGATCTGCAGTAGAAGTATATTTGAAGACCATTAAACAAATTGAAAAAAAAATAAAAATCCAGTAACTGTAAACAAATACATTTGATGATAGCAATACATAATATTGACATACATGTAGACTTTCAAAATTATATTAACCAGTTCAACTGCAAAACTCATAGCTGAAAAAATAAATTAATAAAAAATAATTGAGTATATATTTTTTCCAGTTGATTAATGGAAGTGGAACAAAGAAGAACGTTGCTGATACTTACTTGATGTGGAAATTTCAAATCTGTGCCACGTTTAATTTTAAAACACTGTTCATGTTCAACAGGGGTTCCAAATTGCTACAGTTAAGATATAAACATAGTTTAAGACCAAAACTGGAGGTATGAACCTTTGACTACACATTTGAGCAACATGCTATTATGACAGCTTTGGTGCAGCATTCTTGTGTTGTTTCTATAAGATGCAGCAAATATATACCATACAGCTTGAAGTAAAACCTGTAAAACTCCTGATGTGAGAACTAAGCCTTTTACTGGTTAAGTGGATAAACTCAGCTCTAACAATTCTACAAGAGCTAAAGATGTGTTAGAACTTGTCTGTATTGTTCATAGGCCTCTAAAAGTGTTAAAAACCTCCATGTTGGTTTAAATCCACTTTACCAACTTACCAAATTTCTTTGAAGACTCTATAGACTGCTTTATACATAAGCAGATTCAACATATACAGTGTAGATCAAAGTCTTAGTATTAATTCTTTCAAAGGATTCTGCTAACGAGAAAGCTAATCTTTACTTGAAAAGAACAGCTACAGTTATGAGACAACTGTCTGAAACAAATAAGACAATTCTCCCGAAGTAGAAAAAGCTACTAATGTAATAGACCAAAACCTTCCAGAGCACATCACAGGCTGTATCCGTATCAGCAAATCATTCATTCTGCAATATAAGCAGATTGGCTGCTTGAAGACTTTTTGCTTGAGACTTTTCACACTGTCTCCCAATTCTTTTAACTGGATTAAAAAACTTTACTAACATCCAATATACATTTCATCTGACACCTGGATTACTTGAAAGTAGATCACAATCAATAAACAAATGCCATGCAACAATCGGTGCCAGATAAACATCTTCTGAACTTAAACTGCACCCTGTTTATTTATCCAAATAAAAACTAGTTGTGGAAAACTTACATAGCTACTTTTGGGAATAAAATGGTTCCTAAAATCCATGTTTCACAAATTAAAATTGAAGATTGTTCCTTCTTTTAAGGAATAAGGATTGTTAGTTTTGTATACAGTGACAGGTTTTAATGTATACAAAAGAAGTTTTGCAATAGCAAAAACGTTAAACAAAATCAATTCTATGGCAGTAATAATAGGTATCATGAGTGCTAGAGACAAACAGCAACCAAGACAAAGAAGTAAAGAAACTAGAACTCAATAAAGTATAGTTTGCTAAATACATATATTATTAAAAAAAAAAAAAAAAAAAAATCAAAACAGAGGTAACACTAGCTACCCTCTGAACACATTACTTCATTGTTTGCTCAATAGCTATGACACTTTAAGGGCAGTATGTACAGTCCATAGAGATTCAGCTTGGGAAAAACATTTTAGTTTCATATACACCCACAGCATCAATTTCAGCCACAATGTACTTTCACACTGCAGTGCAAACTACTAACAAAATATTATTGCTAAAAATGTTAAAACATGACTGGGTATGTCACGTTTCCTCCACACTGCCTCTAGAGATGTTGTAGATGAGACACCAAGCAAGAAATGCAAGTTCCCTCTTCCTATGGCTTCCACACATCCCTATGCTCTTCTCTATATGACAGAAAAATATATAAGAGTAACAGATTTAAAAAAAAAAAAAAAAAAAAAAAAAAAGCAACTTTTTTTTTTTTTGACTAGTGAAAGTGTTTGGATAAAGCAAAGAAATTGAATTAAGAACAAAAATGTAGTGCTAATATAACATTATTAACAACTGTCTGGCCAGTTTACAGGAAGGAACCACACAAACACATGCACAGAGTTTCAACATCATATATTCATCATAAAGGTATTAAAAAACGAACGATTCCTTTTGCTTTGTCTAGACAGGACCACAGCTGTTCAAGTTTATTCATACTTAATCCATTGTAATAGCTTCCAATCTCAACCAAATATTGCAACATCAGTTTGTTTCTGTACATGGTTTTGACCTGAGTTTTTGGCAACTTCAGTCCAGCTTAAATTCTGAGGTTTGGCCAAACCTTTGTCCAAACAGAGAACAAAATGCAAATTTGAGGTGATGGAAAACTCTGCAAATGGCACATCCCAGAATACAGTTACACAAGCCTCCACATAATTCAAAACATCATTTTTCACAGAACTCCACTTAGATCTCAAATTTATTGCTCCATTCATCCTCATTGACAAAGAGTATTCATCAGTTCTTTGCCCATGATTGACAACATATGTTCCAATTAGCTCCAGTTCCAGTACTGGACTGTCTCATACGTTCACTGAATGCACCAGTCAGGGAAAACAAGAGTACAACAGGACCTAACTACTACCTGTTTGCACTAGAAAAGACTAAATCACCTTGTGATGCAGTGGTCTATATTTAATCCCTAAACCTTACTCCTAATCTAGTCTATTTAACAGTAAATTAAGGATATAGCCAACTGTACAAACAAACAAACAAACAAAAAAAAAAAAACACTATTCAGACAGTGGCCCAGTCAGCAGCCTGGAGTAACAGATCTACTCTTTGATAAAGGCCTGGTTAATTCTGGGTGCCTTGAAAACATAGAAGAACAGAGGAAGTTATCAACTTTGCCATTATGTTCTCCAAGGTTTCATGGCTCAAGGACTTCCTCAATTATAAATGCTCTGTGCACCAGTGTTTGCTTTTTCCCTGATAACTATTGCTAATCATCTTCTAAAATCCTCTAAAACTTGCAGCATCAACCACGTCTTGTTGAAATGGGATTCACAATTCAAAACAGAAAGTACATCCCAAAACTATCTCCTGATGTTCACATTGTACCTGTCATTTAAACCTTTCATTTATGGTCTTGGATTTGCCTCAAAAGAGTTCAGCTCAGCAAACCACTATCAGCTGTATCAAACTGAAGCAAGGCTTCACCCATGAGATCTTGTCAAGCTGATTGTTACTGAGGTGTTGTACCAGTCCATTTGGAGTATCAGAAGAAGCTCCTGCAAAACTCATCAACGCACAAACTCACAGCTCAAAAATTATGCACTATAGAATTTTGGAGGCATTTTGGAGACAAAGACTGAATAAGTCAAAAAAAAATCATTATCAAAAAATGCTTCTTAAAAAGAGAAATTAACAAGATGAAATTGTCATGTGACAAATCAGATTTCATGCACTTAAGAAACACAAGCATAAACTACACTTTCCACTGTTTCACATTAGGATACTTTGAAGGAGGTTTTAGAAAAACACTGAAGTTAACCTGCTTTCCCATCATGCAACACCTTGTTGTACCTTAGAAGTACCATACAATGACAGGATCACATTCAGAGTTCAGGGCTCACTTGCTGTTCTAAAACTTACTGTAACATGACTGGTAAAAGGTTTCCAGTGCCTCATAAGACTATAACATAGCAGCACATTACCAACCATTACAGTAAGCAGCATCTCATCCTCAGCGTATCCATGTGCAAATTAACCAGCACCTCAGTTCACTTCAACACAATGTATATCTTTAAGGTGTTTTTAAGCAAAAGCCATTGCCATATCAAAGTCACTTTAAACCAGAATGACCTGTCCCAAAGAGGAAATCCACAGGTATGGGGAACATCAAGTTATGAGGGAATGTGGGATTGAAGAAGGGTCCTGCACTTTGGTCACAACAACTCCATGCGACTCTATAGGCTTGGAGCAGAGTGGCTAGAAAGCTGTGCAGAGGAAAAGGATCTGGGGGTCAATGCTTACCTGAACATGAGCTGGCAATGTGCCCAGATGGCCAAGAAGGCCAATGGCTGGCATCCTGGCCTGTATCAGGAATAGCGCAGCCAGCAGGAGCAGGGAGGTGATTCGTCCCCTGTACTCAGGTCTGGTTAGGCCACACCTTGACTACTGTATTCAGTTTTGGGCCCCTTACTACAAGAAAGACATCAAGGCCTGGAATGTGTCCAGAGAAGGGCCACAAAGCTGGTGAAGGGCCTGGAGCACAAGGCCTATGAGGAGCAGCTGAGGGAACTGGAGTTGTTTGGTCTGGAGAAGGCTGAGGGCAGGCCTTACCGCTCTCTACAGCTATTTGAAAGGAAGTGGTGGGGAGCTGGGGGTCAGCCTCTTATTGCAGATAACTACTGGTAAGACTAGACAGAATGGCCTCAAGTTGCACCAGGGGAGGTTTAGGTTGGAAATTAGGAGACAATTCTTCTCAGAAAGAGTAGTCAGAGACTGGAACAGGTTGCCCACCAGGGAAGTGGTAGTGTCACCGTCCCTGGGGGTGTTCAAGGAAAGGTTGGACGTGGTACTTAGGGACATGGTTTAGTGGGTGATATTGGTGATATGGGGATGGTTGGACCAGATGATCTTGCAGCTCTTTTCCAACCTTAATGATTCTATGATTCTGTTCTACGATTCTAAGGGGCCCAACCCAAGCTACATGGAAAATTCTTGCTTATAAATACCAGTGAAATAATAGCAAAAACAAAAACTAGACTTTGCTTGCTAGTCTTACAAAGCAATGCTCAGCCATGTCTTAATTACTGGTATTTTGCATCTAGCTTTTTTTTCAAATGAAATATTTCATGATTTCACATAAAGTATATGTATATATACACATATGCACTGATTATGTAAGACTGTATGTACACAGACCAGTACACCTGTAAGCTTCTATAAGCGCTACAGCTAGAATCAAGAACTAGCAACGTGTTTTCCTATGTTTTCTCCTAGTTCTCCAGGTTCTTCAGCATAAGTTAATTTTAGCTCCGTATTTTCCAGAGATGCTAAACTTGCATATAGTGAAACCTGAAGATAAACAGTTTATATCTCATTTGTACAAAAAACACTCTAGCTTCAGGTTTTTAGATGTCTTCTGCCACACTGTAAATCTATTTTGAGCACTAGAAAGACTTTGAACATGGGATTCCTTGAGGGCCATTTAAAAACTATGTAGTCATTTGTAACACAAGGTTTTAAAGATTTCTTAGTGTAAAACTGATCATATTTATAGCAAAAGACAGCCTACTATGTGACTGTCAAACAGAAGACTGCTCGCACTTTCAGACTTGATTTGCCACATGGTCTTCAAGCATCATCACTGTGGCTGACTTTTTTTTTTTTCTTTAAGGTAGTGCAATTACCATCATTTCAAGATACAGAGATGAACAACACAATTGCCCTATTAAAATCACGGGGCTTCACAATGTGTCACAATAAGATGTATGTGCATTGTCAATAGCCAAACCATCCATGCACAATCAAAGTCACTAAATAAAGACCATCAGATGATATCCTAACAGGACTAGACTAGATCTACCTTGCCTACTAATATTAATAGAGGAAAGAACACAAATAATTAAATTTGTGAAGAAGTCCTTCATTTTTACAAAGTTCAAAGCAGGTCCCTCCAGTGATGGCCCATATTGTGGGCACAAGGTAGTGCAGGGTATGAAGTGCTCAGGTGAGACACCAGAAGACAACCAAAAGCAGAAAAAAGATCTCACGAGGTATACTAACGTCAACAGATCTGGCAAAGAAGCAACTAAAGAGCAACTCCCTAAACAGACATAAGATATTTGCACTGATCAGAGTTCTGGATACTCAAGCCTACATATCCAAAAATTGTCCTTGAACTCAATAAGCTGAACCCTAACAAGCCTTAGTCACAGCTGGTTTTCAAGTGTGATAGGTGGCCTAAAATCTGATAATTATACAATAAGACACCATTTCTGCTAGCATTATCATGGTGACTTGCACTACCCTGAAACATTGCATGCATCAAAATCTTTGCAGGTAAAGCCTCTCCCAGAAGCAATGGCAACTGCCAAGACCACCTATATGACTTTCTCCTTTAACAAGTCTATTTTGGTCACCAGGTAACTCTTTGAAAAAAAGCACTTTTTTGAATAAGCAGTTATGTGACTTCAAATCTGAACATTTTGAAAGTTTGGCAAGCCAGCCTCGAACCTTTTGTCCCTATGTCACTTCATGTATCTGTTGTATACCATTTAACCTCAACAAACTGCACGTGCAAAATTTTCAATTTTTTCCTCTTCTTCAAAGAGATACAGAAAGAAATTTAACTAGTTCACATTTGCAAAATTCTGGGAACCTCGTAAAAGTTACTTTGAGGCTGCTCCACAATGAATTCTTAAAGCTGAGATGAGGAAAGAAGGCAAAGGAGAAATACAGTAATTGCCTAATGTAGACAATATGTCATTATGCATTACAAACACTCCTAAATCCTCATGGATATAAATGTTTCTTGATGCAGGTGTTTGCCTTCAGAGCCCTATTAAAAAGTAAATAAAACTGTTAAAATCCCTTACTAAAGATCCTTTTCATCTTGAGAGGTTCAAAAAACTGTCCAAAGCAACTGAGAACAGATGATTCTAAACTGCTGAAAAACAAGAACATAATCTGCAGTTCCTAGGTATGGTAGACTCAAACATACCACAACAATATATATGATCATTCTTGATTGCACTGCTCACTGAGTTTTTGGTAAATTCAAAAATGTGATTTTTTTTTTCAAGTATAGCTTGAAGAAAATACTGGCTTTTTCATGTGGTTGAAGTAGATCCCAAAATGTTTTTAAGTGTCTGTCCTTTGTTGCTTGGCTTTTTTAATGACAATTTCACCCAGTTATAATTATATACACTAGATTACTGGAACTAAATTTAAAAATAAAAACGTGGCTTTTATTCATATATTTGTTCTCTTTCTGCTTTCCATGAAGTGGAAATATTTCAACCAAGATTGTTTTTTCTTTATTATAGAGACGCTTACTAACTTCACCGTGTTTTTGTGGGAGAAAAAGAAAATGTTGTATTTCTACTTTAAATAAAGCAATTCCCGTTAGAAGTAGTGGGAAGGAGAAGCTATATTCCTTCCCTTCCCCCTTTTTACAGCTTTAATACCATGACAATATTTAAAGTCAGTATTTGTGAATGCCTCCTTTAAAAAGCCTGCATTTGGAGTCTGCCCTGATTAGGCAAAATCCCTTTATTTCTCTGAACTTTCCTAAGCTATATTTTATCCAAAATGAGCCCCAAGAAAAAGACCTACAAACCATACAGACATAAGATCCCCAAGCCACCAACTCTGCCAACTAACTGCCTAGTTAAAATTATAGTGACTTATTAATCTTCCACTTCTTTTGAGCCTAATTATCTTTCTCTTCCATGCTTTGTTAGACTTTGAATTTCCAGCTTTCTTTCTATTCTACCCCAAGAAATAATCAGCTGACTTTGAAATGCCAAGTTTTTCCAGTGTCTCTTCTCCACAGGATAATGTAAATGCCCACTGTGGGACAAAACAGACTTTCCACGTTTGGGACTCCATGACATTTTCCAAAACACTCCTGCAGTATAATTTTAATATGCACTTACAATGCATCTTCATTTAGATCTACCATTCTATGATTTTACCTTTCTTGTTACACAAGAGGCTCATTGTTTCCTTCTAACAATATTGCACAAGCAAACAATGTAATGAAGAACTGTTTCAGCAATGTTGTCTTCTGATATATTAAACAGTCCCACTCACTAAATACGTAAAGTAAATTAGAGATCTTTCCTCCATATGCATATAGCTTGCTTTAAGTGTTGCCACTCAAGGAAATATAAAATACTATAATGAAAAGGAAAAAAAAAAAAAAGGAGAGGGAGAGGGAGAAAAAGAAACACTTCTGGCTAGCCAGAGATTTTCACGGTACTATTCTTTTCCCAGGAACCCACTGCATTTTCAACTCATTCCATATGCTTTAGTGCCAACAGACCTAGCACCTCCCAAGTAAAGCAATCTATGCTGTCCTGCCACTTAAGCATGAGGAGCACCAGCACTATCGAGGCTTGTCATCTTGCCTATTAGCTTGATGTCTTTATTCACAGGCCATCTGCACCACTGAGAGATACAGAGGCAGCTAATGTCAATATGAACAAATGCCTCTTCTTTTACAAGAAATGTCAAACATAGGACAGTGCAAGAATGACCCCAGGAATACCAACAGATGTTAGCTACAAGGCTTTAAAAGAATAAAAGAAAAAAAAAAAATCAATCTTTTCTACTGGGACTAATTAAGATGAAATGAAGAGTTAAAGTAAGAAAAAAAAAATCATGTCACATTATCAGAAACTTCATACATACTTTCTAAGCTTATTATTGGCATATTGCCCTGTGTTCTTTGAAAAACTGCTAAAAAGTGGTATGGGAGCTGGCACAGTACTAGGAAGATTCTCTTTTGTACAGTCCTGATCTGAATTTCACAATGGATTATGCCAAGAAAAATTATACATAGCTATTAGCACAGTACTATTTCAGGTAGAAATGAAGCAGAGCAGCATTCACAGTATAAATGCATACTTTAAAGAGAGTGCTGATATAAAGAAAATTCAGACATGTTACAGTGCTTTTCCTTTTGTTCAGGAATGCCCAAAGCCACATTTTTCTTTTCCCTGTAACAAAAAACAAGCTGATATTTAAGAGTGCCTCTATCTATTACATAGATTAGTGACCAAAACACAAAATTTAAAGCAGCCATTTTTGTGCCCAAGTCCGCAAGCTGATAATTAGCATTACTCCTAATTTGGCCAAGTATACAGGGAAAAATTCATCTTGATCGTCTATATAAAGATGACAGGTGAGAGAACACATTAAAAGTATCCACCTGGGATTAAACGGCATGGAACTAGAAATTATCTTCCACAGCAGCAGCTCAACCAGAACTCAAACTTGTACTTACAGAAAACCCAAGCATTTCCTTTCCTGCTGATGGTGCATTACACTCTTTCTGCAAACTGCAACATCATGCAAATGTCATCTAATTTTCAGTTCATGTTTTCTCTTGGAAAAGAGCACTATGGTTATGAAGAACAGCTAAGTTCTCCTGTGGCAATGTTGGGTCAAGACAGACCCAACCTTATCTTTCAGTCTGCTGTTCTACGTGCAGACTTTGTCAAAAGCTGTGGTTCCATGTGTGCTAGAAAGAATGAACAGATACAGCTATACCAGAACAGCTGGTATACCTCTATCCACAGGTTCTCACTATGCATCCACGCCAGCCCAAAGAGTTGTCTGTCTTGAATAATTTTGGTTAGTTGTCAATGAAATAGGCTTTTCTGAAGGAGCAGGGGTACATTCTGGCACATTGTGGGCACAGCTACACTTGTGAGGAGTGCTGTTCCACTTCTCCCTCCCATTCTTTGTACCAACAGTAAATATCTCAAATGAAAACCAGAAATACCCCTTCACATTGTTTCATTAGGCAATGTGGCAGCAGTTTTCTCAAAACAGGTATGGAGAAAAATAGCACTTGTACAAGTTGTATGCATATCATGGACAGGACAGCTTATTCTGTCTGGTAGTATAGCCACTACAGTGAAACATTTCAATGCATCATTTTGTAAAGAGACAGGGATTTGTGTTTTTACTCCATTAAATAAAGCACTATCTTGCATTTGCTTTGGATTATGATGTCCATTCTATTGCATGTGCTCTTCTACAGGAATCATACATGTACATCTTAATTACAACTGTCTCACAAGATGCTTTGAAAGTATAAGCACATGTCCTTAAAGTTGAGGAAACAGAGATGTTCTTGAAAACTCTCTACTGAAACCAACATTAAGCTTTCATTAGTATTACTGATAACAACTGAAATAAACCTGTGTATTATGAAATATAATAAATAGATGCACACTTGTATCACTGCTCCTAAGAATCATTGGGGTAATTCTAAATTCAGGTCAGGTACCTCAGGCAGTGAGCTATATGAGAGAAATAATATAAGTTGTTAATGCAATCATATTCAAAAATGCTCTTTTCAAAGCTCATTGAAGGACTTGGGTCACTTCAGAATATTCCACCATGATACTGATTTTCTGCATGTGGTTTAGTAGATTACTCCTCAAATTAACACGATTTAGCCTCTTTTGGGTAGTAAAATTATATTCATTTGGTTGCTGAAAATATATGAAATACAGTTTTGTTTTCGCCCCAGGGCTGCACAGAGGGTTAAAAAGCCAGTCTAGTCTCCTCCGGTATCTGACAAGCAATTCATATCCAGGCTCTCTTTCTGATTTACTGATCAACGTAATGGACAGGATATACAGTGACAACCATTTGAAAAACCGATAGTAAAGTTTGAAACAAGCAATAGCTAGGCAAACTATTTACAAGATAAGTTGTCACAATTTATCAAAGTCTATCATTTTTGTGGGAACACAGTAAGAGATATCACTTGAAATTGGTATTAAAATCTTTATGCTACTAGAGATTTCTGGGTTTGCAGATTTTCCAACAGACCTAGACTTCAAAATCTGGAGAGTTCAAATGAGGGATTTCAGTCCACTCCCTCTGTAGATTTTAGAGCTTATTCTTATAGATATTCTACATGTCACTTCGTGACTATGCACATCCAGGTGTTCTGCCATCTCTGGTCACTGGTCCACCGAAGTGTGTCTGTTTCCTCTATTAATTCTACATTGGGAAAACCACTATGAAAAATGACCTTTTGCCTAGCCAGTAACAATTCAGAAAGTGTAAATTATAGCATATGGCAGAGGATTTGCTCAGGGGAGCATGGCATTTACCATACCCGAACCTGGCTCTGACAGTTTAAACAGAGGCAAAAAGCAGAAAGTCTTAGAACCACAGGAATAAGAGCACTTATTCAGAACAGCTCCTTTTTAAGTGGCAAATACACAGACTGAACTTATTGGTTTGAATGTAAAAGCCAATTGTTGGACCACTATAATTTAGCTTGTGCTGGCTTTTGTGTGTTACGTCCAATTTCTGTACTCCATGTTTCTATCTGTAAAATGGAAAGAAGACATTCTTCTCAAATATTTGTAAGGCTGAAGAAAGAAACATTCATGATGTAAGAGAAAACTGACATGAAACATTAAACTGGAGAAGATACTCTGCATACACTAAAACAGAAGTAAAAAAAAAAACAAGGTTACAAATGGCTCGAAATAGTACCAAATATTGATAACAATGGTATAACAGAAATCAAATTTGAACAGAATAAACTTTTTAAACAGAATAAACTTTCATTTGGGAAAAAAAATAAAATAAAATCCTATTTTCTAGTTTAATTTCTTGGTTTTGTTTCAAATATTAACCTCATGCTGACAGAATTTCCTAAGAATGGAAGTGCTAACATCCCCTCCCTCTGCTTCTATAGTACTACAAAGATATTTTATAGCATTCCTATGATAACAAGGAAAGGGTCTATTTCTCTGAAAGATGACAATATTAGCAATTCCCCTCCTAATTCTCTGTTGTGTGATACTGCAAGGTAGAGCGTATCTAGATACTTAAACTGGGATTTGAACCTATGACCTAAGAGGTGAAAGTACTCCGGATGATATAAAATACCTTACTAGATCACCACCACCTAATAAAAAGGAATGAGGATTTTATAAACTATTTTAACTTCCAAGATTGTCTTGCCCTAAATGGACCACTATTGATGAGGATGAGATAGATTATATATACTAGCACAAGAGAACGCTATACTAAAGCATCAGCTCTATCAAGCCTTATCTGTACTGAAGCAAAGAATCTTCCCCTCTTACCATAAAACACAGTGTGTGGTATTTTATCTAGTCTATACACACACACACGCTAGATCTACAGTCTCCTGTAGCATATCAGAAAACGTAAACCACTGGCGATAATATGATGTGCTGTGCATTTTACCAACCCAACTTGGCAATGCTATAATTCTTCAATAACTATGGAACATCTGCAGTTTTTTGATACTTACTATGTTTCATTCCCATGATGCTCTCTGTGTCTGTTCGGAGTACAGAAAGGTCAACCAGCCCATCTGGAATCCTCCCCCATTCATCCATTCTTGCATGCTGCCTCTCTTGCAAAAGGAGTTTCTGCAGAATTTGTCACTTCCACCTGTTCTGACAGGTTCTCCCTGCCTGACCTGGAGATAGCCCTTGGGGACATTAATCATATAACAGTCTGAGCTGTGAAAGAAACAAGGCTTGGCTGGATACTGTTACAGTCTCTGTCACCTACTAATCATGTCCTGTGACACAGAGGGGCTTAATCAGATGGTCAGGTTTCTCATTAATCATTGTGGCCTCACAATGAAACTCTTCTCAGGGAGACTGAAGTTTAGACTATCTTCTCCACCCCTGTTCCTGTCCAACTGCCTAAATTTAGCACAACTCCCAAGTACTGTAATTTAAGCTCCATCTCCTATTTCCTTATCAAAAGGTTGATTTTAAGTTTCTTATTGTGACTGAGCACATGAACCTTGCCATCAAGGAAAAAAAGCTACCAGCACATATGTGGAAGGATAGATATGTAAAGAAATAAATGTACCGGTACAGAACATGACAAAAATTCACAAGGTGCATATACAAACAAAGATTTATAAAGACAACTGGGCTTCTATAATTATATTAAGGCAGTTTAATATTTGTATTTAATATCAAACGAAACTAAAGAAGACAACTGTAAAAAAAATAATCCATGATAACAGACTTGTTACAAGAAACTTTTGTCCTCCTGTGACAATCAATGTTAAATTTTTCAATACAGCTGACTGACATTTATTATTTATTTAAAAATAATTCAAGATCATAATCAAGTGATTCTTCAACAAGAAACAGCTGTATCAAAATACAAAATTAATTTGGTTATGCACTTTAATCCTGATCTTGTTTCTAGTTTTATAAGTTTCAAAACGCTAACAAAGCTCCAACACAGATTCTGCTCTGTCTTGGCAAGTTGGCTTGCACTTCCTCCCTGTGTTTACTTTCCCTGCACCATACAATTACGGGAAACACGTATAATTTTGCCTTCTAAATCATGAAACACACATACTTCATCAACCTCTAAATCATCTCTCATCTTGGCTGGGGTTGGGGGGCTGGGGTGCAGCCAGAGAAGAAATACAGGATGGGAAAGGAAGCTATAGCCACCAGATTAACACAGTCTCCTACCTGCCTGAACTTGACCTGACAGCTTATTGAAACCAAGTCAGCAAAGCAACACTCAGTTCAAGAGTTACTTAAAGGCTTGTGCTTACCAGGTTCCCCAACAATACACCTCATCTGAAAGCTACCAGAAAAGACCTACAACGCTGTCTGACTTAACTTCACAATGCCAAGCTGAGGCCTGTTTTTTTTTTTTTTTTTTTTTTTTTTTTTTTTTTTTGTGTTTGTTTCTATTCAGTGATCCTCCATTGCTAGCCTAGAAATGACAGTAGGTGGAAACGCTATCTTTCATTACACAAAGTATAAATAGTGTAATCTATCAGCACTGTCAATCAAGATGATTGATTACAGGCTGTCATAGAGAAGACTGACATATTAGAAAAGTTTTGTTAACAATGCCTATTGCTAGTCAGCCTGCCACAGAAGCTGGTGATTAATGTGTTGTCAGCCTGTAATCCCACACCCCTGGCTAATGAGGCAGGAATTTATCATCTTTACAGAGTGGCAGATGTCAGAAGGAAAGGAATCCAAGTGCTGGAAACAATATACTTTTTCTTACCACGCCTGACAAGTCTGACAGGCCTAAAAAACCACAAAGAAGCTTTGTGTAAGCACAAACTTAAAACGAGGAACTTTCATTTGGCATCTTTGCTTTAAATAGTGCTGCAAATCAGCCTCTATCCCTCAAAAAAGGCACAATAAAAAGCTCTATGAACTCTGAACCCCATCCTTGACAACTAGGAAATCTCAGGAAAGGTTTCCATGGCAGACAAACAGACAGCTCGCTTTGGAAGAGAAGCGGCAAGTAACTTTTAACTTTACCTGTGAACTTGTGAACTACCATAGGACAAAAATTCCTGTGACTGGAGCGCGGAATGCACCCGACTCCAACATTTTATCAATGAAGGCCTTAGGAAACAGCTCTCCAGAAAGTCTGTACCAGTTTTTCATTACCGTTCATGTTGGAATGGAAGAACACAAGAAGGGGGACTGAAAATTCTGGAAGCTATTGTTGAAGAAAAATAAAATGTGACACAAGCATCTGCACTGAGAGGCAGCTCTAGTGCTTTGTACTCAAAATAGTTTTACATCTGACTGAAATATGCTCAGATTTGATAACTCATCCTTCAGAATATTT
Source organism: Netta rufina (assembly GCF_964035555.1). Taxonomy (NCBI): domain Eukaryota; kingdom Metazoa; phylum Chordata; class Aves; order Anseriformes; family Anatidae; genus Netta; species Netta rufina. The sequence continues at coordinate 14,585,994 of NC_140130.1, forward strand.
GAAAAACAGTTGAAAGACTGTCTTTCAGTACTTGAAAGATACACAGGCTTGCTATGCCTTTGATATATCAATGTTACAGGAAATTCTCAATAGAACACGGGTGATCTGCTTAAGTTTGCTTCACTAAAATTACAGTGTTCAAAATTCAGGTTGAGGGCAAATGATTTCTCATTTGACTTCAAGGCAACTCTTTAAAGAATGCTCATTTTTGCCCTTACTGCAGAAAAATATCATGCAAAATAAGAGAATTATAGGGAAAAATTATCTGTTCAGTTAAACAAACAACAAAAAAATCAATGTCAGCAGATCTCAGGCAGCTTATACTACCATTGTCTGGCACTGTCAAAAATCAACAGCTTTTCAATTAGATGTATTAAGAGGTTAAATCTTCTGATCTTCTGGTTCTGAAATTTCCGAGATGCTGCAAAAGGGCTGTATTTTGCAAAAGATTATGTGCAGTTTAGGCTTCTGTCAGTTAGTAAGGAGTGGGGGCAAATCATCTGTGTTAAGTTTTGACTAATATAATCCCTTTTCAAACACAGATACCTCCACTAATGCAGAAAAATGCAACACACAAAAAAAAAAAAAAAAAAAAAAAGAGAGAGAGAGACAGCAATCAGGGAATAAAAACACTGCTTTCTGTCAACAGCACCCTTGGGCTAAAAACACACCAAAACATTGAGAAATTTAATCTCCAAAATGCACCATTTTGGAGTTAAGACTTATTTAAGGTTTATGAGAGCCTGGAACTTCCCACACTAGTCAGTGAAAGAGGGGTTTACTGGCCTATAATCTGCACAGCCAGGAGGAGACCAAATCAAAACAAATAGCAATGCCATGAAAACCAGACTCTTCCTTGCCAAGAATGGGATTCAGCAACAACTTATGACCTCTGTGGAAGGCAGAACATCCCTGACAGCTAACCCAGTGTCAACAACAGAGCAGCATTTTCTCTTCATTTTAAACCAAAGCCCTCTCTGGAGATTCTATACACAAGTGGTAGTTGGAATAGCAAAACAAGTAACTTTGCATGTAATTTGACCTGTACATGAGGACATGAAAATCAACTTTGAGCCCATACAGTTTTCCATGATTCAATACATGCCAGTTAGCCACTTCAATTCCTGATGAACTGGAACAGCCATATATATATTTTCTCTGTCTTTGAAAGGGAAAGGAGAAGGCAGGCCCCGTGTCACTGTTAAACACAGATTTACAGACAAATGACTCATTAACTAATAATGGGGCTGTGATGGTGAGTTTTAACTTTGCTTTGGGGGAGGGTAAGGTCAGTGTGAATTTATAATTCTTTTTCTGCTTTGAAAAATCTTGATGGATTCAGTGCAGACATTTTAGACCGTAAGACAGTGCAGGTCCCTCACATATCTCCCAACTGATGGAACTCTTTTTCCCTCCTCAAATCAGTAAAAACAAGCTTCATCTGATTTTTCTCTTTGCAGCTCTTTCCCATCCTCCCTAGTTAATGGAAAAATATATCTCATGAATCTGCATAATTCAAAATGTAATTAAACTTTCCAGTTCTAGCTGGAAAACCTATTTCTTCTAGGCATTAGATTAGACTCATTACTTTGGTATGTACTGACCTTTAAGCCCCCTGGCAGCCTCTTGGCAACTGGTGACACTGCACAGACTTCTTTGGAAAGAGCCTTTTGCTCATTGTCCCCATGGTTTTAGACCCTACTGTTTTGAACATGGTTGATATGAGGAATTATTCCTCAATTCCACAATTATCATAACATTTCAGTAATTCACATCATGTTACCTTGAAATTCAGATAACTAGGAATTGAGGTTAAGTTCACTTCTGAAGACATCAACAGAACAGTTTACATGCCTCAGTTATGTTCTGGATTAGGGCCAGACTACTCAAAACTTCAGGAGATTCTGCAAAAACCTCTGACAGCAATCTCAGTTCATGGATTTATATGCCTTTTTTTTTTTTTTTTTTTTTTTTTTTTTTTTAAGAAAATACAAACTCAATGAGTTCTAGGACTACATGCAAATGCAAATTTCAGATTCTGCCATGGTCAACATATTAAATACTAAATCATTTGGGAAATAAGTCACTACTTCTGTTTGTACAGCTCCTAGTACACATAGAAATCGGGAAAGAGGGAATAATATTGATGCATCCAAAAACAATACTGATACTATGTTAGATGTCTGTTCATTTTTATGTCTTTTTAAAAGTAGCATTACATACACTGCTTTTTGCTGCATCTTGAAGACATGGTTATCAAATTTCTTTTCACTTTCAGCCATCACATGCATAAATCAATTCTTTCTTTAAGCAGTTTGTCCTAATGTCACCTATTACAGCTTTGATGTCCAAGAGATTTCAACCAATGAAAAATAATGCATCTATGTTCCTGTGTCTTAATAGTGTCTCTAGAAAACAGACCAGTAAAAGAAATTAGAACATATTTACAAGCTAGGTTTATGGAGATTGGATCTAATAAATTGTAATTCATAGAATTATATTTGAGCTCTTTCTTGTGTTAAGTTATACAAACTTTTTGAAAGTGGAAACATAATGTCTTTTTTCTGAAGTTGTGTTATTATTTTGGTCAAATATTGTTTACATTAAACAAATCCAATTTACCAAACTTTGACATGTTTGCACAACTGCGTATAATTTATACTGGAAACATGACTTTTAAATGAACTTTCTGCAGTCAAAGCTCTCTGGTTTGTAGCCTGCAGTTCTAGATTCTTATGCTGCACAAAAAAGCTTGTCACTGGTATAAATCATATTCTCTAAGAGGTTTCCAATAAAGTAAATAATGACTGTAATTTCAAATTGTTCGTTAATACCTTCAAAAGGGCTACATCTATCAAATACTGATTTGACTTTCTTGCCAGGTGCAGCACTTTGTCAAGAAAATAGCAATCTCCAAATTAAGATTAGGGAAAGCAATTCCTTAATGCTGCTATTCGGCTGTTAAGTTTATTTTAGTAGGTTTGATAAATGGAATTTAAATTAGGACTTCATCATTCTAAAGCATCAAAGATTGATTGTAAAATAACCCTTAATAAATCCATACCCTCTCCTATAAGTTGATATACTTATTATGACATACTGCAATTGTATCTGTACTGTCAAATATGCTGGATTTTTTTTTTTTTTCTTTTAAAAGATCCCATCAGTCTAATAAACACAAACCCAAACTATGCCATAATTTTATGAGGTTTTACCACATTACATACCATGCACTCCTGAGTTTCACTGACTTTTTTGGAACAACTTTGGGCACAAGATATCAAGTACAACTTCAAATGCTAAAATCTGGGGTTCTCAAAGGATTGTACAGTCCATACTTGTGGAAATAAATGTAGAAAAAAATCAAGCTTTGGAGAACCTGGAAATACACTGTAAGACAGCTTTAAAAACTATCCATCATTTCTTTAACCATATCTGTGAAGCCACTCACACTAAAATTAGTACTTTCCTAGCTCTGTGTAGCTTTCCTCAAACCATTTGCTCCACTCACAACCTTGCTAAAATATACTATTAAACACAATTAGCTCCACTGGTAGGTGAATGCACTGATTTACTAAGATCTGCATCCTTACAATATTGGGAAGTGTGCCAGTCAAGATTCTTAATAACTTCTCAGATAGACAGAAACACAACTCACACTGTCTGGAGAGGGTATTCAGAAACCAGAGCTATCAAGGTACTTCTGATAATCTGCCTAAACACACCTATAAGTCCAGGTCTGGCCACTGTAATGAAAGTTAGATTAATTGCATTAGAGGCAAGACCAGTATTTCACTGTCGCTCAACTTTGTACTTCTCTCTTCAGCAGCTGTGAGCTGAGAGAAAGCACACTCCAGGCTGATTTAAAAGTCTAAACTCATCCAAATTTAGGTTAAGCCAACACTAGATCAGCACACTATCCTTGTAGTTACACGAACATAAGCTCTGCAACTCAGCTCACTCCTCTCCTCAACAGTTCATTTTTGTGGGGCTATAGATTCCTTGACTTTCAGTATCATTTGAGTTGCCATTATAGCCCAAAGGAAGCCTCGAGGTCCTCTGCAAAAGATCCCAATTAAGTTAAAAAAAAATATATATATATATATTTCCTGAAAAAGATATGTTTATATAAAACAGTTTTAAAGTGTAGGATAAAAACAGGTTAGTTTCATAACTTGGCAATCATACAATTATCTGATAATATATAATGATTTCAGCAACAGGAACACTTTCTATATACGGTATATGGTTTTAGTGGCAAACTTGCTTTCCAGAAAAGCTTTATTCGATTTCCCATTTTGCATACAGTCTTCTAAGAATTTTGAAATATGTAACAAAACAGTTGCAAATTTCACAGTTCAGAAAGAAGTAAACCTGCATTCTCAAGTAATAAAAGTCAGACACACATCTTTTCATCCCATCTTCTTAAGACTAACAGGCCTAGTCATAAAGAACCCTTGGAAAAGGAGCCTCCATGAGAAGGTCCAAGAGGGAAAGTCCTTGAAATACTGTAGTCAAAGGGGATAATAAACAGTGTTTATTTTATATGGCTGAATGCCAATAGAAGAAATATGCAAAATAAATAAAGATTATACTAAACACACCTTCCTGAAAAATGAATGGAACGCACTGGAAATGCAGCATAGAGCTCACATAAAATATAATACCAAAGATGAATTCATTAAGACAAGTAATATAATTGCTTTTTTGATAGCACCTGGATTTGCGCCAAGTTTGCAATAAGGAAGAAAAAAATGCAAGAGGAAACATTTTGTCTGCTTGGATTTTACAATTTTGTTCTCTTTACTAGATCTGCTGCACAGGAGCTAAAATATCTCTGAAAAGATATGACCAAGTTAGATCTTACTGGTCTACCTATGCTGACTCTATATAATTCTCACGTTATCTCTGAGGTCTTCATTTTACAGACAGTTACTTTAGAGTACTATGCCTTTCTAAGAACTGCCTGATATTAGCTATATCCAAAAAGTAGCTATATTCAGTTAGTTGCTTTAGGCTAAAACAAACAAACAAACAAACAGGAAAAAATAACTGCCTTTTTTTTTTTTTTTTTTTTTTTTTTTCCCCTCTCCCTGGGAGAGCATACCAGCTATTCTTCAGTATTTTATACCTTCCACGATTCTGAGCACAAATTATGCCACAATCTGCATGCCTCTATACTATTGAACTTCAGGATATATCAGCCCGTTGAAGATGTCTGAATCTGGGGGCTATGGTGCTACAACTAAGTTTTGATATACAAAATGATGAGACTTAACTGTGGAAGTTTAGAAAGCTCTAGTTGTTGCTCCTGATATGAAACTAGAACCTGTCTGCACACATACTCATCCCGTGCTACATTTATGTAGTAAAGTGACCAATTTAGCATTAAGATCAATATGCAGCTCTTCTCAGGAGAACCTTTAACATGCTTGTGCAATTGGCCTCTGAACTTGTGTAGGAAATATAGCTGCTACTCCTGCTTCCCAAGTGAAGTCTGTGGAATGACCATTCTGCTCAACTTTACCAGTATCTTTAAACAAGTTTAGCTGAGAACAAAGCATAGCTGAGGATGCATAAGTACAGAGCGGAATCATTTTTTGCTGTGACTGCTTCTCAGCTGTGACTAGCACTCATATGCATCCTCTGCTCCAATGGTATCAAAACATAAGATCCTGAACTGCTAGCATCAGTCTCACGTGAGTTTTCTGCCTTCCCATAAAGAATCACATCTACAATCAAATAAGCTCATCTAGAACACTAGAGCACAACAGGAGTGCGTAAATGGGCACTGCTAAGAGGCAGTATTTATCATGGAATCACAGTCAGCAGGACCCACCTCCCATGAACAACTTCAAGGCTAAACTCTAATGGCCTAAACTTAAAATCAAAGCCCAAATCAAAACTGTAATATACATACAGTAAGAATTGTCCCTGCTACACATATAGCAGCTAGAGGTTTCATGATTCTACCTTACAAAGTGAAAGCTGACTTTTGAGAGGAAGATCTTGAGCACCAGAAAGGCTGCATGCATCTTTGTTTGATAAAAAACAAATCTGAGAAGCTATGTAGATTTCAGGTCACCTGTCATGGATTTGCGAATGTAGAAACTCTCAGTAACTATTCCACATTTCCCAAAAATACCAATGATTGAGTTGAATAGCAGCAACATAAAATTAATTCTGTGCATGTATAGAGACATTATCAAGCTTTCCAGAGGTAACAACAAAGTCTCAAATGTACTGAAAAATTGAACAGATTTTCCACAGAACTTGAGGCTTCCACTTGAATCAGCTACTGAATACCATTCTTGTCTTGCCCTTTCAGTCAGAAAAGGTTATTTTTTGAACTGAGAATATACACACACACAAAGCAGATATATATAGATATATATTTAAAAATACTCCTTGAAGTTTTAAATCCCTAACAAGCTTCAGTAATTTAAGTAATCAAGTAACTACTGTAAAAATTGCATCTGTTAAGGTAAGTGTGCAAAGGGAGAATTTGCTTATACCTTCTTTACTTCTCATGCTGCTCACTTCATAGATCACAGGACTTGTCAGCCACATCCTGAGAAAGTTTCAGGCTGTTCTGACTTGGGAATCTCTAAAGACGACTGTAGGCGTTTCAACAATAACATAACACTCTGACTCACTGAAATGGGAGGAAGAAGCTCAGAAGTATACTGTGTTTTGTCACAGGAATGTAGCTGCTGTTTCAAGGAAGAAATGTTCATTACTGTTTGTAGTTCACATTTCAACCTGGGACACATCAACACTCAACAGTATTTGTACTTTGTGGAATACAGGCCCAAAGAACCAGACCTACATTTAGAAGTAAAAAATACTGCTACTTGGAAAACTGTATAATTCAGTGATATCAGTAGCATTCAGGTTTGTTGAACTGATTCAAGTAAAATGGTGTATTATACGTAGACCTTGCTACTACTTAGTGAATTAAAATCTACTTGGAATAAAACTCTGAAAAGCACGCAAAAAGGCAGACACAAAACAATTCACTGGAAGCTGATCTACCAAGATATTAAACTGAGAATGCAACCCAACTCCCTCTGAATAGTATGTGGACAAAGCACAGAAAGACTAAAAATTTAAGTAATGGGAGCCGAATCTTTGTAAATTGTCTTTTCTGTAGCATGTATGAAACTGGGATTCATTGCTGAAATTATGAAGTTCTGTTTTTGTTTACTGCATTCAAAAGATAGATATCCCCACTTTGCCTGAGAAAAAGGAGAAAAAATCTTAATCGATCTGTAGATGTTATCTCACCCTACACACTGTAATTTTGCTAAGCATAAAGTTCATACAAAACATACATTAGCATTCTATTTGTGGTTAGAAAGATGCACTTACAATTTGACTTTTCATATGCAAAGACATAATTTATGCTTTTTATGTTCCTTTTCCTCTGCTCTTAACTGTTAGCTACCTACCTTATTTAGCTGATGAAAGTCTAGGGAGGTATGCAGTGGTGCACCTACAGAATTATTATTTTTTATTGTGATGAAGTGGAAAGCTCATACAAATTTTCTGATAAAACACATTTTAAATGGAAATTCTGTATACTTCTTAGAAAAAAATTACATTTCAACTTGTATTCTCCTATAACATTTGAGAAACAGTATAATGTTATTGGTTTTCTGTCTCAACGCTACCATATTTTTATTATATTCCTTAGTTTACATTTTTAAGTAATATGTATCTGTCTTTGCACATATTCTTTACATCAGATTTTGCATTATTTTTAGCTACTTTCTCCACCATATGTGCATGTTTTTGTGGTTTATAACAGCAACTCTTCCAGCAATCCTAAAATCACAGGAGTTTTCTGTGCAGTTGTCTCTGTACAAATAAATCATTCAGTCTTTTGCATTTATTTTTCAGTAATGTCTTGGACAGAGGTTCTAGGAAGAAAAAAAAAGGTGTCTCAGCTCAAAATTATTTCTTATTGTCAAGTATAAAGCTCTTGAACTGGGGATATAACTGAAATCCTGACAAACCTAACTGCAAGCTTATTAAATTAGGTATGAAACTTTCCATTCTGTGCTAGATTGGGTCAGCATGTCCCTCCAAAAACAGTGATGTCCAACTACCTGCCAAGACCTGGCCACTGAGAGTAATTTCTAGCTTGAATAATAGTAGGCTTTTTTTTTTTTTTTTTTTTTTTTTTTTCCCTGCAGCCAATTGCTACTCTGCAGTCTGATCTTAATTGGGAAAGTAAATTTAATTATTTCTCTCCCAAGATGGAATTCAGACTAGTCACATATCTGAGAATGACAGCAGAATATTAACTCTGGAATTTGACTCCAACAGAACCTCCACATGTTGCCAGTGACCCCATCACAGCTTTCTAAGACCATCACTAAATAAGACAAACTGCCTATAATAAGCATACTGGGTTTTATTCAAGTGATTTATAGCAAGGTTTATGGGAAATGATTTTCTAGTATAATTATCCTAGACAGAATCTTCAGATGAACAATAGCTCTGCAACTCAGGAGCATTATCTCCAGATAACCTACCCACCTCACAGAGACTATGAGGTTCATACAACAAACAAGAAGTTTTTATAGAAGTAATTAACTATTATTCAACAATTTAGTCTGTGACATAGATTTAATATTGTTAAATAAAATCAATGTTTAAAACGTTCCTCGGGAAACGTAAATAAACTGTAGATTTTTATGTCTCTGAAATAAATACAAATAGCAATAATGTGTCTTGCATAACACCAAAATGCTAGTTTTATCTGGCATTTAGCAAACTTCAAGAAACCACCACTATCAGCTCTGAAAGGATCAATTCATACCACTGTTTGAACAACTGGTGTAACTATTCTATTATGAATTTTACTATGACAGAAAAACACTGAGAAATACAATCTTACAACGGAGCCAAGTGATAATTAGGTGATTTCTTGAAATCTTCAATATTTATGGCAAGCATAGGCTTTGGGACATCTTGACACGCTATACATTTTAATTACTCCTATCTTCAGCAGATTTTTTTTTGTCTTTTTTTTTTTTTTTTTTTCAATATAACTATTTTACGAACTACCAAAGCCATACTGTTATTCAGTGAAATGGTTATGCAAGTGCTCTAAAGGCAGGTTCATTTATCTAAAATATACTGAGTCCAAAATCTAGCAACAATACCTCAGACTGTTAAGATGATTAATTATTTCATCACCTTACACTGAAGTAAAAATAAGCTGCAATTACTGGCTTAGCAAAAACAGATGGATTTCCTGGAAATTCGAAGAATTTGTGCTTGGTTACTTTAACAGAACTTAATCATAGGGAAGGTACAAAAAAAAGAAAAATGAGGGAAATTCTCTGATAAAAGTTGAACTTGTGGGATATGAGAAGGTCACTGAAGAAATACTAAGAAAAAGCGTCACACTGGAAGGATTGAAAAGAAACATTCAAGTAATAACGTCATTCCAAGTGAAAAATCATGTGTTCGTGATGTAAGTGTACATTAAGACATCTCTTTGCTTTTAATGAAGGACAGGAATTCCTTAAAATGTACAGATTTTAACTGAAACTTAAGAAGAGATGCTGCAGAGTATTGCCGAACTTTCAGCAGACAGAGGCATGCAATATAAGACATTTTTTGAACTGGAAAGGTTTGATAATATTTCTTCACATCACTTAACATTTTTTGGAGAATTTTTCTACAAAATCCAACGTTATTGCTCACTTCAGCTGTTGTGAGAATTTCAGTTCATGCTTGTATTTTCAAGGGCATAATGTAAATATTTAAAAAAAATTAAAAAATAAATTCCAATTATATTCAAGAACCACAAAATGATGAGATACTCATCCTTTTACTTCTTGAGCCATCATTTGGAATCTACCACATGATCTCAAGTGGGCATGATATGTTATAATACCCCTCAACATTCCTCAGCTACATAATAATTTGTGGGGTGTTTTTGTTTTTTGTTTGTTTTCTGTTAAATACATATCAGACCAGCAAACACATTTATGTTGGATATCAGGAGAAGTTTCTTTACAGAAATGGTTGTGTGGCATTGGAATAAGCTGCTCAGGAAAGTGGTTGAGTCACAGTTCCTGGAGGACTTCAAGAAATGTGTAGATGTACATGTAGAACTTGGTAGCATGGTTTAGTGGTGTACTAGGTTAAATGCTAGATTAGATGATTTTAGAGGTATTTTCCAACCTGAATGAATCTATGATTGCTGACAGTTTTCATATCTGCTCACTGAACATTGTGCTTTTAAGAATTCCAGCAGGGAACCTGAGAACTGAGCTGTTACACTTCCTGGGGTTTTGCTCCATATAGGACACAGTACCCTATCAGAGCATACGTGCAGAGCAGGCATAAAGTAACATTGTCCATCACTTGTATAGACAGTATTTAACTCCACTTTGCAATGCTGCCTACCCAGTACCTCTCAAAAGACGTGAATTCACTTCACTGTCTTCCACTAACTTTGACATTTAGAACCAGCAAAGCTTTAACTCCAAAAGAGAATCTAACCTGTATTAGGTAATATAATAAAAACTAACTGATCTCTTTTTACGTGCATTAAAAGGCTGTGTTAATATTACACTTGGGGCTATTATAAATGTCTTACTTTACACACATTTAGGCTACATCAAAGTTTTATCACAATCATTATAAAAATGTCGCTTCAAACTATTTTTACACTAATAAGATGGTCTTCAAATGAATAAATTGCAGTTACAGAGTGATTACCACTGTTTCAACTTACATTTAGTTCACAGGTTAGTACAGTGATGAATAACATGCACAGAAGAAAATTAATGCATGATTCAACTTTACAGTTTGTCACTAACCAGGTTGATTTAAGTCCTAAGTAAAAGTTGAAATGTCAAATCTACTTGGAAGATATAAGGTAATAGACATTCCATTTGCTTCTGAAGTGCACAACCAATAACATACTATTATTTATTCAGATAACACATTATCTTTGCTCACACTGCAACATATTTTGTCTCAAATTAGCCAGCAAATCACTACTGCAGTTGCTATTAACAGTCATAAAGCCTTTGGAGTTTTACAAGGTGTTCGTAACGGGCCATTCCATATGATTTATATGCAAACCGTGACTCAGCTCTTCAAACACAACTCATCTGTGGATGCGAGGTTTGTTGTGTGACCTCTTGTTATCTTTGAGATGATGTGTAATACTTAAAGGGTTTTGGCGATCTTTCTTAATGTTAGTCAAACAAATGCAGTGCTAAAATATCATTCATGAAGTTTATATTAAAAATACGTTCACTTTTGATGAATGAGGCTAACATAGAAAATGCTATGTTTTAAATACAACTTAAAGAGGTTTCAATATTAGATAGAATTAAACCGACACAGAAGTACTCTAAAACAGGCGTAAGTATTTATGATTACTTGGGGGTGCAGTTCTCTGAAAGATACAACCAATCTGATATGTTGAACTCCAGTTAACGCAAGTCCCTGACTTTGATAAAAATATATTAACTTTGTGTATTTCAGCTATTGAAGTTTGGCAAACACGCTTCTTTAATGAGGCCTCACTAAATTGTGCTGACAAGGTTTCAGAGAGGGCTTTGCTCCTGTGCAACTTCTCTGCAATGGAAACATCTGCCATTTTCTTAAATTTCCTTAACTTCACTCAAGATAATGCACTTTTCTATCTTCTGCCCATCCAATTAACACTGTCTCATCTTTTCAACTTTTCTTTTTTTTTTTACCAAATTTTTAATGTCCTTCTAACATCACTTCTAGGATTATATCAAATTAAAAAATCTACCATTTATATGAAAGTCTGTCCTCCCTACTTTGGGAAACAAGGATGTGTCAAGAAAGATAGAAAGGAACATGTGAATATCTTTGTTTCAAAGAAAAGAAAAAAGTGTGTGCGGTGGGAGGGAACTGAGGAACTGCATTTATCAATTTCTTGTTTCAGAGACAACAATTAGGACTGTAGATTCACATTGCAATGATTCTCTCTCTCTCAAAAAAAAAAACAGAAATTCCAGTGCTTCATTTTTGAAGGTAAATATATATAAAGAGATAAAAAATAGTATGAAATGTACCAAGGAATTAGGGATGAAGCTTGAGTCCATCTATTCACTTCTTTTGTAAAGATAGTGATTTTTTTTCTGCCTATTTGCCAGAATAAACATTGTTTGTGGATTCCTTCTGTCTAGAAGACATTATCAATGTCTGAGAAGTTATAGTACATCAAGACTGTTCACAACAAACAGATCTTTAACCAGAAGAACAGACTAACTCTTTCATATTTTTGTTGTTGCTGTTTTATAAACTAAGCCATCTTTCCTTGATGAGTTAGTAAAACTGGATGATTCTTATCCATGACCTGTTTGAACATTAACATCTGGAGAATGAGGTATTCTAGTCTGCTTGAGAAAAGAAAGGACAGAGCATAGTATGCTATATTTAACTGGATGCAGAGGTCATTATAATCATTTGACAGTGCTACCATTTATTATACTTCTATATTCCACTTTTTCACAGCTCTGTAAAAGAAATTCAAAAAAATATATATTTATTTTTTTTTCTTAATTTGCTCAGGGGAGGGGGAAAGGAAAGAGGAGGTTGCTTCTTTTACCTGGTTGTTTTTTAATGTTCTCCATTCTATGGAGCTCATCTAAACCACAGAGTCTAGCTGCACTGTCTTCTTATCTGGCTCAAATATTCTACCACTTTGGGTAATCTGCATGACTTCCACTTCCAGGATTTTTCATCATTCATTTCCTTGCTACTTCACTTTGTCCAGTGGTTTCCTAATCTTTCTGTCAAATCCCTTCCTTACTACCACTTAGTGGCATTAATTACTATTACTCTTAAGTAATGTGTTTTAAGCTCTCCAGCAAGATAGATGATAGGTCTCTTACAGGAATCTGTTCATTTGAGACCAAGATGTTCTAGATACAGGGGTCAAAACAAACAAACAAACAAACAAACAACACAGGAATCAAGCAAGAACTGTTTTCTGGATTATTCTGGATTTTCTGGATTAAATAAACCTCAACTCAAGGATACTCTTAAAGTATGATGGTTTCAGGAGCTACAGCCCTGATTCTCATGTATACTGGTGCCAAGAGAATACTGTAAGATTCTGAAAACGCATCAGAGATTCAGGGGATAATAAATATATCTAACATTAAAGGAAGTGGTTGTTTCAGAGGTCTGTGGTTGGATGGTTACTGTAAATAGAGATCCACAAATGCAATGTCTGGCATCCCTTATGCAGCACATGCAACTGAACCTGAAGTACATTTACCCTTTATGTAGGTTTGCAAGAACAACCATAACATTAAGTTCCTGCCTAAGAGATTTGTTTCCGATGCTGCCAAAGGTCTGTACTATGCAAAAGTACACTACGCTATGTTTTTTCTTTATACTAAAAGCTAACAGTAACACAAGATATCCTAACGCTGCTAGCAGTGTTGAACTAGTATTAGATTAATGGCTCATAACAAAAGAAAAAGCATTTCATCACATATATTCAAAAAGATTTTTAAGCCTTTGTTTATATTAAACAAATGAGTAAAACAAAGAAATTGTTATAGGCTGTTGAAACTAGACTACTGGCCTCACTAAAGGACTAATTAATACATGAGTATTACAAATATTGTAATCACTACATTATAATTAGAGAGTGAATTAAAAATTCTTTCAATTAAATACCACATGATAGTTTAAACAGGTTAGATTTCCAGGTTTATGCCTCTTTTATGAAGGTCACAGTTCCACAACTCTTCTGTACCTTTAGAAAAATACGTGTACTGAAAAAGGGAACTAAGCAGACACAGGAGAGAGAGAAAAAAAAAATGCCAGTCTTGCAGGAATACAACCATCCCTTAGGAAAAAAACTGCATAAAACAATAAAATTTCTGGTGTTCTCATTCATATCACAGGGATTATAGAGATGTAATTCTGACTCAATTCAAAGCGATATGCAGGTATGTTTGGAAACTGATTTTGGTATCACTAAAATATATAAAATATTATAAAAGTAATAAATATTGTATTAAAAATATTAAGGCCTTAGTTTTAAAATCATTTACTGTTTTATAGAAAAGAATGTTATTTTTCCCTCAAAAATTATTTCTAAAGAAGCATTATGGGGTAATAATTTGCTAGAACAAAATATTTTTCAATCATTACATTGCAGAATAATGAAGCCATACAAAAACTCAGAAACCTTCAAAAAAGAAGAAATAAGAAAAAAAAAAAAAAGAAAGAAAGAAAAAGTGTATTTACCACCTCCCCAAGGATCTATTAAAAAGTAGTACTTTCAACATTTCCCAGTAACTTGAACGTCATGGAGAGGAGTGGTAAAACTGCTATGAATTCAACGAAACCCCAATCTTCCAGTAAAATTGTTCAGACAAAAAAGTTGTTAGAAGTTTTATATTTTAGCATTTCAATGAGGTATCTAGCATGAGAATCAAGTAAATTTTATATAACAAGGTGTTAACATATATGTACATGCAGTGTTAATGGATTCCGTTTCTAAACCAAACAGACTAATATGACTACCTGGATGCTGGTTCACTCCACTTCTGTGGCATGGAAAGTATGTGTTGCAAATATTCATTGATTTATAAATATCTTCATGAGTCAACTATGAATCACAAGATGCTTCTGCATGAAAGTCATAAAACCAGGAACAGTGTGTATTTCAGAAGGAGAAAAAAAAAATCAGCATTAGCTGCCATACAATCTCAGACCACATGCTCTATTAAGAATGGGAGTAAAGAAGGCAGGGTTGGCTGTTGATGACCTCATCAAGGGTCTGCACACATGGGAAGCAGCTTTGATATTAACAAACACGTTAATCTCCCTCAAATCAAACAGGCAATTACTCTGCTATTTCCATGAATTCTGAGGAAAGTATAATTTGATAGTCAGACATAAAATAAACCTGTTTCATGGATCTTACCACCATCTGATAAAGAAGATTTCTTTTACTATCTCTTTAATGTTATTAAATAAAGCAAACTCATATCTGGCTAAATAGGCTTCACGAGTGCTAATCTTAGCCTAAAGCATTCTAATGGATTGACTCTTCCTTACTAGGGCAATATAAATATTTATAAAGACTTCACAGGAAGAGTAGATTTGACACAAGGCTTTAAAAGGCTTCTCAGAATATACAGAACCTGGAGAAAGAAGAGATTTTGTAAAGGCAATGCAGCTCTTAGCCCTCAAAAACAAAAACAAAACAACAACCAAAAAAAAAAAAAAAAACACTCTAAGTCCTGGAGGGATAGTAATAGCATACAAACATGTCTACACATAAGATTGTATCAGGGCCATGCTACCAACCTCCCAGCAGTGGTACCTCAGGCTTATTTGTAGGATTTTCATCTTAATTTGCCCAACTGTTTTTCTGAACAATAGTTTTTCCATGCACCTAACAAAGGAAAAAACTATGCTGTTTTGTGTTCTTTCTAAGTGGAGAAGAACCAGAACAGAAAGCCTTCAAGAAAGCCAAACACCCAGATCATTCTCCTCCTTTTTTTATTAAAAAAAAAAAAAAAAAAGAAAAAAAAAAGAAAAAAAAGACCTTCTCTAATACAAATTATAACAGATAGATTACTGTTTCTTTGAATTGTACAGAAGAGAAAGCACGTAATAGTGGCTTGACTAATAATGCAAATTGTTTCTAGCCACTGCACTACAGACAGGATTTGACTACAAAGAGGTGCCCTTCAGCCTAGGCCTAGAAATGCAGCCACAAGATTTATTTTATTCCCTATACAGCAAGTTTCGACCAACTCAAACAATTCCACCAGGCCAACATTATAGATGAGAAAATGATACATCAGCAGTTTAAGCTCTTGTCCTTCTTGACA
Source organism: Netta rufina (assembly GCF_964035555.1). NCBI lineage: Eukaryota > Metazoa > Chordata > Aves > Anseriformes > Anatidae > Netta > Netta rufina. The sequence continues at coordinate 14,601,869 of NC_140130.1, forward strand.
TCAAGTAACTACCATTTTCAACATATATGGTATATTAGCATTTGATTAATTTATTCCTTTAAGAGTATATAAAAGAATAATATTTTCTGCCACCTCAAAGAGATACATCACGTATCCAACTATACACTAGCCCTGATAATGCGGTGTCATCATTATTACCAATACCGGGACTGGAAGAAACTACTCACATCTTAGAGTAGCTATAGTGTATGCAAAAATTTTCAGCTGAACCTTCTCACCACATACAAGCCAAAAAAAAAAAAAAAAAAGAAAAAAAAAAAAAAAAGATATCCGATTTTTCTAAATCACAATAGCTGACCTATCATTTGCAATAATTGGACAGTCTACATTGTGACATAATCGCTTTCCAGCTGTAAAACTGACAAATATATGTGTATATTTAGGCATATATTCTTGTTCCTCTAGACCACACCATCCTTCATCCTACACTTCACTGTACTGGTATTCCTTAAGATTTATAAGGCCTGAACTGGGGCACTGTAGGTTTAATTAGAGCTCCATGAATCTGAGTAATTCCACTGAGATACAACATCAGGCAGTGATCTTGGGTTTCCCCTGAATTCTGGGCAGAAGTTAGAAGACCAGGCTGTAAAGGACAAGACAACCATTGGCTCTGTATGCAGCAGATTTTACAAGCCAAACCATATTCCACTAGAGGTTTATCATAGGGAAAAAAAAAAAATAGACTTCCTACTTGCCAAAATATGACCTCAAGTGGATAAACCAAGCAAGTTCTCTACCAACAATGTATCTATTCATTTCTACTTGGAAGGAGGTGGAGGAGGGAGAGGAGAAAAAGAGCACTTCATATAAATAAGACTTCTCTCCAGAGAAACTGGTAAATATATGGGAGGAAAAAAAAAAAAAAAAAAAAAAAAGGAAAAAGACCCAAAAGCTATGTTTTTGTTGCCTTGAAATCAAGAAGTGGATATCAAAAAAAAAAAAAAATATATATATATATATATATATATATATATATATATATATAATATCTTTGGCTTCATGTTTGAAAATAAATCAGGCAAATAAAATCCATTCTGTTTTGTCGGGTTTTGTTTGTTTGTTTTTCTTGTGCAATTCACCCACCCCACACACACATTGCAATTGTCAATGGCCTTGCAGCAAGGCTTGCCAGGAAGTTGGGTGTATCCTTAGAATCCATGTGACATTCTGACCTGGCCCATGAACTCAATTTATAGATATTTTTCTATCCACGATCGCAGTTATTATCTCACCATGCAAGTATTCTGCACTATTACAGAGTTAAACAATCAAGCCCAAAGTATTCCTATCAGCAAATTACCTGTACAGCTGCTGATGAAAATCTTGCTGATACAATATTTCCTTCTATTTACAAAATGATTGCTTTTTTTGATAGAATATGTGCACATATTTAGGGAGTTCTGCTTTAGAAAGACCATTTGACAGGCACAAATTTAACTTGTTTTTCTTGCTCACATTGACACAGCAGACTACTCCTTCAGCAGCTACTCAACAGGATTAAAAGTGGGTTCAAAGTTTGTTTGTTTTTCTTATGAAAGAAAAACTTTTCTCCACACATACAGGGCTTTTGCCTAATCCTGTCATACCATTCAATTTTTCAAAATTGCATATATCTTTGAGTTGTTATTTACAAGTTAATAACACTGAAGATCCTTAGCCAGACTATAAATACATGAATCATCACACAAGAGGAAGCAAAGACCGGGAGCATGGTACAGAAGCAGCAAGTTTGAGCAGATCTGGGGCAATGGACTAATACTGTGGCCTGGTAGCCATCTCTGGAACAATATGCAATATGAAACAAAGCACAAAACTCCTGCCAAAATGCATGCAATGTCGGTGAAGCTCTCCAAGAACAGTTCTATGACCCAGTTGTACAAAACATTTATGCTCTCTGTACAGGAGTCCAATGGACTTGACCTGTAGCTAACTGCACAACATGTGAGTGATTCCCTCTTTCAAACTCAGGAATGCTATTTTTCCACAGTACAGTTCCTTCCAGTTTGGGCTTGATGAGAGCAGGTGTAACAGAAATTTTTCGTTGCCTCTACCACTCCATTCTTCTTCCTAGAGAGCCTACTTCTCTGGTGCCAGTATCTCCACCTCTTAGTTTTAAACAAACATTTAGTTTAAGTTTTCTGTTGGCAGCTAATAATACTAGGCAGTCTGGTTACCCAGAATAAGCATTTTACATAAATATCTAATGACTGGTAGTTATGTATTATCTATACGCTACAGTGAAATGTGCTTAGTGGAAAACAGCAAAAGCAACATACCAAAGCAAAACTATTAGCTTCATATATACACAAAACTGTATAGTGACAGTCACAAGCATACACTCTCACTGTATACAGAGTGTATAGAAGAATACACTGTCACTATATAGTAAGAGTCAAAAGTCACAAGGTGGCAAAATAATAAGGAAAAAAAAATATTGCAGAAAGCAATAGTAAAAGACCAAATCCTGCACAGTGCTCACCTGCTAGAGTGGATCCACTTTTTTTGCTTATAGAATTACCAGTTAAACTCGTTCATGTTAAAATAATACCACTGAAGCAGGATCCTGACCCCACAACGTGACTAGAGATAGTTGTATATTATTTCAATAAGAAGTTTTTCTTCCACATTCACATGCTTCCTGTATGTACTCACACTAATAGTCCTTTTGATAAAACCCTCCAGAAAATAATTAACTTTAATAGCTCTTCTGTGAAGAAAGCTTCACAACTTGGTGCAAATATAAATGAGCTTTCTATAGTAAAATTTAAGCCTTCAAAGGAATTACAAGAAGAAGAAAAAAAAATAAAAGATTATAGGTTCAGCACTGTTTCTGCAGGAAAATGTATATAAATCCCCTAAAAACTACACCCATTGAAACTTCATATTTAGTCTGATTTGCTTTCCAAATCATATAGACAGCACAGTTGTGTACAATCTTTAAACAAGTACAACCACAGAGAAATGCCGAGAGATTTAAGAGAAATAAAAGCATGATCAGCCAGCTTGTAATCTTCTTTTCTCTTATTCTCCTCCCTATAGCTGCATTAAATTGCCTGTTGAGAACAATAACATATTTGTGCTTTTATACGTAGAATGATTTGTATTATGTAAAGATTTGCCTAACAGAGCAAGGATGCATTCACACTGAGCTGGATTACATGCTGTTAATAATTTTCTGGATGCTCTAGGGGACCCATAATTCTAGAGGACTGCAGATTAGCATTTGAATATACACTTTGTAATATATCTCAAAGCAGACTTTTTTAATTTACTTTTGCCATTTTTCTAGAACCACATTAACCAGAAATCAAATCTCTGAAAGCATTTTGGAGGAAAAAGTATACCACAATGAAATTTTTATCCCCCACACACTCTTAAGAGTACGCAAAATCTGTCTTTTCCTGACTCCCACACCATTTCAATAGCTTTCATTAGAATGTCAGACTACCTAGAATCTGTGATCAGGCTTGTGGTACTGTTCCATGCACACTGAATAAACGTGTAACTCAGCAAGCAATTGTTTGCAATCGTTGTCCTGAATAAAAACTGAGGCTATCTATAAAGCTGGTTTTGCTGTAGGCTAGCTTGTGTTTCAGAAACTAATCTTAAAATAGATTATGTTAGCAAAATGAATGGAATACCTCACATTGCAAAGAAACATCCCTCAAAACACGTTAACATTCTTTTGTTATTGAGTTTAAATTCAGTATAGACCAGACTCCCTTATTTCTATTTTTATGGAACACAATTTTGGCCACCATTTGCTAAACACTGAAATCCTTCGTAAACTGTGTATGTCTTTTCATAATTTTTGAAATACTTAGTCCTTTAGAACAATCTTAAAGTATACAACTCTCTAATAAATGTTATATCCTCAGACAAATACAACTGGGAAGCATACTATAGCAGTTCTTATTTAATAAATTACTTTTCTTAACATTATAAGGTTCACCTAGCAAGCACACATTCACTGGACAAAATACACTTTTCATGACCTTTGGTCCTCAGTTATAATTAGTTGTCTGGTCCCTGTTGCTTACAGTGTAAACAAAGACTGATAAACCCACATTGGCTGCATGTATTTATTACATTACTGCACAGCTGCCAACTGTCTAACCGTTCTAATAAAAAACTATTTTCTAAGGTTTATGTTTTATTGCATGTGTGACTCCCTTATTGGTTAGCATTTTGGAGTTGTGGAAAAGGTTATGAATTTAGAAACTGACTGCATTCATATCATATTTAAAACTTAATGCTATTTTATTAAAGACATATGGGCCCCCAAAGTACACATATTAAATGTCATGTAAGAAAAGTAGCAGTTTAAATCATGGTCAAATTCATTTTTGACGTGACTCCTGAGGCTTCCCAAGATCTGAACTATTTCTTTGTAAATCTGGCAGTTTAACCACACTCATAAATCACTTTCAAAGCATATTATTTCTTAATTTTACTGCATTAGAGAGCATTTGGCCTACACAGTGAACTGTTTGTAACCGTTATGTGAACAAAAGTTGTATATTTAGTCTTACAACGTGGGAAGGAAAAAAAAAAAATCAATTTTTCAATCCTGAATATACTTCTTATTTTAACCCAAATGATACATTTCCTAATGAAACTTGCCAGAGTAAGATACGAAGGATAGTTTGCTGTACTGACGTAACAGAATGCTCCATCTCCTTCTGCTTCAAGCTCATAAATTAAAAACACAAAGGCAGCTGTAATTTAATCATTAAGTAAATATCCCACAGGTTCTTTGATGAGAAAAAATATCTAAGGTTTTCAAGCCCCACCAACGCTGAAGAGAAATAAATCATCTTTGGGACAATTCAGAAAGTCTCATGAGTTTACTAGGCACTTTGATATAATGCCATTTGATGCATTAGAAATGAAGCATACCTTAAATACACTTAAAAATTGAACTCTGATAACTTAAGGACAGATTCACTGCCTGCTAAAATCACACAAAACCTTAGCTACAAAATGTATCATTCATAGAATGGGGTTCAAAAGAGTGCTCTTTTTGAAACATCATTGGAACTTTATTTGTTAAGAAGTTAAGATGTTCCTAATGGCAGAGTTGATTGCAATTTGTGTGTTTTCCTATAAATACTTTGTACTTGGATGCTGTGAATAACAAAGATAAATTCAGACAACTTCCTCTAAAAGCTTTATACTCTCCCTAGTTCCTTCAAGGAGAATACCCAGTCCTCCAGTCACATATGTTTTTGAGCTTTTTTTCCCCACACGATGAATCCCTCATTTTCCCCTAAAACAGGGACATGTAACCAAAGTCACCTCACCTTGAATGTTTTATGTCACTGAATTGGGGAGGAGGGGAAAAGGGGGGTGAGGGGGGGGGGGTGAAAATTTGAAATTCAGAGAAATGACGACAAAAATATTGGTGGAAGTCTTCTTAAGAGTTGTAAAGGATGCTTGGATCAGAATAAGTTTGTATATGCATACAAATAGATCAATAAAGATTTCAAATGTGGAAGTTGAGTGTACAAGGACTATTCTACTGCTCCTAACATCCAGTGAAAACTTATTGTTTTGTACAATACTGCGTAAGATTTTCAATGGCCAGCCTGAATAGGACTACCTACAATTAGCACTGTGTTCTGCAACCCAACCAGGCACAGAATTTAATAAAACTATTTTCCTTGTATATTAACACCATGAGGTTAGTGTCATCTTCAACTAACATTCAGGAACTAGAACCAGAATCTGTAAGCTCAGTATGATTTTAAGGGAGCAGATGCAATTGTGCTGCATCCTTGCTTATACCAAGGGAGCAGTTTTAGAAACCCATTAAGCTAAGTTCAGTATTTCTTACAAAATATCCTTTTGGCCTATATATTTCTGGTAAGAGAGGAGGTAAGAGGAGAAATGTCAGTCCTTCTCTGGAAATAAATTAATTATTTTTCCTGAAATAACTCATAAACTAGTTACAAATTGATCATGTTCTTGGTCATTAATGAAGAGAGAATGAATGATATGCTCGAGCTTTTAGGAGATGACCTCATCACTACCAGCCCAGGGTGCCTCTTTGACCACATTTTGGCTGACTTTATAGTGTGGGGGAGGATTACTGCTACAATGCACTGGGGTTCTTGACCTGGCAATAATTAGTAGCACACAATCTCTCTTGTAGAGCTACAGGAAAAGCAGGATTCAGCTGCTTAAACACAACCTTGTACTGCCATATTAGCCACCCTATGGCGACCTGGCCTCCTACAGTGACTGAAAAGGCTTGTGCTCCCATAGACACTTCTCCTATAGGGACCTGCTGAATACTTGAAGGTATCTAAAGTGCCATCAGATGTCTATTTTTATACACTTGTATTGTTTCCAAAGTGACTAGAAATATTAGCCAGTATCAGGTACATTCATTTTACTTCGCCTTTTGTTCTTGTCCTCTCTTTCTAGCCATCTAATTTGACTATGTCAACACTAAAAACACATTGTTATCTCACAGCAATATGCTGTGTGATGTGCTTACACCACTTTTGATATGACAAAGACATGGTCCTTTATCCCTAGGTCTTAGCACCTTAACTTGTAACCTGCTGATTGCTGCAAATCACAATTCTATTGATGTCAAAAGGAAACACCTGTAAGATAAAATTCACTTCTGTGGAACCAGGGCCTATCGCATTATCACAGATATCAATCAAAATGTCACAGTGTAACCAAAAACATTTTGCTAATGGCAAGTAAATCCAATAACTAGAGGAATAACTATTTGTAGAGAATGACATTTTGAAGCTGCTCTATTTCATCATTCTTCGGACTGGGTATAGTAACTTCACTGCTACAAATTCAACTGCATCATAAGAGAAAATTTCTTGAATGTATTATTGTAATGAAGGTTAGTACTTCAAGGCAAAAAAAAAAAAAAAAAAAAAAAAAAAGGAAGAAAAAAGGATCCAGTAATTTGAATCACACAGAAAGACCTGGTAAATGCTCCAAATAAATACTTTCTCTTCACCTTCCATGCTCCCAAAGAACTGGGGAGGGAGTGTGTGTGAGTGGGAGGGTGATGTTGAGCAAGTAAGGGTGAAATTTACAGCAGAATAATAATAATAATAATAATAATAATAATAATAAAAAAAAAAGAACAATTACCCTGCAAACACCGGGCAAAATTTCCAGTAATTGAGATCCTAGGATTTATACCAAGACCACTGAAAACAGAAGAGAACACAGGGATGCAAAGGCAATGACTCTAATAATGTATATATTATGAAATGTAATTAATAATTTCATAGATGTTGAATTGAACATGGATGTTAAATTAAACAAAGTTTATTATCTAAAATTGTATAAACCTACCCCTTTTTTTTCTTCAACACATCAGCAACCTAAAACTATGTAGCAATGTTAGATAAATTGGCGTGAAAGAACAACTCATAATTGTGAACGCATGATAAACAGAACTATTTAAATGTTCACATAATTCTGCCTTCATATGTGAAAAACGCCTTTCTAAAAAACACTCAGTATAACCTCTACCAATGAGAATACCAAAGAGCTTGGTAAACTTCATATACAACTCTGTCTATATCATCATCTTCCTGATAGCATGTTGTCCTTTACTACAAGATACACTACTGTGAAGATCACAACAAATTATTTTTGCCTTCATTTGCAGTGGCCCCTGTGACCATGTTTCTCTCTAACATTTGGTAACCTTTCTGACTGTTCAGCAAAACAGCAAAGCCAGTTTAAGAACACAGTGTGCACACACACTGCAGAACTTGCCATGAAAACTATTTCACATAGTCAAAACAATTAATAATATAAACTCAGCTGTGATGATTATTTCCAAGTTTTGAACCAGATGCTTCACATTTAAAAAATTACAAGTAAAACCTTTTCTGATTTTCTCTCTCAGAAATCTTGCTATGGCTTTATACCATTATAACTGGACCTTTGTTTTATGGCTAGGAATTAACATATATTCTATCCATTACACTCAGTACTACTACAATTTCAATGGGAATGACTCATCAGTGTGATTGAGAGCATGAGATATATCAAGCCTGGAAATCTAGGGAAAAAACACTACCTATAGGAACAAAAGAATAGACACAGGCTAGCCCAGAGTTTTGCCAACACAATATTACATACAATTTATTTATTTACTTATTTTACAAAATGCAGCATATTAACATCGCCTACCCCCAGCAGTATTGTCATCTGATCCACTGCATTAGTTTTTTCATAGGAGGAACAATGGAAGAATGCAGTGAGCTCTGCTTGTACAGCAGCAGTATTTCCATTTCCAAAAGAAAAACAAACAGAACTTTAGGATAAAATTCTAGCCATGCTGATCCATTGGTAATTGAAAACAATTATAATTTTTGCCCTAATGTCTGATATCATAGTATTATAGTATATCATAGTATACTGAATGACAATTTGTCAACTAGACTAAATCAGTAAATTATAAGACAAAAGTCAGACTATATGTTTGCAACATCTAATAACTGAAGTTTCCTTAGTTCTCAACCCACAAATAGAAAATATATACATATATTAAAAAAAAAAAAATAACAGAGGCGATAAACTCATGCTAGCTTAGTCATGGTAGCTTCTTCAATTAGAAGTTAACGATATACACTACCTATTGCCATTCACCAGAGAACCTCCAAGTGCTTTACAAATATTTAAAAAGTCTTATAAAGGATGAATTCATTCACTACTATTGAAAGACAGACACCTTTCAGGTGCAAATTAGCAGGTGGTTAACTAGCACACTGCAACACTACATAACATTTTAGGGCAGAAGGTGGAGAAGAATGCCTTAGTAAATTGAGACTGCAGAGAAATCCATGGAGGCAGAATGTAATTACATGAATTGGAATCAGGCCAGGGTTCCAAGTGTAACACCCCTTCTATGTGAAAAGTGCACTGGGATCATTAATGGCTAAGAGGACACTGGCTTCATGAAAATCATATACTTTTTTTTAAAGGAATTATTTTAGGAAAGAGACATTACCTTTTGCATACTGTTACCTTCAATTGTAATTAGATATTGAAATGTAGTCTACATAATTCCATCACAAAGAACTATACATGTATCACTTTTTCAAGAAATATCACCATGAGAACAAACAACAAGGAAAAATGTTTTCCCCCTACCCTAACAAACCTATGACCCACGCGTCTATTCTTCTTTTGTGACAGATGGAATTACAGTAGGTTAGGCAAAGAGAACACATTCCTTTGCTATTTCAACAGATGCATGCTATCAGCTTAATCCCCACTGTTTCAACTCATTGCTTTTCTCTCACTTCACTGACTGATGATCTCTCTTTAATCATGTGACCTACTATAAACCAAGACAAAAAAAAAAAAAAAAGAGAGAGCAAAACTCAATCTACTTCTAACTATCTTGGGTGCTACTTAGAAGTTGGTACTTACAACTTCTTCACAGCTAAGATTCCAATCTTCCAATCTTCAATTTCACTATCACAACTTTCTTCTTTGTTTGTTTGTTTGTTTGTTTGTTTTTGTTTTTTTGGGGGGGGGGATACTGACCCTTCTCTTCCTGCTGTAGCAGACTGTTCTAGATTGTATTACTAATTCCAGGAGCAAAAGCTTACCCCAGATGATGCACAAATTCACAGACAGATCAAATTTATTATTAAGTTTCTTCACTAGGGCAGTATGCTATGTAGCTACTGCTACACTGGTCTCGTATTGATCCAGTGCAATGACAGAGATCTATTGCTCAGTAACCTGAACCACAGAATCAACAGTTACAATGCTTGTTGCTCAGTAACCTCATATACTGTAAGTCCACATTTCCTTCTGCACAGTCTCACAGGTACCTTCTATAGACTTTCATCAGCCATTTGAAGAACTATCAGATTTCTGTTTATTTGTCTAGTTATACAACTTTTCACATAAATTCTCAAGCCCCTTATTACCGCTTTGCACAGCCACAGTTATTAGATTTACTGTTCCTTTAAATCTCATGTCACTGATTCACCCTATAATCACCATGAGATGTGATAGACTTTTTTTCTCTCAGTATTGTATCAAGCCATATCCATATTTTGAGAACTCATTTTTGTTACTGAAAAAATTGGGGACAGCTCTAGTGACTTTTAAAGTCTTCTGAATAAAGTATCATTGTATTTGTGAATATGACTGCTTAAGTTCCATTTCTGGATTCACTGTGCTAAGTGCTGAGCTCACATACACAAGGTAAATAGCAATTATGGACTCTTCTTTAAAATACTTAGACTTTACAAACAGCAAAATGGACACCTCAGTGGGCCAAATAATAGCATGATGCTGCAATGTCTTGAAGTTAATATTATTTACTGCGTCACAGTCTAGTCTGGAATCTTAAATTCCTAACTTTGTTCTGTTTTACTGTGTGAAACCTTGACATATATGACTAAAATGCAGTGTATTTTGTAGAAGCTAACACAAACAGATAACTTACTATCTGGCAATGCATTGACACAATGGATCTTTACACTTTTAAAAGTCCTTTGCTTTATATCTATTTCAAATGCTGTAAATTCGTAAGTCAAGACTTCTACACAGTGGCAGTAAAAGGAAAAAATTGAGAGCAATTAAGATACTCTCTAAGGTTCTTTCTGCCACTTTCTATTTACTCTTTAAAACAAGTCCTCTTTTCCTAATGTAGGAAGGGAGGGAAAATGTTCCATGAGATACGTTAGCAGAAATGCTTTGCATACATTTCTGGAAGCAGAATATATGTCTTTTTTAAAAATAGTTAAGGATAAAAATCACTAAAAACACCCCTTATGCCTCATGTGATTTTAATGAAATTTTAAATAACATTCATCACTTTGATAAAATAAAACTTTCTATGAGTTTAAACACAATACTGACAATGATCCTAAAATGACACTACAGATTTTAGCTTTCCTTATTTCTTAAGCTGTACCACTAAATATTTACTCTATCATAAAATAAACTCCCTCTACCCGCCAAGTAACAGTGTGAGCACGAATCACATACCCTCAATAACATGAACAGCAGATATTAGACTTGTCTTTCTATTTGACGGTCTCCATTTAGTTCCTTAGAGAAAGAATGTTATGTCAGGCTTTATGATTATAATTTATGATGAAAAGAATATATCTGAGGGGAAAAAAAAACATCAAAACACCTATACTGCCATCTTTTGTTGTACAGAGTTTCCTTTATACCCACTGGACAAGATGTGCTTGGTGAAGTTGCTATGAAGCAGAATACCTTTCACATAATAAAATGTTGATTACTTGGAAGTACACCCATTTATACCTGCTAATGATTCGTTCCTATGAACTACAAGACTGTTATATATGACTAAGAGCACAATGCTTGCTTTTGCCACTATAAACGTAACTGATAAAAGTGTTAACCTTAAAAATACAGGAAGACAAAAAAAATGCTGTTGGGCAGAGGGGTTGCAAAATACTGGGAAGTACATGCATTTATAAAAAGCAAGTACTAATCAATTAAATTTATATTTAAAGAGAGTTAAGACAGTATGTATTTATTCATAGGAACACATTTCAGATATAATGGATGCGTCCACATTTCATCATCTAGATTAAATTATCATGAATATAGACCTTAAAAATTTTAAGTTATGATATGCTTTGATACTTCACCATTTCATTTTGTTTATACATATCATATACAATGTAAAAATATGGAGTCTTAAAATGGATTTTCAAATTATATTCTTTTTCACATCTCTAAGTTTTAGAGATGTGAAACATTTAGAAGCACAATTCTTATACAATTTATGAACTAAAGGAGGGTACAGTTTTAAATGATTATGTCAAAGAAATGACAACTGTACTCTTTGTAGGAACAGGGATGAATAATTACAAAGCTGGCACATAATTAAGCAATTTTGACTGCCGTATTCTTGAGCTGTCGTTTTGATGTGAAGTGCTGTCATGCCCAGAAACACACTTCATGCTGGACAGGCATCTTCCACTTTGATCTACACTTATGCCAGTGAAATGAGGTCATGATCTGGTCATTAAATAGGGCTTCTACATCTTGCTCAATGCCTCCTATCCAGCTAGGCTTACCCAATCTTTATTAAAATCAGGCATGATACTATGTTCAATATTTTGACAAAGAAAACACAAACATCACAGAAAAAAAATGAAGTTTAGCTCACTTACATAGAGAGATGGAACACTGCATTGTAATATTAAACTGTTTTCTAATAAATGACTGCATCTTTCCATAAGACAGTCATATCACAAACAGATGCATTTTAAACAAAGGATGAAATGAAGCAAAGCACAAGAAAGCTCAGTGTTCTGTTAAAAATATGAAAAAATAGAGAAAAATGAAAGTCTAAAAATTTATACAAAATAAAATATTTATGACTTAGTGATGACTGGTGATTGCTAGATACTTTCGCATTTCAGTAAACACAAGCTAGTCAGATGGAAATTTCTTGCTTTTATTCTCATTTTGTGTATTTTTTCTTGGTGGGGTATTTTGCTCTCCCAAGTATTTCATGTCAAGACTAAAATGAAAACAACTCCCCACATCACAGCCCCTTTAGATCATCAGTCTGCTTTTTATGCTGAATAAGCCATACCATCTCCTGCTTACCATAATGGGGAGGGGGGAAACATGACTTAGATTTAGATTTTTTTTCCCTGAAAAAGCTAGTCTGATTTGTTCACTGTTGACATTACACCTGGCAGAACAATATTTCCATGTATCATAATTCCATTCACTAATATGAATATTAATCATACCAACTTCACTCCTGGCAAGTATAGTCTGAGACAATAACTACTACCTTAGGAGGATGGAAAAAAATGTTCTCAGGAAGCTCATTATCAGCAGGGTCTTGCATCACTAGGTCAACATACTACGGAGTTTTTCTGATGACTGTGTGCTGCAGCCTTCCTCTTATTTTGGATCAAGCTGTATCATTCTCTAACTAGTTTCAGAAAGCTTAGAATATGTTACCACTAGTTGCGTAAATTAGGCCAAAGCTCATCAAAATTCTCAGCAATTACATTGGTGGGGAACTGGTGAACATACAGAGGGCACAAGACACATTCCCTAAGGAAACCTGAAGGACAGAGCATAAAAAAGAACAACCACATTATACATTCAATATATAACATATGATAGAATTTGAAACCACAGTTATTGTGCACATCATATTTGTAATATATAGAGGAATGCTGCTTGCTTTGAGTATAGCTATAAATAACTGTATACATACATATCAGTATCTGAAAATATATTCGCACAAAAGACTTTAAGAGCGTTGTCACACAAAGAGTTTGCATGCATACGTACTATAGCCATGAATATCCTGGGAAACATGCACAAATTTGAAACAATTTTAAGATGTTTATAAAACCTCTTAAATTGGGTTCTGCACCCAATTTCATGTTTGTTTTAAATTAGCCACTTCTGTAATATGTATATAATATTGTATGATGAGGGTAATTTTGCAGCACCTTAAGAATCATTAATTCATGCCATGAAAAACATTTAGAATGATTTTACCATGAGCAATTTGTATCAAATAGTTTATAAAGAAGTAGAAAAAATTTAGAAGAAGAAAAACTTCTGAAAATTTGATGAAATAAATGTAGGTTTACTCATAGTGGGCAAATAATACAAAACCATACAAAGGATTCCATTACAGATATAAAAGATTAAAATGCTATCCCTACTTTTATGAAGCAATTTACCCTTAGCTACTGGCATTAAAAGAGGTTTCATCCAGAATGGTCTTACACCTTTACACTATTCAGTTGGTTCAATTTCAAACAGCAAACTCAGATGAAAAATATAATTGCTAATAAAATTAAAACAATACTTGACCAGATCTAACATCTGAATAAACAGAATTATAAAATCACACAGCATACGTATGCCGTACTTAACACTTTCAACTGTTGCATGTGGCCAGATTCAGTGAAGATATTCAAAACAGCTTAGACCTCAATTGTTTTATCTATTACACATATAAAAGCTGAAATAACTAAAAGTAATGGTAAACAATATTTCAAAGCTATACTCGTATCAGAAGTGTTAACATTAATAGTTATAAATTAATCAGTCTGAATTAATTTATTATGCACTGCAACTGTACTTGTGATAATGCATTTATCTAGCAACACTGTTATGCTACCAAACAGTGCATTTCCATAACTGCTGCATTATTATTCAGGATTACTGGAAATCTGCAATAAATTATTGATGGTACGTTTTAGAGAACAAAACAGAAAGCAAGTAGACCAAAAACTCGAATGGAGTTTTGAGATCCACAGCACTAAAGCACTCTGAAGCTCAGAGTATTATTATCTCCTGTTGATCAACAATAAAAAAAGAAGGTAAAGTGTAGAAATCACATTCCTATTCTGTTAGGAATGCCTCAGCAGAATGCCCAGAGTTTATGCAAATGGTATCAAAAACTCAGATTACTGAAACTGCATCTCTGATGTTGCCAATGCTTATTAGCAGGACACCACATTAAGTAACATCACATTAAGTAAATTAGAATCAGCTGTTCCACTAAAAGCCAATAAACACCGTAGGTGTGAGCACTGCAATAGACATTTGAGTATAACATACATGGCAGGGCACAACTTGTCAGAAAGTTTGCATTCTTTCACAATAGCACATCACATAGTTGTCACATATCTTTAAATAAAGATAAAAGGCAAAAATATTTAAAGCTCACTGTCACATATTAGTTACTTTATTATATGAAACAAAGGTTGGAACCCAGAAATTTGATAATGTAACCAGACATAACTTAAGCAGACGTAACAGCAAAGTTTGATACTAAACCAACAAAAATTATGAAGTTTTTTGTCCCTCACCTGACCACATTTACCAGTCCTTTGGTCTGAAAAGTTCTGTCTTTTTTTTTTTTTTTTCTTAATAAAGTACATAGACAAGCTTTGGGAGATGTTTTAAAACAGCATTAATGAATAACATATTGTTATATTTGTTTTTAATTTACTCTCCTACCTTAGTATCTTTAGGTTTAACCACTTTCATGAAGGCACCTCTCACCAGGGCTTCCTCTCTCTCTCTCCTGGTTACTTTCCGAGTATCAAGAAATTTCAGGTTTGTCAATTTGTGCAGAACGAAGTATCTGCCAGACAGCAAAATGAACACTTAAAATCCAGTAATAAACAACAATATACTCACAGAATAAACGACTAAAACACAGCAGCAATAAAAAGCAACAGCCTTTGCTTCTTTATCTCTGTTTGCCCTTTTCAAGTAATGTAGCTTATGTAACAAGTTCTTACAATTTATTGTCTCAAATGAAACTTCTTTTAAGTGCCCATGGCAATTTAATACTGGGTAGATTAGGAAATTATCAACAGACATGTATGTCATCTGCAGCTATTACTGAGGTATAAGACATTTTAATGAATAAAATAAAATGGAAATTATTTTTAGATTGCTGGTTTAGACTTCCAAGTAATTTTAAGAATTCCATCCCATGTTGCAGCGAAACGCCAGTCTGAGGCATTGGAATTACCAGCTATCTGCCTGGAAAGAATTCCTAGCAGTCATATGCAAACACTTCAGATTTGTTTCACATTTTCCTGAAACACAAATGACCAGTGACATTAGAGATCCATGTTAACAGCAAATGAGGGGGAGGTGTGATTTGTCTTCTGCCACACATCCTGAAACGCACTCCTTTGTCTTGATGGGAGTGAATGTCAGTGTTCAAAACTCTTTAAAAACAAGAATTAGTCTAGAGAAGACATCAGGAGTTATTCCCAGGATGTGCTCTCCAAAACTAAATTTTGACACAGGCACCATTTGGAAGCAGAATTCTGATTTGGTCTTGCTAGGAAGACAAGGTGTCCTTAAGGCATACAGATCCCAGCTCAGGATTATATGCTGAAGCACTCAGGAAGAGACCATTTTTTGGTAATATTTTCATAACTCAAAGTTCCTGTTAGAATTAATCAGTATTCTACTTATCCATTTTACTCAAAGTACAGCAACATTTTAGCCTCAAAAAACAACATTGGCTCCTTGTACATAGAAGAGAACATGGCAGATCAGAAACAGAATAAGGCACACAACCAGAGAAAATCAAAATACCAAGCCACCTCAAGTACGTTATTTACATTTAGTCAACCAAATGTGAAGCAGACATTGCAAAGTGAGGAAGTGACAGACTTCCTAGCAGGGGGTAGAAAGGTGATTGATAATGTCCCCCATGCCTAGTTGCTTTTCATAAACCTGCAGAGAGACTGCATAACCATACCAATTCCTTCTGGCAGCAGCAGAATGAAATTGGAGTAGTAGAAAACTCCACTTAACATAGTATTTTGAAACAGAACAATACTAAAAAATGTGTTTTAAAAGGTAAGAGTTGCCTTATTATACTATCCCTGAGGCCAGATAGACAACTGAAAAAGACTGTAAGCGTCCCCATCTACAACCAAGTAAAATTTAATGCTGTGAACAAACCTTTCAGCCAAGTACACCTTTCCTTTAAGGCAATAGCCCCATAAATTGCTAAAAAGTGAACTGAAAATACTCAGTGCTGAAATGCTCAGACAATTTAAATGTGAATCCTGACTCTATGACATTATGTGATATCAGAAGAAGAGTAAGAGAGTCACTTCACAAAACAGAACATGTTCTAAGACCATTTCTTAAGCAATAGCTACTGATCTAGGAGCCTGACACATTCTCAGCCTCCTCCCAGCTTTCCTGGCTGCCCTTCCAGTCCTCCCTGGCATTTTGCTGGCCCTTATCTTTCAGTGAAGGAGAATCTATCCGTCTTGTATTACTGGCAGAAAAGCTCTGATGACAACAGATTCTTTCAAATGAAGACATGTACAGAAGGAAACAATATGTCAGGAATGAAGAAGAGTGAAGCTAAAAATGAGTAAAGACACCCACTAAGTGTAGGGTGAGAAAAGATGAATATTCAGGTGAAGAAAACATCAGTATTAGAAAATCAGCAAATGTTTAATGATGGAATGAAGTATGCCATTGAAAAGCAGGCTGCAACAAAAATGACAACAGACTAAGACAGCACTGTCATCTTTGCTGACTTTGGATCACAGCCCTAATGTCAGTCTCTCAATCATTTCAAAAGAGCTTAAAATTATAATAGCATTCCTTGATACAAATGTATTTCTATATTTTCAAGCCATCCTGACTGCACTTCAGAAAAACAGAATTAGCACCAGTACTTATTAATTCCAAAAACAAAACCTAAAAAGCCATTACCCAAAGAAATTAAGCCACAAACTACATCACGATGTTTAGCATTGATTTTTTTTGACCCTTAAAGCAATGCAAATATTAAAAAGTTGCAATGAAGTTATCTCATCAGTAGAACCAAGGTATATCAGTGATTAACTCTTAAAAGCTGCTTTGAAATAAAATGCCACTTATTCTGATTGCTTTTACTAAATAAGGAATAAAATGGATCTGTATTATATGATACTATGAATATGGTACTTTTTCATTAAATAAAGGAAAATGTTTGACTTCCTGTATATATTTTAGCTAGAAATATGAAGATGCAGCTTCAATCTAAATGTAACAAAATTTTGCCATAAAAATACAGGAAAGGATAAACAAAGCCCTGGAATGAACACTTTACAATATCAATTCAACCCTTGTAAATTTAATCCAGGGTTATTTGTTGCACAAAATCTCTTTACTGTGATGTATGACTTAGTTACTAAGGTTATCACAGCAGTATCCTAAAGTTGCATAGTACATAAAACATTTCAGTTAACAATGCAGGGAGGTTAACTCCCACAGATAACCTACTATCAGAGGGTTAGACCAGATGACATGCCTCTGTCAGCTTTCAGGAGCTATTGATGGTTCAATCAGTCTGTTTTGAAGGTAAAGTACAACAAAAGGGCACTAAACTTATTCAAACTGTCAACAGGGACTATCTGGAATGTTGCTTGCAGGTAAGTAATTTTGGGTGTTTTAAGACTATTATCAAACACCAATGGCTGCAGAAAAAGACAGCTACTAATAACACAGAATGCAGCCATCATAAAATACTTTATGGCAGGTACTAGGATCCATAAATTTCATGACACATTGCACCTCTTTCAGGCTTCTAAAATCACTACTTAAGAGAATGGTGTTTAATGAAGAAAGATCCATCTACATTTTGCATTATAAGTTTAAGATTTATTATGGGTTAGAGGTTGGGGGACAGGGGGGACAGGGTTTCCTTCCCCCCCAACTCCTACCCCCCCCCTCTTTTTTTTAAGTTATTTGGTAAGTTAGCGCTGCTCCATGTACTCTTAGACTACTATTACTCAGCTTAACATCTTTGTAGTGGCATTAAAGAAGGTTACCAACTTCAGTGATGAGAATAAAGACGAGCTCTAGAGAGAAAAAAAATAATACAAAAACAATGGCACTAGTAAGGTGTTTAGAGATCCATTTGTCACTGCCTGTACACCGATATTCTGATTCATGGTGGATTAAGGAAATGAACTATGTAAGAAAAGTTGCGCCTTCTTTTTTCCAGAATCATTTCCTTGCACCTTAACCCCCCTGTGCCAAGAGTCCTGTGAAAATAAACTAATAACAGATACACAACACAAACAAGAACACTAAGAGATTGAAAAAAGCAGTGAAAATCACATTTCATGTTATTTACGTCTTAGTTAAGTGAAAATGACAATAAAGATTAACAATTCGTTTAGCAATTACGTAAGTGTTACATGTAATTATTAGTTTTTTTTTTTTTTTTTTTTTTTTTTTTTAACAATTTTTACAGAGGCTTGTCAGTATATTTGAAAAGTGGGATGGGCTTGAGGGGGCATTTGCAAAGGAATGCAGTGTGTTTGGGATTCAACTGCTATTGACATTGGCAAAAGCTCAGTGGGGCAAAACCTTCCTTTGAAGAAACTTATTGGAGTTTAGAAACGGACAGGACAAAGACAGCTTTGAGATCAGCTATTGCAATTTATTAAAAAACACACAATTCTAGTTTATGTAAAGAAATACCATCTGTGATACAGATTCTTTTTATAGGCAGTGACAAATCACAGGCTTGTATTCTTAACTCTGGTAACAAACAGGGAACTTAAGACCTATCTGTTACCTTGCAGGTTTATTCTGGTTATATTTCTAGTTCTCTACCATGTTAACAGTCATTACTTTAAAATATAGTCCTTGGGTTATTCCATCACCCCAAAAGATTGGTGACGATTCGTACAATCTTTGGAGATAATTTCACAAATTAAGCAAAAGAGTTCAATAAGAATGCAAATGTGTTCCTTAAAAAATCACCTGGAAGAAAGGAACAAATCTATTTTAAACATATGTAAGAAATTTGTCAGGTTTTTGATCAAAGGTGTAAATGAGTTTTATATCAACTCATTTTTTTATTAAATAGCTACAGCATAACTTCATTCAGATCTGTTATTTTTAGTAGCCATGTAAGTTCAGGCATAAAAATTCTCAGAAAGTTTTAATCCATTTCTTAACAGTACTCTTTACCATTATCCAACAATTCCAGGAAATTTCTATTCTAGAGCAGTGAACACCATAACAAGAAAAATCACATCACGTCTCATAGCATCTGAAGGCCTAGATTCATTTATTACCTCCCTTGGAAAAGCAGACAAATTGTAGAATATGGTTGGCCTCCTGATACTGACAGATACCGGCATCATCCATGAGCCACACTACAAGAAAATCTTAAAAGTGGCAATAAATTACTTTTGGAGATAATGTTTTATTTTCTACTACTACAGGAAAAGAATTGAAAATTTGGATGTGCTAGAGTTTTAGAAAAAATAAACTGTTCCACTAAACCTTAATGGAATATTATGCTTAAGAGCTAGATTTTGTATAGTCCTATATTTCGTACTTGCAATAACAAAAACTGGAATATAAAACTGTAGTACATGCTTAATATTTAAAAATGAAAATTAATCTGAACTTAAAAAATATAGAAATATTTACTGAGAAGAATGCAGAAATGTCTAGCTCTACCCGTATCATCTCCTGGAAGATGTTAGTTATTGCATTATCCTGCACATCCATCCTGTTATTGCATTCCCTCTTTTTGATGATCATTGAACATAAAACTAACATACTTATTTCCAACTTTGAAGGGCTGATTATGCTCTCAGTTACATTACTGTAAACTACCAGTAATAAATAACTTGAAGATGGCAACTCTGCATCAGCATTCAAATGGGGAGAGATGAAAACAAAGATCGAAATTAGGATCAAATAAGTTTATGAAACTGAACTAGATTTTCTTCCATAATTATTTCTTCTGCACCACCAAGATAAAAGAGAAGTTTTTCCCTACACAAAGCAGCACATTGCTGGCTGCAGAAATTCCATCTGTAACAAAGCTTCCTCAGCAGAGTTAAGAAAACCAGGTCATGACTTTAAACAGCCATCTTCTAGAACAGAAGGCATGATGTTAGAGGTTCACATAGCCTCTACTCAAACTTGGTGCTAGTTGGTGATGGCCAAGTAATTCTTCAAATCATTCAGAAATTCAGACCCCTCAAAATACTTTTACCTCCTCTGCTCTACTTCAATATAGCAATCTGTAAGAATTAGAAAAATCTCCATACACGTAACAATAGTTACAGACATGCTTTGACTTATTGCATTAGTATGGACAGATTTGGGTATTCTGGACTTCAATTTATTTATCTGGAAAAAAAAAATCACATTATAACAGCCCTTGCTCCTAAATCCTTACAATGGCTTACCTCAGGTGGAATTTGTGCAGCTGATGTCTATTAAATATACTTTTCTTCTTCGAGGTACTGTAGAAATCACAAGGCCTTATGTAAACAGTGAAGTAGTAGAGATTCATAGATTATACAGATATGGGATATTTAGGGCATTTCTGTATGACTACATAAAATGAATATCACAGTGCCACAAACTGAAATCCCTCCTTCTAAAAGAAAGTCTCATTAATAAGTTCAATGACAACTGACCAAGCACATTAGTGTTAGTTTCATTGACAGGTGAGGACTTCTGGTCTCCTACTATTTCTTGAATATGCACTTATATTACTATACATTCAATAACCAGACCATTTAAAATAAATGAGGTTTTGTCTCAAAATTATATATACATATATATTAAAAATAGCAAGAAAGCTGGAAACTCAGTAAGAGGACTCAACATTTCACAGAATCAAATGGAATGGGAATAGCTGATTTAGCTTGAAAAGCTAATCCATACAAAACACTTGCACTTCCTTTCTTACTGTTATATCTTAAGAGGACTTCATAAGGTTATCACCATTTGCTCCCCCTGCCAAAGATAGCGTATCTAGTATATGTGCTTTTAAGCTAATTTAAAATAAACTTGGGCATTTGTTTCCACTTGCCCTTGTTTCCATGTCAACAGCACTTAATGAATGCATCATTCCAGGAAATGTCAATAAGTAGCAAAGAAGAATGAACAAGCACTGAAAACTTCACACACAGCATACATCCTTCACAATCATATCGCTTTAATGAAAATAGGTGAGGTCACCTGCAGCTTTAGCAACTCCCATGTAATACATTCTGACCCAGATGATTTTTCACAGTTCAGTAACATCATGTTTGAAGTTTTCACTGCAAACAATACACCCACAGGACTGACCAAGTGTGGGTACAAGAGAAGCAACCAGCAATTATTGTGTTGACTTCTGTTACTTTGATCTCCAGGTCACGACCTTTGCTTTCACGCAATCTTCAAAGTAGAGATTGTAGAATAGGTTATTTTAGAATGTGCACTGTTTTGCAAGCTATTTTTTCTGTGTGTTTGTTGCTTCCTGTTTAAGGCAAAAGCTTTTTATGTCTTTCCTATCACCATTAAATTTAAGATATTTGGCTTTTAATTCCAGCAGTAAGGAGCAGTTGCTGAAATTTTCCCTTGCCCTCACCCCCACATAACCTTTTACAAAATATCATCTCTCAAATGCGGAAAATAATAAAAATAATTAAATAATTGTGAAAAAAAGAACAATAAGCACTGATAGTGCAATATTTCCTTATGAAAAAGAAACTGTAGCCATTTTTATAATGATGAAAAAAACATGACTTTTTAAAATGAACCATACAAATTCGTTCTAAAAATACCACCGAATGAAACTTTCCATTTTCATTTTCCTCTCCAAGCAAAAGTTTCATGAGTAAGTACAGAAAAGTCATCGGCTTGTTCTCCTACAGATTTGGAAGTAAGGAGAAATAATAACAAGGCATTTGAGGGGAAAAAAAAGAAAAAAGAAAAAAAAAGAAAAAAACATAAAAAACCACAAACACTTCACAGTTTCTCTTCTATTCTTTTTCAAAAAAAATAACTCACTCAAATGTTACCAGGTTTCTTAGAAAAAAAAAAAAAAAAAAACTCTTTGAGAAAAAGTGACAACAAAGGTTTTGGATAAAACCTATTTCTAATGAAAGAATAGGCAAAAGCTGACCTTCTCATAGAAATGGTACACCCCTGGATTACCTGAGAATCCAGATCTTTACACCTTGACAAAAAACAGTTTTACACATTATACAACTATTTTTAATAAACTTATTGTTTTTAAAAACATGTAATATTCCTTTTTTATCTCTGTTGCTAACATCACAGCAAATTAATAGAGAAAGTTTTTTAAGAAGTTGATTTAGTGCAATTTTTTACGGTTGAGATTTTGGGGGTTTTGCAGATCTTTTCAGTTTTCAGGAATGCAAAGATTAAATAAAGCTTTGATTTCTAGCACCTTTCTCTTTCTGGTTGAGGAATTAAATAGCCTGAACTCTAATTGAACTCAGTAGGAATGAAATTAAAGCTCAATGAAAAATGAAGCTGTGGTACCAATGGCCACTGTGATAATTTGCAAAAAGTTCCTGTTCAGAACAAAACAAAAACAGTCAAAGTTTTCGGTAAATTAAAATGTTTATGTCACATGGGTTCATTGAATTGCACTGCTTTAATGTTTCCGATGTTAGAAATTTTCTCTAAGAAGTCTCTAAAAACTAAAAATCTTATGGAAAAAATATTATTTCAAAACCTTAAAAAACAAAACAAACAAAAAAAACCATCAAATCTACTTCAAAAGTTTGCTGGTAAGATTTGAAGCAATGCATTTTTTAAAATAGAAATATTTTCAAACCCAGACAGCTTGTTACTGCTAATTCTAGAGATAATCTTTTAAACTCCGATGAAGGAAGAAAAAATTCCGTGTCTTTAAGATGCTTCAGAAAATGTATTCAAAACTGAATAGCTAGTACAGTCCTTTTATTCAATTCCACCGTTATTCCTGAATAGTGATAGGTGAATATATTCCAGTAAAGATAAACATATATATATAAGCACACGCACACACATTATTTTTATTTGGTTGGTTTTGAATGTAATGCTGTCTGTCTAACATTTCATATAACATAAGAAAGTTATGGAAAAGTATCAGGAAGCTTTCATTACAGCAACAGAACCATAAATCATTCAACTAATTAGAAGTCCATTCTTCTTTCTTGAAAGGGCTTTATCTCAAGTTCATATGGAAAAAAAATAAAAAATAGTGTGTTTTTTGTTTGTTTGTTTGTTTGTTTGTTTTAAACTGAAGAGAAAGAACCTGGAAGCAATGTTGCAGTTCCACCAGTGCATAAATACAATCACTTCATGGTTTTGACACAGTGGTTTGCCATGAAGTGACCTAAAACTACCTTGACCTCCCTGAAATCAACATTTTGCATTGAAATGAAACAACAGACATGCTTGTTTTGATGTATGGCTGTGTGACATATTATAAATATTACATCACATAACCACAGAGGATGTCAATCAATAACGAATTTTTTCAGACAGCACTAAATGAACCATGGGTTCTTGCCTCTGAATGGCTCCTTTAACGTACTACTTTTGCTTAAATGATTAATAGGAGACATATTGTCAGAAAACATACTTAAAGTGAAAAACAGTAAACTGTAGAAATATCATTCATTTTTTAAGCAATTCTCCAGTGCAAATGTCACATAAATTTACATAGAGACAGCACTGTTAGACTCCTCTAAGCAGGATAGTAGGCATACCTTCCACTTAAGTGTGAAAGCAATGGGAAAATATTTTATTAAATCTCAGCTGGTCTACTTGTTGAAAACTAAAATACTACAGCTGTGCTAGACTCAAAAGTTGAATTGTTAGGAGGTGAAAATCTTTAGCCTAACGACAACCATGAAATCCTTCTGAAAAGTCTGGAACAAAGAAAAAAATATATCCACACCCAGAAAAGCTGTGTTGCTGTTTCAGTTTACAGCATTTATGAACAATAAAGAGCTGCATCCAATTCATGCAACTTCCCAATAAACCTGCTCTTAGTCTCTTCCACTTTGTGCTGTTTTATACTAACTCCCACAGAATAGTTTGGATTATGCAAAGATATTTTCACAGCTTTATTTTATAACACTGAACATTGCAAGTGATCTGCTAACAAGAACTAAGCTTGGTCTCTCAATCTCTGTAAGGTTGTCAGCACACTGACCACCAGCGCTGCTTGGCTCTGACTTGCCTTACAGAGACGCATTTTCAACTGATTTGAAAAATGCAAATACACAGAGACTGAAATCTTGTATCAGATGTGACCAAGGAAAGGGATTTATTTTTTTTAATGATCAATGTCTCACTTGCCTAAAGGTTATAGCTATGAAAAATTGTCACTTCAGCATACCATAAGCTTTGGACCTATATTCAGAGTCATCATCAGTCATGAGTATTTTTATTTTTTTAAAAAATAACCCTTGTAATTTTTAACATTGCAGTTGAACAGCTAGTACTTTATCAGGCTTCCATGTTAATTTCCAGATGACCTTTTGTGTAATCTAGCTCATTAAAATTGCATTATAGAGATAGCTTTCTTCTTCTGATTTGATTTTAAACACTGACTGCTTTCAGTTAAGAGAATTCAGAAGGAGTCTTTTCTTCTTGTTCTTTAACAGTATCTTGATAACTATAATAGAAGAAATGCATCACCATAATCAGACGTTAGCAGTAGACAATGTAACTGGCTAAAAGTCACTACTCTCTATAGTGACTTCTTTTTTTATTTTTAATTGCCACCCTTAGTGTATGTAATTGTTGCCTTGCCTTGACCTTAAAGAGGAGAGGTGTTAGGTAAATGTATATGAGCACCCACATTCAAGAGAGCCCGTGAACACCTGCTCAGTTCAAACGTGCTGTACAGCACTGAAATATTTCTTGAAATAGGGCTCCTGAGAGTGACCACATTGAAATGGGTTTACTGAAATTCACAGGTGTTTCACAGCAGAATATGGCAGAGTGCTTTCAAAATATAGAGAGTAAATGATACTTGCTTGGGACTATGAGTTGGGTTTAGTTCGGTATTTCTTCATTTTTAATAAACAA
Organism: Netta rufina; assembly: GCF_964035555.1. Lineage (NCBI taxonomy): Eukaryota > Metazoa > Chordata > Aves > Anseriformes > Anatidae > Netta > Netta rufina. The sequence goes on from NC_140130.1 coordinate 14,627,279, forward strand.
AACTGACATACCCTACTATATTTACAAGTGAAAACACTAACCTGTACCTCTGGTAGTCATCTTCATCCTTTTCTTTGCAGACCAGTTCATTGGGGCAGGCCACATTTCCAAGCAAGCTGAGGTACTGTAGTGAGGGCACAACTTCAGCCAAATGATCCAAAAGGCTTTCTAATTCTGTTATGTGTCAAAGGTTGTGGGTTAAGGATTCAATGACATTAATGAAAAAAGCATTTAGAGTTGCATCACTGCTGATTTAAACATACATTTCAATAAATGACAATCAAATTTAGTATGGCATTCAGGAAAATGTCACATTAATTGTTCCAAGGGCAAACAGGGATACACTTCAGTCAGTTTTTTGGCATGGAATGAAAGAATTTGGCTGTTTTGTCATTCTTTTCTCCTCCTTTCTTTCCTAGGTGGTTCGCTACAAAACATTAAAACTTTGACAAAATGATGGATGCTGTGTGGTAAAATGGCTAGCAATTGCTGGAGCCATGAAACTTTTCCAGCATGGAAACAAACAGTTAGTTTCACAGCACATTCATCACTAATATATTCAGTCCACTGGAAAATGAGGTTAAAAAAAAAGTCAAACCACAACAACCCACTTTCACTCTCAGAATATAAATGCTTTGAGTACCACGGTAACACATTTGTAATTACTCAATTAGTATATGTGAATAAATGATTCTCTAAGTGCAACTTGAAGACTTAACTGTTACAAAACATGTATTTTACACATGAAGCTTTGAAGTCCCATGAAGTATTAGATTATTCATTAAAGCAGCCTTATATTTTGGTATTATAGGTTTCAACTGAAGTGTATTCCTCAGAACATAAACAATGATGCCACATCTTCAATATTGTGAAATACATTAAAAACAAACAAAGATTAATCATTACCACTGCAATATTGGTAATCACAGCTTAGGTTTAAGTATAACCACGATATTCAACTATTTGCACTTTATTGATTAAACAAACAAAACAAGTTATTTTGTTAAACTGTAATGTTATAGTCTCTGAGAAATTCATGCTACACATTTGTTTTCTTCCATTTATACGCAAAGGAAAAGTCATGGCTCTCAGAAAATATGCCATATGTATGCATGTATATGGTTTTCAATGTTCAAAGCCTGAGTGGCTTAGACAGCAGTAATAATTATTCAAGCCATTAAAGGTTCTGTTTTTTATCCACTCCTGCTGCTACAAACCACAACTGTTGTTTCAAATCTTCAGTTCACCTGTGTTGCTATTATTTATACTTGATTTATGTGTTTCTCTTATCTTTGTTTCTTTTTTTAGCTGAAATGGAATTTACTTTATTTCTTCACCTCAATATCTTAAGGGCAACAGAAGCAATACAGAATGGAAAGCTCAGCTTCATTGTTAAAAATGTCTTCCTTTTGGTGCCTCAAATTTCGTTTTATTTCCAAATATAAGAACATGCTGACAATTACTAATTTTATTATATTAAAATAAGTATGTCTATACCCATGGTTAATATTTTGTCCCATAAGGTCTGAGGAAATCATACTAAAATATTTTGCATGAGCAAGAAAAATAGGGTTTGGAATTAGTTCTATGAATGGCCACAATATGGAATGTTATACTCTATCAAGCAATCAACTAGGTCCCAACTAGAAAAAATGTCTTGCAGCAACATACAGTATAACTCTTCTTTGTTAGCCAGGATGAAGACACTACCAAAATTTTCATCCTTTCACTTCTGGACCTCTAGATCATATATAAACTTTTGAAATTAAGTATTTTCAGGAAATATGTGGCTGTGATGGGAAGGTCACAAATTCTTTTTCCACACAGGTTCAAGTTTCAAGGCTTTCTAAAAATTTCCAAGGACTGTTAGAGAAGTCCTTGAATCTGGCCCCCTCCCTCAACCAGGAAAAACTTTTAATTTCTTGCAGGACTTTAAACTGCACAAAGGTTCCCTGAGATAAATAGTTTATTATTACAAAAGTCAGTTATTTCCATAATGTTAATCACTCACAGAATTAACTGTTGCAAGGTTTGGATCCCATCTGCCCTGCTGAGGGGACACAAGATGTCCACCATCAACAATTTTTTTCTCCTTTTATGTTGTAAAAATATATAACTATTACTCCCTGGTAATTGGTGAAGGTTTATTATGACAGATGTATTCTAACTCATTTAACCACACAGACTTAAGGAAAATACCAAAACATATTTGTATATGTACTATAGAAGAAGAGCATCAACCTAGATTTGCAAACTATAAGATTAAACATCAAAGTTCCTATTGAAAACAAAAGGGAGATATACCATGCTCACTAAAGATCTTGGGTAACTAACAGTAGTTGATAACCTCCATCTCAAACATCTAAATCTTCCCCCAAGTTGGAAAGTAGTGTCTAGATTTTAATATTTCACATGCAAACTCTAAGCATGGATTTTTGAATCAGAAACTCTCCCATAAAAATTCTCTCAAGGAAAGATGACCAGGAAACACACACCGTGCAGTTCTGTGTGAGACTCTCCCAGATGTTTTCTGTGTTATCGTTTATGCATTTCCATCTATTGAAATAGATGGATATTCAGCATCCTAGTATTATTTCAATTTCAGCTGCAACAGAAGCATAAACATGAAGAACCCCAAGATCAGACAATCACCTGGAATGTAGAAGGTCACTAATTCACATAGAAGTTGAAGCTTTGCAGACTTGGACAGCCTGAAAATCACAGGAGAATAGTAACACTTGAAAATGCTCCAAAAATGGAATCCCAAAGTATTAAGTTTTTCTAAGAAATGATAGGAAAATACAGAGGAAGATAATCAAAAGCAATTTTGAAGTTTTATTCCCAGTTTTCTTTCCACAGTTGCAGCCTAAAGACTGCCATTTTGGTGCAACCAGAGCCAAAGGGCTACAAAATCCTTCTGTGCTAAGACCAGTTTCAGCTCTGTTCCCTCCAAAAAGGAAAGCCACAATTAAATCCACGCACAGTGCAAAGGAAACATTATTTATTTATTTAAAGCTCAATTACAGCAATTTTTTTCTGAACTGATGTTTTCCTGAAAGCAGTATCACTGGTCACCATATGAATACGTAACAGTTTTGATGAAAATACTTACACGTAAGTCTCTATCATTTGAAAATTGTTTTACACTGTTGCTGTTATGACAATTAAAATGCCATGGTGTACCAATCCATCTCCTTATTTAACACTGTTATCATTACCAATCTATTAACACTTTTCTTTCTACAGGATGTTGACTAAAACAAAAAATTCTAAGTTTATTTTTTAAACACTCCAGACCTTTAACGAATAAGCTAAAACATTAATTCTTAGCAATGATACAACAACAGTCCTCTCCAAAAGCACAACCTGATCTCCACGAACAATTAACAGAAACATACTAGATGTATTTTAAAATTTCATTCTCATTAAAAGATAATGAGTTCTTGCACCACTTCCAGTTTTAAATTAGGGAAATATTTACAAGAACTGGGTATCTCTCATATTCAGATTAACTTTTTAAAGCTTCTTAATTATGTTACATGTATGCATACCAACACACTTGTATATTTATAGTAGACTGTTCACAGCATACCTATGCACAAGCACACACAACTGGTTACCATATCCTTTGTTAAGAAAATCAAATGCTACACTACATGTCAAAACAATATCAATGGCATTACTTGGAAAATGCTGTACTATAGTCAGCAGTCCAATTAACCTGCTGAGCAAAATTTATCCTAGAAATATGCATGTTGGACTTTTCTATTGTCAGTGACCAATCTCATACCTATTATCATAGGCTTTGAGGTTCTCAAGAAGGCAAAAAAACAGGCAACCAAAAGCCCAAGGCAAATGACATATCACCCTTCTCTAAGAATTAACTTGTTTTGTAGCAGTCTTGCTGCTCTAAGTGTTCAGGACTAACGCTGAACATCCCCAGACTCCATACTGTTTCCTCTCTTACCAATATTTTTGGTTCATAAATTGCTTTTTCAGCTATTATGAACTGCTGGTGAAACCTACACAGAAGCACAACATCTGATAACAGTTCCTAAATGAAATTATTCTACATAATTGCATAAAAATGCTATGCTAATGTAACTGTCCAAATAAACTAACCTATATATATTTCATATCTCACTACTCAGGGGGGTTATTTGTTTTTGTTTTGTTTTTAATACAATTTGAAGCCTGCAAAGGAAACTGGAATTTCTTTCTGCAACCTTTTCCTCTGACAGCAAATCTTTTTACCAGTCACACTCAAATTGGCTTTATGAGAAAAGTAACCATTCTCTCTCTCTCTCTCTCTCTCTCTCTCTCAGTGCTTTCCAAGTTGTACTGCCATTTTCTTTCAAAAAAATTGTATTCATCTTCTCAATTTTTTGGCCATCCTGCTTTCCCAAAACAGTTAAGAAAGAGCTATTAGCATTCATGGCCTTCTGTAATTACAGCTTTTGGAAGTTCTTGGAAGCAACAGGACAAAACAAGGAGCAATCACCTGTATATTCAAAATATTCACAAAGTGTTTGCCTAGAGAATATCAGAAACATCACACAAAATTCTAGACCACCACACAGAAAGACACAAAGCTGTCACTCAAAAGTCTTCTTCAACCAATGATGTCATGCAGATGCTGTAGTCCACATAGCATTAAAACTGCTGGATAGCACTTTTACCAGAGTCATAAATGAGTAAGGTACCTGTATTTATTCACATTTGAAACATGTGCTTCAATTAAATTTATCACAAACATGATGTAGCAATCACAAGCGATTCCACAGGCAAATAGCCTTGAAGCAGAAGTTACCAATTCTCCTCTGAACGCAGTATGAAAAGATCTTTGCCACCTGAACGCTTTTCCATTAGAATGTGCTAGGTCTTCAGGGTTGGATAACCACAGAAATAGCTTGCAATATGCAAGTATACATCTTCCCCTTCTCTGTGTGCAATAGGATGTCACACACAGTCATTTGTATGCCACATTCTGGTCTGAACCCTATCTGATGGGGAGATAAGGCCTTGACACAGGGCCTTGTTCACTCACTTTAAAACTACCATGCTCAAGAAAGAAAAGGTGCAGCACAGGTAGTAATTAATTAAGTCCATATATCTTGTGGTGAGCTTCCTACATGCTGAATAAATACTGTCTACTGGAGTACAATTAGCTTTCTTTGCGTAGCTGAAGTTTCCAGTGATTTTAAGTGTCTCTCAGAAAGCCCATGGCTCCCAGGTTGCAGATTTAAAGTTTTTAATGTTGTTAGGCATTAAACTGGAGGTATTTGGATAACGCCTTCAATACTTTAACTTTTGGTTAACCCTGAAGTGGTCAGGCAGTTAAAGCTTTGATTGTCCCTTCCAAATGAGCTATTCTATTCAAAGATGAGGAAAAGGAGATATGCTTCTATTTCTGCAATCAAATTACATTTCTGGTGCTCTAGAGCAGTCTATCCTGAAACCATATATCCTTTCTTTCTAAGATTTTTTTTTTTTTGACACTATTCCTTCCACTTGTTGCTCAAGGTTCCAAAGACAACATAGACAACGAAGAATAAAGCAGCAGCTCACCGTTTATAAAAATTCTGACAACTTCAGTCAAACTGGTCCAAATGACCACTATAGAAGAGGAGAAGGCTGTATTGATGACTACCTCTCCTTTTCATTGATGTTTAGCATTAGGCATTCACATTACTTGTTGCTTCAGGTACCTTTCATTCTAGAAGAAAAGTGGGGTTTAATGTGGTTAAAAGAAGGAGAAAAAAGGCTCCACATTCAAGTAAATTCAAAATATTTTACAGCATTCATTTAGGGTTTTGGTTCATCAGGTCCTGTGGCTCTATAACAAGCCACATTCATATTTAACCAAATCTGCATCACTTGGAGAGTTCTCAGAATTATATGCAGGAATAATGCTCTATCTAATATTTCAGTTTAGATCTTTGTTTAGTAGAGATAGGGATCTGTGAACAATAGAAGATATATTGTGTCTTTAGTGTATTCACTCAATCTAAACATCAAGTCCTCAGCACTTAACATAATGAGATTCTAGTTAAAGTCTGGGACTTCTAGGTCTTCAAGCACTTCAGAATAACGTAGGAACAAGCACAATGGCAAAATAAATGACAATCTACAGCTTGGGGTTAGGCATTATGATAAGAATTCCATGAAGACAGACTGTACCACAGGTATGTACTGGTACATTCTTTAGCTGAGGTACTCAATCCATGCTTTTTTGAAAGACTCAAGAACATGTAATCCCTAGATCTGAACCACATTGATAGCTCCCCTTATCATAAATAATGCATATACCACTATTGGGCATTATGCCCAGCTCCGTATTTCCCATTCTGTGGTGTGAAATATTTTGGTTTTCCTCTAAATCATTCAAAAACTAGACTTGGATTCAATGTTTGCATTCTACATCTACAATCAACATCTTTATTCTTTAATGTTAAATGAATGACCAGATTACTGGATTAAGTAAAGAAAGCGAGCTTTTACCTGAGAGAATCTCAGACCTGTTTTATGTCTTTCCTGTCTCTTTTGAAATGAGGAAATGAACACCAACTAATTTTCAGCAGAAAGGTGATATTTTTCAAAATATATCTGAAAAATTACCATTGCTGCTCATTTGGGTAGCTTTAACAAATATTAAAAAGATTGAAACATCCAAGGAAATTTAAACATCTACACTATAAAGTGTAGATCCCATTGTAAGAACAGCCACTGTCAGCACAGTGAACAGCCATGAAACCCAACCCACTGTTACAACCACTGCTATAAACACCTCAGAATAAACCTATGTGGAGGTTTCCTGTGCAATTCTTAGTACCTAGCAAATACAGTTAAAAGAAGTGAGATTTCACATTGTAAGTTTAGGCAACTGCAATTGTGAGTCCACCTCCAAACCCAGCTTCCTAACAACCACCCACCTTAGTCTGTGCTGCTTTTTGCCATCCAGTGTGCCTGACAGAGAAACTAAGATGACAGGTTTCCCAAAGTAAATCATACTATACACATCGGTGACATGTAAACCAAAAACTGCACAACGTTGGTAACAAGTCTTTATGTATTCCACCTATGTATTGGTCTGCATTTTAAAATATTTTTGAACAGATTTCACACTGTACAAAACTTCAGGTATCACACTAGGAAACTTTTTTACACTGTAATTTTTAAATCAGCTTCTTCTGTTTACAGGAGAAAAACTGTGGACTACCTGTAGCTGAAATACAAAACTAGCATTTAAAGACAAAAAATAGTGGAGGATTATAAGTATTTTTGTGATTTAGAGATAAGCTTTCATATTTGTACAGTGTATCTAGACAACACACATATAGCACCATACAATGTGTGAGCCATGTTAAAGGAGTAGAAAGCTCTTATCAGAACTATCTGGATCAAAATAAAACCACAATAAAAGGAGAGAAAGGGCAGAGTACAGTAATATTAAGAGATATCCAGGAAAGCTCTCGCATGAGACGAAAAGTTTTCATGTTATTCTAGTTTTCACACGGGTCAATTTGGCTTTTTATTTGTATGTCTCCTTCTGTCTCTCCATATGAATATACTTACATACACATGGTAATATTACACCAATTCTAGTGTTGTTTCCGATCTGTATTCTTCACTCATTTGTGTCCCTTCTGTAATGCTACTGTCATATATTAAGTGATCTTTCCTGTATTTCATTTATTTCTATTAAATGTAGATTTGAACATTAAAAAAAAATCTGTAAAGAAATGATTGCTTAAAAAGAAGTGATCCAAGTTCACAAGAGCTCTTTTTCAAATATGCTATCCACACTGAAGAGAGGAATCTGGAAGGCCTCTCTGCTTCTGCAGACTGCTTTATCTTCCCTACAAGAGATCACAGTTCCCTAAGGCTCAAAACATTAATGAAGAACAGTGGTTATCTTCTCTTCGCTGGGCAGTTTGTATACATTAGATGCTTTACAAGCACTTCTGCAACTCCTCTGTTAAATTATTGGCAGCACACTATAAAACACATACATTATTTCTATAACCTGAGTAGCTCAATATTCTCAAAGCATCAAAATCAATCTTAAAATTATGAAGTTAAAAAATGCTAGAATAGATCAAACCCTGCTTATCATTATCATTGACTTTGAGAGCTTACCAATTTGACAATGGTATTTTAAGTATGTCTGTGAGACCAACAAAACCTCTTCAAAGAATACTACTGACAGGATTTTTTTTTCCTCTGATTTTGCTGACTGATTTCTTATTTCATTTACCTGTCTTCCCTTTAGTAACTGCAAAGCTCCTCCTTGATACCCCTCCACCCAAAACAGACTTCCACACACACACCCCACACACACTCTGGGATCTCAAAGATGAATTCACACTTCATGCTTTGTAGATGGAAATATGCTGCATCAGACATCAATAGTATCAGCAAAAATGTTCTTGTACGTTCTTCATCAAAGCATGACCAATTCACATATTACTGTAGCAGTAAATAATAAAACAAAACAGTTACTCAAAACCAACCCACAGAATCCTGGTATTAACCTGAAATCTAGCCAAATACTGAGTACAGTTATGACTTTCATGGCTCAAGAGACACTCTTGGCAAATTTCCACGGCCCACAAGTATAAAAGTTACTCTGCTGATTTTTATTTATTTATAAAGTCAAAAATAAATGCAGAAATCATAGAATCTGTAGTTATTATTCTCCTCAGTAGGAGGATTTTGCTTTTTAGTAGGAGGTAAATTGTTCTTTGTTTATGTTGTCTGTAATAAAAGCCTGCACAGCCTTGAGAACAGCCTTGTCCTCACTCTGCAATTACAAGGAGAGGGCTTTCATGGTCTGTGCTCTGCAGGCCTCTGTTGCAGGACTCTGTTGCAGGACTCTGCAGGCCTCAGTTGGCCTTTTGGCCACAATTTGATCACCCTTCACTTTTGTAAAATCATATATTACACAACTTCAAATCTCCATAAGGGTCAAAGTATGGGAAAATGATTTAATAATCAAATCCAAGGCCAGCCCTTGCAGATAATTAGTTTTTACAGACCATTATCTATAAGCCTACAGACTGAGGGCTCCAATTCAGCAGAATATTTCGGCAAATGCTGAAATATTTATTATGAATAAACTTATGCAGGCACTAACTTCAGACATATGCAGCAGTGCCTAATTGGTTATGAACAGACTTGACCATCCATCTAAACATTTTCATGTATTAAGACCTTGATTTGTACAGCATTTCATTTGAATCTGTACAGAGTTAAAACACCAAGAATACACTGACTCGCTTTTAATTGCTGCTACTGCACAGAAGCTACCACATTGAACCTATTACCACCTTCATTAACATAGAAAGAAATATTGCTTTTCTTTCTTTTTTGTTTGTTTTTACTTTACTTTATTGTTTTAAGAGCTATTTGAAGTATAAAAACTTAATATCATTTCACTGCACTCTGTATTCCACTAGAGGTCAGCCTGCAACAGAACCGCAAGCAAACACAGGAACTGCAGCACTCCGGTAGCACTGGCATTATTTTCTTTCTCTATTTTATCTATTAAAAAAGATTTCTTCAGAGCCATAACTTAGATCTCTCACTAAAATGGAGCAACAGGAAGATATAATGGTGCATTTCATTTATGAATGACCTATAATAAATTACTATGAAGTATTCCAGGTGCCAAGCAAGAGAATGCTTTGTCTGCACATGAACTATATTTCACATACTTTAATTTGGCTGACACATAAAACTCATTTGACATTTTGCAGGTATTTCTTTGAAAGGATATTTGGTTCTTGTTGAGCGTTAAGGTATGGAGGTGGGGTAACCTGGGTAACAGAAGGTCATTTCCGAGTAGATTGTTGTCCAAGATCAGCTCTTCCAAGTAACTGAATGTTTTCAGTCCTTCTAGTGACCTGCAAACGACAAAGACAACAGGAAAAATGATACTCCACTAAATCAGGGAGGCCATTATGAGCTGAAATAAATATTTTAACCTTCCCTTTCAAGAGTGGGAATAGTTTTGGTTTGGGCCTGTCAGAAGAGTGAATGACAAGCATTAGTGGCAAAGGGAGTGCTGGCACTGCAACACATCCTTCACATGCTGGCAGGATGAAGGATGGGGGTCACTTAGTGAGTAGCCAGGATCCAAAACAAAAGGCTTCAGATATGGGGCCTGCAGGATGAATTTGTCAATGTCTTGTGCCTTCAGGCACCCAGCCTCGCCTGACCCTAACCTCCATTCCCAAGATAAATAACTCTGTCACAGTTCACCTTCATTCCCTGGACACAAATTTAAGTTGTCATCCATCATTTCTGCCAAGAAATATCATACCCCGCTAACAATAATAAATACAACTTCAAGTATCATTTCTTAGCAGTTACCCTACATGCAATAATAGGAAATGGAAAATGTTTTTATTTTTTTTCTTTTTATTAACCACTTAATTTGCTTCTCCATGAGTCTCTGCAAGCAAAATAAAATGTTCTCTACAAAATAAAATGCAGAATTACTGCAGACAGAAAAGACATTTACTTCCTTTTTGGAACTTTCTGTCCCACTGTCAAGCCACAGGTCAGACTGCAGAGAGCAGCTTTAAAAAGGAGCATTTCACATCCATGGAACATGGATGATAGGTTGAAAATGAACAGCATTCTAGAGGTATTTGTTCCCCTGAGGGTAAAGTATAGGGGGAAAAAAAGACCACCACCACTTCTGGTACCTATTCCAAACTTGATTTTAATGGTTGCACATTCCAGTAGGGGGAAAAAAATATAATAAAGTAAGGCTCATGGTATATGGAGTATACACACAGACACACATTCACAGCTTATTCACCTACCAGACACCTAAAGATATGCTGAGACTGCATGACTTGACAGCTGATCTACTATGCCTACCAGTGGAAAGATCAGCACTGTATCTCTTGAATGTTTTATAATATGTGATGAATAAGGGAGATATGGTCTATACTATTTATTCACTTTCCAATGACATTTATGCTGAAGGGATTTCCCCACCCTTCCCCAGTTCTTGGCAAGGATCAAAATACAGTTTAGGTCCCCATTAAAGAGTTCTACAGGCACTACAACTGGAGGAAAACACAAGTATTATTAGAAAGTATACGGATTTCAAATTAGACAATTTAACATTCATCTGTCCAACAAAAACAAATTACAGCTCTTGTAGATGCAACTTACTGACCACTTATAAATCACAGTTAGAGGGTTCAAACGTTTTTCTCCAGAATATCAAGTCTGTGACCTTTGAACAGAGTACTGTACGTTAAACTTCTAAGTAACACTCAGCAAAACACAGAAACAGTATATTCCAAATCCAAGGACTCCTAAATGCTTCAAGCCCTGTTGACTTGGCATTCGGGAAGGGAGATGGAACTACTGATAATGCCAGGTGGATACCGGGCAGCCAGACCTGAAGAAAATTTGCCAAGCCTACACCCTACGGCATATCTATATTGTTACCACATTCTGAGACTACCATTTCTGAAACTGCAGGAACAAAAGTCTGTATTCTAAATGTACTGAAACTACCACCACAGTAATAGTCACGCTTTTTGCACTTGCCTTTACACAACCTACTTTGGAAAAGTTTGATTCAGCCTGCATGACCTGTACAGTGCTGCGCAGCATGCTGTATTAAACTAGCCATTTCAGCAAAGGGGTCGTAACAGACTTGGCTTTGCCAAAGTCAAGATAAGGAGATCAGCAAACATTTCAGACAGTGCTTTCCCCCCCAAGTACCTTTAAAAGGCAAAATAATCCAGAGGAAGTAGCAGTGAGTTTATCAAGCTGTTATGAGTTTTCATTTCAGTTTATTTGACAAACCTAGTTTAGCAAATTCCCCTTAAATACTCTTTATTATATAAATAGTGGATTATTTCCAAACCTCACATTTTAATGTAAGACTCTGACTTGCCAAAGGAGTTCAGAGAAGGCCACCTCCTTGTCAACACCACAGAGCCTTATGGGATGTTAATAGGTCCTTTGTGAAAAAACATTGTTTGGGCTCTGGTCAGTGTCAACATCAAAATACACATTGTTCCTGAGTTATGTTATGCAAATATAATACTCTTATCATGAGAATCAGCAAATGGTTGGCAACTGGCAAGGAGAAGAAAGCACACATCCAAAACTGCTGCAGGGGAGGCATAAAACAAAATGACAAGCCATGAAGTGGGACAAAAGGCCTTGAAACACTAGAGGGAGTTGCCTATTGAAACAGCCTTTCTTTCACAAGCCTAGCCTGAATACACGGGTACTAGTTTCATAGATAGGCAGAGAAAATTGTGCGCAAATCTCCTTACACCTGTCTGGTTTTGATAATTTTTGCCATGTAATGTTATTAGCTGCTCAGTTAAAAAGGAGCTGTGTTACACAGGGGGTTGCTTATTAATTGTTGTTTTCATGTCATCAGAGCAGTGTGCATTTGGTGATTTAATCAGCTAAATTCAGAGCCCAGGGAGATGGGAGGGGTTGCCACACTACAGAGAGGGTGTAGACATTAACATAAATTTACATCCATATGTTATTTCGGTATTCATTGAATTCTGCTTTTTTCACCTTAAACAGATGAAAAAAACTAGCACCGATGTAAAATTGGAAAGACAGCTGGTAAAGAAATAACGAAAAATGTGTTCATCATCATTCAATGATACTGCCTACAAAATCCAAGGCAACAACATCTATAATCATAATATATAAGGAAATACTGCCCAGCAATTGTACTCTGAAGTTAAAAAGCGTGCATAGAATCCATGGAATAGGTTTTAGGTGACTTGGCAAGTTACAGTGCAAACTTCAGCATGTGCTTCACTTTCCCATCTGCATTACCTGCCTAAGAAAGGATTGCTATTGTAAATTAATATGGAAAGCATTTTGAGAAGCTGAGGTAGGAATCAGTACAAAATACCAGCATTTTTATCGAGGGTAAGATATTTATATTAGCGCACTCCAAGTATTGTCATGAATCCATTACAAAATAGGAGAGGAGAGCATACACATATATACAGCACAGTAAAAAACACGCTAACACCATAAAGGGACAAGTATAAAAAGAGGGAAATCCCAAGGAAGACAAACAGACTAAAATTAATCTGGCCTGTTTTCTCCTAGTTCACAGCAGAAAAATTGTCTCAAAACAATCTTACCACTACAATAGAACCCGCACTGAAAGGGCAGTGGTAAGTAGCTGTTCCCCGGTTTAAGAAAGCTAATAAACATCACTAAGGTGTATTGCAGGTTGCTTTTCCCTGCTCTAATGACATGAAGTGTGCATTATCTCACCCACAGGTACCATCTCAGTTACCTCATTGCAGGGCTCACACTCTGCTCCCAGAGGAGAGCAAGTGCTGCCAAGAGATTTCCATTGCAATTTCCCAAGTCACATCAAACCGACAAAACATCACAACGTATTCAGCATCGTCTCATTCAAATAGAAAAAACTTTAAGTTTCCACTGTAATTAACCCTATCCTCGTTAAGATAATTATGATCAAGCTCCCTGTCACAGCTAATATCACAGCATCATTGCCTATGGCTCACGCTTTGCCCTCATTAGCTTACAAAAACATTACGCTAAACAGGAAACTGACTCCCTCTGCAAAAGGACTTAAGATGTTCTGTAAGCAGACAGTAAATAATCCTTTAGAATACAACGGTCTCAGAAATGTCATTTTATCCACGTCCTTCAGCTAATCAGTCTGATTTCTTCCAGCTTTCTATTCCGTAATTCATTCATGATTTGTAACAAAGTTTTAATCATAAAGGAATGTCATGGCAGAGATTTTTCCCTCTATGTGTATGCATGGCAATTGTCAGCTACACTATTTCATACAGTCCCTCTGGCCTGATGGGGATTTAGTTACAATGAAACTAAAGAGCAGCTCTTCATTTTGGTAATATTTGACAATGAAAACATGAGAGTTTATAAATGAAAAAAAGCAGAAGCCTCTCAAGCAATGGACAAACCTTGGTACTATGTAGCTGTCCCTTTCCAGATCTGTTCAGATGTATATTCTTAAAAGGTGTTTCTCACATCCTACCCCACTCCTCTGTTAATAAGACAGCTGACTCAACTCTAATGACTTTTTCCTCCTGTTTAACAGGAAAAGAGAGAGCAGTTAACAATATGTAAATGAGAGTGTTTGGCTTTTGCCTTTAAATTGATTTGTACTCTGTTGACAAGAGATAGCCATTACCAGAAGTTAAAGACAGAGCTGTTACAAAACAGGAGCTTTTTAAAATGTCTTTTTTCTTGCCTTTTATGTTTTAGCAGATTACAGGAGAGCAGAATCAACATGAGAACCCTCGCGCAAGATAATTTCATTATTTAAAGAACATAGATGTAATTTCAATTTATTTAGCACCTGCCAGCCAAGGCAGACAATATATATATATATTTTATTATTATTATTATTTTACATTAATGAATTACTCTTCAAAAACCTGCTGAGCTTAAAACTCCATTTTGTAGTAAAGCAGAGAGGTGAAGCGACTAAAAAAAGGTGACCTTCAGCAGTTTTCTAAGAGACGAGAAATAAACCCCAGAGCTCCTGACTTCTAGTCCTTTGACTTAACCTCACTGAAGCAAAACAAGGAGTAATAAATAAATTATATGTATATAATACATATATATATATAAAAACATAAGATAGACACATAAATTTAGATTTTTTTGTATTCCCTGGGAATCCAAAACAATTTCTGTTTTACTTGGATTGTTTCCTGTTCAATTTTAATTTCAATTTAATCAGAAATATAGCATACAAACAAAGGAAAAAATAAATGAGCTGTATCCAACTGTTCTTATAATGGAAGGGGTTTGTTGAATCTTCTGTGCAAATTAACTTGTACTGAAGCCTCCGTCCAAGTTCTACTCTCAAACTTGTTTTGGGTGTTCTGTTCTAGACACACCTCTCACCTGTAAGAACAGAAAGAGAACACAACCCATTTCAAAGAAAATAGAGCAACCAGAATTCTGTTCTAATTCCAAGGAAAACACTCTATTATAACTACAAAAATACTTCTAATTGAAGTTTTGTGCATTTCCTATGCATAAAGATAGCAATAGCAAATAAAGATTTATTTTTTTCAGGGTGGTTTTCTAGTTTCAGAAAGCAAGTAATAATGGAGAAGCCTTTTTTTTTTTTTTTTTTTTTTTTCTCTCTCCTTTGTATAAACCAGTTCTCCATCAGGAGAATTCTCTGAAATAGCCATACCATAGCCATGCTGGAGACCATTTTTAGTGTGGGCCATACCCAAAACTAGACCATACAAGTCCTAAAATAGGAATCATGAATTTCTGTTCAATGGAGAACAAGCTTACCAATGTTAACAAAACATAAAATGCTTTGGTTTTGCCTAATATCAGAGAGAATATGCGTATTTTGCAAGATGTATAGAGGAAGCATTCAGCATCACTTCCAGTCAATCTGTTTCCAGCATTCTATTCTTATATAGAAAATATATGGAGGCAGCTCTTTGAATAAAACTCAAGGCCAGTCTGTGAATATGGTCAGCAAAAGAGAAGATAGAAAGAAATGAATCGACCAGAATCATTAAATATCTATCCTTTATAAAGAGCTTACTACTGAGATTAAATCTGCATATTTGAAGTACAAGCTTCCAAAAGAAAGAAGTAAAGATCTCCGTAAGAAAAGATTAAACCTGTGTTATGAACTGAATCTACCATTAGTTTCTGAGTCTTTTCATATTAAAGGTCAGACTTAACTCTCAGACATATAATGAAATGAATATCCATCCCTCATTCTTTTCTTTTCTTCATACACTGAAAGCAAATGAGACTACCTAGGATATTTTATTACCAAAGAAGTTAGACACGAAAACATGTCTATGTTTTATGGAGGAGATTCGTGTAAATGGGTGAGATTCATGTAAATTCAGAATCAACTGCTTTACAGTCTTGCTTTGAGTCTTAGACAGCAAATTCTACTGCTTAAAAAAAAAGCACAAACTATTCAACCCCTGCAAGCCACCACCCATACCTAAACCTTAAAAAAAAAAAAGTCAATAAATAGACAAAAAAAGATAATCTGGCTTTCTGAATTCTACATATTAAGATTTCACAATTCACATTTTGAAACCCTTTCCTACCATTATAAAATATGTATGCAGAATTTTTAACTTTTTTTTTAGAGACAGATTTTGCTATTAAGCAGCAGCTCCTCAAACAATGGAAAACAGCAATGCAGATTCATTTCATCTATCTGTAGAAATCCAGTTATTTATAACCCTTTACAGCTAATGACAACAGACGAGCACTTCCAGAAGCTGAAGCAGACCTTCAGGTGAGGCTCAGTCAAGTATGTATGTTAGTAAGGCATGAACACAGCCAATATATACAAAGTCTTGTAATGAAAGAAGAAGAATTTGCAATGCTAAGGTAATATAAGCTTATAGAGCTGTGCCTTATTAGGGTGCATTATATACCTGGTGAAATAAGTTACAAATCCTCATTACAGTTTCCAGTAGCTCTCATAACCATATGATGAGTCAAACATTGAGATCTTTAACCACCATTCTCTTCTACCAAGACTTCAGTCAAAAAATAAAAATAAAAATCTGGTCTAACTCTATTATGAAGCAACTAGACTGACTGGGTTAGGACTTAAACTCTCTGCTAATTAACCTCTCAAAGTCTCACATTTCACTGTGTGCATTTAATACAGCTCTACTTAAGAGGATATCCAAATAAGAGAGCTCAAGCTGTATCATTCATATCAAGCTTCTTTTTGCTGAATTACTTTTTTATATTACATCTTTAGGATCAAACACACCAAGATTTTATATGATATTACTGCTACAATTTTGTGTAAATTTAAATAAAATTACAATAAATGTAGTGATATAGCCTATGGCAAGCCAGTTTTCACATAAACTGTATAAAATATTTTAAAATAATCCAATATGGATTACAAAATGAGCTCTTAGTCATCTAATGATTGAGCATGTAGCATGTAACAAAATACAGTTTGCAAGACACAGCTAAAAATTACCCAGCATAGAGCTAGTGACTGCAAGCATTCATATTTTATCAAAGGGCATTCTGGAAAAAACACCACTAGGAATTCCTTGCAGTTCAATGTATGCACCACTTCAGCAAGTATGGACTTTGCATCCTTCTGCTAAAATTTCCTGAAAGTATGAATGACAAATAACAAGGATAGAAGAGCTGAGGGGAAAAGCTTTGGATGCAAACATCTCTTGCTTCACGCTTTCTCCCAGTCTTAACATGGAATTCAGTCACAAAAAAACAAATGGCGTCAAAACTCATTAACAAAAAAAGTAAGCAACTGCTGTTTCCTGAACTCAGAAGAATTCAAGGAAGTATAAGTGATTAGAAACAGAAAAAGAACAAATCAGGGTTTAAAAATTATAAACCTACCTGTTAAAAAATAATAATACAACTAAAACACTAGAAATGTATTTATTCTTAAAAGCTCTTCACAGTTCCACATGTTAAGTTGAGAAGCTATTTATAAACCTTCTAAAAACAGTATTATAATGGAAATATGAGCAAATTCAAGCACAAAGGCAGTGCCATAATGAAAGCTGTATCTTGGATCAATCTGTCACTCTGCAATTCAGACAGTAACCTGACCCCTCCCCTTTTGCACAGAGAAGGGGGAGTAACAAGCCTGTAGAGTGAGTAGAGTAAAGCCCATTTCGACTACTACTGTTCAGTGAGAAGGGGGAAAAGAAAAGTAATTTTTCTCCCATCTTCCACAACAACCAAGGCTGAGGATTGACAAGCAAATTGACGCACTGCTCAGAGGGCAAAAGATAAATGTTTGATGAATTGGCCATTGCTGGAGGAGTGATGGGCTTCATATGTGCATAATGGACTAGCTGCCGTTCAATTCAGATTGCCTGCCAAGATAAGAAACCATAATGAATGGACCAAGCGCAGCCTGTGCCATAAGAAAGTATAATCTGACTAGTTTTAATAAACTTAATAAAAAAGATGAAGCAGAGAGAGGCAAGGGGACTGGCCTTTGTGACCAGCTCTAAGAGGTGAGAACAACTAATAGACTGCTCAAGCATGATAGCAGAGAATTGTTAATGGACATAACACTGAGTCTCTTGATGTTAAAAAATATCTTTAGAACAACTGAAAATCATAGGGATCTACATATGCACATAACGTAGACACTACAGCACTTGTTACACAGCATATAACTGTCATTTATTCATTCTTTCCTTCTGCTACTTACCCTGCACTTTTTCTCCCTTATTTCCTCTATCCCCTTTGCATAGTATCTTACTCTGTACAACAAACCAATAATTTTACCAACAACCCTCCAGAATCAAAATGACCTTCTAAGTAAAACCCAACAGAATGCAGGCTGTTTCTGACAGAAAGGTTTTGGCATAGTTTGTACAACTATACCACTAACATTCACTCCCAGTGGAGAAACATCTTTTACCATCAGAAGTGTTCACAGTTGGTGCAATTTCATTTGCTTTTGCAAGCTGTTTCCACCAAATATGGAAAACTTGCCAATATGTCTATAGCAAAACAAACAAACAAACAAACAAACAAACAAACAAAACTTTATGGCACAGACAAGACTAAATTGCCAGTACTAGTCCTTTTGGTCATGTATTTGCTAAATCGGAAATGAATTTCCAGCTGATACTCTTCCCCTCTGTATCTACAACCTCTGTTCTAACCTTCTGCCCTTATGCAGCACCAACCAGCACAAAACAAAATCCTCTACTTTATGTATTCAGATTACCACCCCCTTGATGTCACTTATGTAGCCTGTGTCATATTTTAAGCAGAAATGATTATATGCAAGACGGATGTCTAGTTTTCAGTATAAATTTTATCCAACTGCAAAAGGAAAGTAACTCATTATCAAGCAGCTCAGTAAGGCTCCCACTAGTGAAGAAAATAAAGTTTTACGACAAGAGGGTCTCTCCTGTCTCTCCCTGTGAGTGAGAAAGTGAGTGCAAGAATAAGACAGAAAGGGAAGGCTCAGGAGTGCTGTGTGAATTATAGACTGCCTCTCAAGATTCACAGCTCTTCGTGGTAGGAGGTTAATATTCTCACATGTCATTAGGTCTGCTGGCTCTACTGATGGCTCATTGAATCAGGCAGCAAATTATTTCCTCATGCTGCAGAGGACACCACACTTCAAAGGGAAGGAGCCAGGGTCAAGACGGCTCTCCAGTTCGATTAATGAGTTGGGATCAGCAAAGGTTGCCTGTAGGTAAGAATGTGACTGAAGCTTTTGACAAAGCTGACTTTTTGAACAGGACTTGACCCAGGCCCCTTACTCCCCTCCCCACCAAATTTTATTTCCAACATTTGCCTCTGACTGACCTGCTCAGGCCTGTTGGGATAGTTTTGACCTCCTCAGACTTTGTTACCAGACACAGGAGCTGTCTGCCTATGTTTGATGAGTCTCTCCCTAAAGGCCACACCAGGATCATCAGAATACTTTGGAACTGGACAGCAAAATAAAGTGAAGTAGATCGATACATATATATATATATTTTAATTTTTGCAATAAATTTTTTGAGAAGAGGGAAAAAGGAAAAGAAAAGAATATTTTTTTTCAGTATTTCAGATTTCAGCATTAATATTTCTAAAAATCTGCAGATAATAACACAAAAATTATTACAAGCAAATATATGTTCCAGCTTACATAGATTTGTTAAGAATATTCCTAGCAAATAATGCATTGTGAATAATATCCCTCTAAAAAGTTTTTATTTTTATTGTCATGGTGGCATGAGATAACAGAATTAAAACTTAACAGACACAATATTCACCTTCTTCTAAAAGCTCAAAGGTATCCTTAGGCTGATGTCTCCAAAATGCTTAAATGCATATTTAAATTAACAAAACACTGAAGTGGGATTCATTGCATTACTTTTATACATACATATATATACAATCAACTTAAATTGCCTTTTCTCAAACAAAAATGAGTAATTGAATCAACATGTAAACCACTGTTAATAAGCTTCCAAAAATCACATCACTTCTGATTACTGCAACAAGTGTTTTTTGTTGTTGTTGTTTAGTATTTTATCAATTACACCTAAAAAAAATTTTCACACGAGCTTCTGAATATTTAAAAATTGTTATGTTTTCAGGCTCAAAAGAAATTTATATGATAAATTTGCAGCATATTTTAAAACTTTTAGGTAAATTATCAGCCAAAAATGTTAAAGGATGGCAAAAAAAAATCACTGTTCAAGATTTGCAGGCCGAAGTTATATGCTAGGACAGCTGTCTCTATTGGAAAACCACACTTCTAGTTTTGAAATTAGAATACTTTTGTTTTAAAATGTAGCAAGCAAAAAACAGTTCTGATAGACCTCAAAATACAAAGCTGTGAGATTAGTGCCTTAAAAAGATCAAATCACTTAGGCATCTAATAACAGTTTAGGAAATTTAACTTTCAGTGTATATTTAAAAATCTTTTAGTGATCTCAGAGTGTAAGGCAAATTTTCATCTTTAATCTTCTACGTTTCCTTTTGCATTCAAACCATTATTTGTAATGGATTTCCTTATTGTAACTAGCACTTAAGCCCCAAAAGGGAGTAAACAGATTATTGGATCCATAAAACTTTGGATAAAAGCACAGAATATATGTACATGACTGAATCGAGTAAGAGTAACTAGAATCCTTTCAAGGAGACTACCTAACTGCTAAACAGTACATCTTCCATATGGATGTGCTTTAATTCTAAAATGCAAGTATACACAAGAAAGAGAGACAGCCTTTTCTTTCCATGATGTCTGTGCAATCTCTAGTGAATTGTATACTATGCAAGTGGAAGCTTGCAACACCAGAAAAGCCCTAAGAGGGGAAACACTTCTTCATGGGCTTGTTTAAACAAAATAACTTCATTACAGGGTCTGTCATCTGTGTTAACATTATATCCTGTTTCATCTTTTTTTTTTTTTTTTTTTTCTAGAAAGCTAGCAGCATACCAGAGATCATTTGTGAAATGTATATATGTCTTACATAACAGTTAGCAGGAAGGTATCAATCCTATACAGAAGAACAAGTCCAGCTGGAGTAGCATGAATCTGGCCATTTTGACACTCTCAGGAAGAAAGAGAAAATAGCTGCATTTGGGGCAAGGAGGAGACACTCAGTAGATACAAAGCAGAAATAGAATCACCATCACTTTCCAAGCATCATCACCAAAGCTTCTCATTTTAACTCCAAGAATGGCAAGAAGGGATAGGTAGAGACAGTACTAAATCAGATGGTGATAGAACTGAGAAGATGCATTGCTGAAACACCTGGATCTGAAGCAGAATCTCCCGGAAGCCATTTCAGGAATCCTAGAGAAGACGGATTCAGCAATTGCAAAGGTGCTAAATATATTCATGGGTCAAGTTTTGTATTTGTTCTCGTTTCTACTCCTAAAACTAAAAGTTTATGGTTGCGTCTTACTAAATATAAGTTTGTTTTGCTTTCAGGCATATCTAGTGTTTGAGGAGAAGGTAGTACCAATTAACAGGGTACAGTGTTTCTAGAGAGGCAGCAAATCTAAATAAAGACAATAAGAACAAGGAGTCCTGTACCGAACTCAAGATGAATTAGAAGGCCCAGCTGCAACGAGTACTGTTTTATACCAACTTGGATACAGTCCATCTGGGGAACTGTCGAGGCAATTATGGAGTTTTGGAAGGAACTCGTAAACTCATAAATCACCCTTGCAAAGAGCAGAAAGCAAGGAAACACCCCATGACTTTTGGGAATCATTACCACACACTGGACTCAATCAAACAGCGTTGCATGATTACTGCCCAGGACTGTTTGTACAATTTTTGTGTGTGTGTGTGCAACTGGGCCTTATGGTAATCCTGTTAAGATTTATATATATAAGTTCAAATTCAGAGATAAGCATATGCTTATAACCTTCCCTGATCTTAATTTCTGATAATGCTTCAGTATAGTCTGTTCATTAATTCTCTCTAGTCAATGTTGGGATTTTGTTTTTGTTTTTACCTTCAATTAAACAATAACTGCAATATGCACTAACATTGTTTACATAACTTTTTACATAAGTAAACAGCAAAATCATGGTCAAAACAAAGAAGGTTATTAGTTTACTTTTAATGTTCACTTTATTTTTTATTTTGGTTATTTTTCCCACTGCTCATATTATGCAAAATAACCAGTGATATTAACATGTTACCTCAGAAATGGAAGCAAAGTATTAAAGGGTTAAATGCTTTTTTTTTCAAAACAACATGCTAGGATTCAACCTCTGAAAGGACAGATTGTCACTCTTGAAAATGCGAGCAAATAAAATTTCCTAGAAATGGACATGATGGACATTTCTTTCAATTCAATAGGTCATTAAAAAAAAGGAAGACACCTCAGAAAATTCTGCATAGTGTCCTGTTGTTAGGATAATGGCTCTGCATTGCTACACAGCAAGTATATTTAAAATTGAACCATATAAAAAATAGGCAGGAAAAACTAGAAGATGATAATCTTACAGCCCAAGAGGATAGACTAGAGAATCCAACATAGGGGCTGGTTTATTAGTGGTGCCTCCTCTCCTCCCCCACATCACTAAATTAGTAAAATTGCATAAAATCTGATTAGCAATGTCCAGTCCAGTATAAATCCCACCTTTAAAAGATACACAACCATGTATTTGATAGACTATGGATGAAGAAGGGGTTGATGAGCAAATAACAAAATACACTTTTAGTTGTCATGGTGCCTGTACTTTCTCAAATATGCTTCACACCTGAGAGCAATACAAAAAGTCCTACAATCACCTTACAAAGCAAGGGAACCACCCTAAAGACTCATGAAGCAGCAGAAAATCCTGTAGTACCTTGGGTCCTCCTGAGCAGCATCTCAGAGACACTTACCCTGGTTAGTGATGGAGTGACCTGACAAGGAAGAGTCACACTGAAAACACAAGCTAGTGTTAATGCTCTATGCTGCCCTGGAAAGACACTTGGGAAGGAGTTTAGCTGTTATTTTTCCATGTCTAATGAAGAGATACAAGCTTCTCCACAGCATACTTGAAGAAAACATACGCTACAGGTTAGGAAAAGGCAAGCAAAAGGAAGACAACACTGAACTTCTAAGTCTTCTTTCTTTCATGTCTTACCATCATACCAATACATACAGAGCCAACTGAGGAACCAGAAGAGGTCATTCTAAATAGCATTATTTTAGAATCAACCATATTTTCTATCATGGCAGAATAAAAACAAAGACCATAACAAATGGAGATTGAATGCTGAATTACAGGTAGAATAAACTAATGGCTGAGGATGTGCTATTATATGCACTATCAAGCAATTCTTTAATTCTTATATGCACTTAACATATTTTGAACATAAAACTCAATATAAAACTCAAAGTCTGTAGATCAAAGCCATTTTTTTTCAAGCTTTAGTTGCTGAGTAAACACTGAGTAAAAAATTTAAAGATGTAACCGAGAAGAGAGGCCTGATTATTTAAGCTGCCATGGCCTCCAGATTTTCAGTCTTATTATCTGTAAAAAGAAACACACAAGTGGTTGCAACTTACTGTGCTTGAATCTTCAGAGGGTAATACAACCTTTAATAAAAATCAAGTTAATAAGAAACCCAAACCCTACCTCTTCAAAGAGTACAGATAGCACTTGACTGACTGAGTTGAATAATAAACCTGATGCCACTTAGAAATGCATCTGCCTTCCCCTCAGTGAAATGGTTGGGCCTTGCTGTGTGGAAGTGCTGGAGATTCCTGAACATCAATTCATCCATTTGAAGTCTACATTGCAGTCATCAGCATAACTTCGAACTATGCCATATGCTCACTATTTGCCCATAGAGGAATCTGATGACAATTAGATTTCTGAGGTGCACATAATTTGCTCAAGCCACAGAAATAAAGATGCAATTTACCTCACGCATTCTAATGTGAACACAGCCAGAGCTTGTTGACAGAAAACACAAAAGTATCACTGCATACATGCGTATGAATTCGCCCTTACTGACGCAATTAGTTTTAAAAAATAAATAAATAAAAATTAAAGTGGCAAGTCCCAGTCCTCACATTACCGTACCTCCAAGCACAGTCACAGGGACCACAAGTCGCCAATGCTTCTCTGTTTCCAGAGACCACATCAAAGCACCTTTGCTGCCTCATGGCCTTTTACACAGCAACTTCAGCCACTTAGGAAAAAATGGCTAAATAAAGGCTTGGACTTAAAACATTAAAAGAAATAAATTGACAAGATTTTGTCTCAAAACCTTGTCTTGTCCTTACTGAAGGCTAAAATAAACTTAATTTTTGTTAAAATTAAAGCAAAAATTAAATCATCTTATTATGTAATTGGAACTAGGCCTCCGGCGCTAGCAGTAAAGAAGGGATTAAGGCCTGCACCACCTGGGTTGTCATTCTCATGGGCCCCATTACCACCCCCTTATTCGTTTTTATAGCCAACAGATTAAAATGCGAGCGCCGCAATCTTTGATCTTTCACTTGCTGACACAAATCCTTTCAAGCCTCCAACGTTTTCTGCTGAGGTAATTAGTACTAATTAAAAGGTTTCCAACAGCCTTTGCTCTACTTTTTCCCTCCAAAGAAATTGCTTTTACAAGTGCCTTCCATCTTTGAAATGTATGCATCGTTCACTTTCTTCTTTATCTGACTCTCAGAGATCAAGTAGATTAGTGACTCCATTATTCCCCAAGACAAAGCCAAACAACAGGTTTTTACTATCTCCCTGACCTGTTGAGGTGCAGGGTTTATATTCAGAAACAAGTGCCTATGCTTGTATTAAAAGACAGTCCAATTATGCACTAACAGATACAATGCGGGTTTCTACATTTAAGAATGGACATCATTTAAAAATGTAGTGTTTTCTCTGAAGAGAGAAAGGCAACCGTTCACTAATCAAACTGACAAGTTGTAGAACTAATAACAGGTCTTGCTTTGTTTTCTTTTCTTTTTGTATGTTTGTGTATCAGGAAAGATGCAAACAATTTCTTTCTCTTCTTTCCCTCTCCTCCCACCCTTTCCTCCCCTTTCTTCCCCAATTTTAATTTTTGATTCATATTTGCGAGTTTAAAAATATAGTTTAGGGAGCACCTCCTTGAAAGATTTTCAAAGTAGAGAAAGTCCTGTCTGAAGTAGATTTTGTTACTATAATTAAATAATGTGCCCTGTTACAAGCACACTGACGGCTGGAAAAATAATTACTGAGATGAAAACACTGTTTTATAGTATGTCTGAAGTACTAATGAAAGTCCAAGATTAAAAAAATCTAAAAGGAAAAAATGAACAGCAAAAATGAACAATGCTTTGCATTGAGAAAGGGCTATGTTTTGAATTTACAGGTTTTCAAATGATCGTTCAATCGACATGAGCACTATATGGATCATTTTTCTTTATGAAAACCTGGAAGCTTTATGCCTGCTGTGATAAAAATAAATTACACTTCATGCAGCAAAAGTGCTATTCAAAAAAGAGGACAGTTCTCAAGCTCTTAAAGTTCGCACTTCCTATTGAAAATGACAGCAGCTCTCTCTCATGCTGTAGTATCTCTGGCACAATAGATCAGAAATCATACACAGAGCCACAAGAGGCTATCTAACTTATCATTATATGCACAGGGGTCTATTCTCCTCTCGCGATGCAAGCACAAGGCTCCTGCTGGCACTAATGGGAGCTACACGTGCATATCAAGGACAGAAACAAAGCGACAGTGCATCAACTCTCCTAACCTGAAGTTACAAAAGTTTTTAAATAGCCAGAAAGGAAAGTCAATAAATTGTCTCCTGTTCATGCCAGCTCTTCTACTTCACTTTCACAACTATTCTACTATGGTAGTAATTTCTTTTTGTGTAACTTTCCTCGAGAGGATCTAAAAGCACTACAATCTCATCAATTCAGTTTGTGTTATTATGCCCCTGTGAAGTCAGTTTTATCTGACATATCTTGCCCAAGGTCATATGGAAATTATATGACAGGGCCAGGAATTGCACACACTGGTATCCTGGTAGTTCCCCGTTTTAACCAGTAGGCCATATTCCTCCTCTGCATGCACTACATCCAATAGTAGTCTTAGAAGCAGGAGCTAAGATAATCCTCACAGCCATGGAAATGCTGAAAAAAGATCCTTCACCTTTTTTGAAAGACTTAAGTCTTTCAAATAAGTTGTTATACATTCAAAATACTACATGAAGCAAGCAAAATCAGAAGTCTGTGAATCATCTAATGTAGTGGTTCCAGTCTCCTCACCTTCTTAGCACATGGTCACCATTACCATAAAACATGAGGCCATCCCTGCAGAACCAACATGAGTTAAGACAATACCATACCTTAGTTTTAGGCACGCACAAGTGAAGCAGATCACGTGGAGCCCTCACCCAAATCTGGACGAATGTGAGAGCCAGACAAACATATTCACAGTCTCTTCCTTCAGAGGTGTCTTTAGAAGCAATATAGCTATTTTTACAATTAACATAATGTATCTTAATACAGGTTTTCACATCTATTAAATGTTAAATTCTTAAATTCCAATTAAATTACAAATTCTGAAATTCATAAGAAATAGGAATTTGGACCATAGCATGGAGGAAATTGGATTTAATGAAAACAAGGTGAATATATATGTATGTATGTATCTTTCCATATGCCAGAACAACATTTTACATTGCTACTGAGGTGATAATATGTAACCTGATGGAAGCAACCTGCCATATACTCGCCTAGTACTAAAATAGCTAGTGATTTTAAAGCTAACATTACCAAAAGACTTTTGAGAGAGTCTTTGGGTCTCTCATCTTATGTAATCAGAATTTATGAGGAAAGAGATTTCACCTGAAAAACAAAGAAAAAATCTAAGATGATAACAGAGAAGGTGGCTATATAGAAAGGGGTTGCTGAGATTAAAACTGATCTCTGAGATTATCAGTTGCTGATAATTATTAATAATAATGCTGAGATTATCTATCACTTCAACAGGACCACTCTCATGGACAAATTTGGATGAGTAACACCACAATATACAAAATAATTACACTGCCTTTAAAAATATAAACTGCCAAATTACTGCCCCTTCTTTAATTTGAACTTTTCATGTTTATTCTTGGTTTTGCACATACAAACTCCTTTCATGTTCATCAGAGATACCTTTTCCTCAATAGCTGTAATTCTCTCAAGAGCAAAAAATTAGAGATGCAACTTTAGGGAAAAGAAAATCCATAATCATGAAGCTCACAATAAAATGACACGCTTGCAGCACAGTAGGCAATGTTAACATACATATTATAGCAAAAAAAAAAAGGAAAATGAGTGTCATGTTTAATGCTTCAGAGACTCTGGAAATGAAGCTATCTCAATATTTACTAAATTGATCAAAAAAAGTAAAATGACAACATCTGATAGACTTCTTGATGAGAAAAAGTTGTTTGGCTACTTTACAAGCTTTTTAGGTAACTGAGGATTGATTTAAATTCCAATGGTATCAGATCAATAAAGAAAAGGGACAAAAAGTCACTGTCTTAGGTAGGTATTCAGTTGAGACTCTTTCCAGACGGTAAACAGTTGCTGTAGCCTTAAGGTTTAATCTGTCATCTACTATGTGACGCAAGGATCATAAGCATCTAGCCTTTTAACATATATGAAAAAGAAGGGAAGAAAAGCCCTCCCACAAAAGAGATATCAGATGAATTTTTGATACTCATAAAAATCGTTCGTATTGACTGAGGTGGGGCTGTGATGAGGGAATACATTATATATACTGCATCCTAAGTCTTCTACCTTCTTCTTCCCCACCCCAAAGGGTAAAATAAAATAAAATACATTAATAACATTCAAATCTACCCTGCCATCTCAATACAGTGTGCATGTGATGAAAAACCAGTAAAGAAACATTTCAATTTGAAGCTTCCAAGGGGTAATTATAAACAAGAAGAAGAGAAAAATATTTTTGAAATTATGAAAAATACCTTGACAGTGACTCCCTTAGACTCACATTTAGGCCTTGAAAAATATTCTGCCAAAGGGTGCATTTTGACAGGGAAAAGATGAAGAGTGGAGAGAAGAGGCAGCAGTCTGTCATAATTGATGATACTGCAATGCAAGTTGAAGTCAAGACTGAATATTTACAAAACTCATTCAGGGTGAGACTTTTAAAAGGGGGAAAAAAAGCTAACAAGCAAACGAGGATGGACCCAACCTTTTGAAAACACAGTGGGACTACACCAACCAAGATTAATTCAATACAGTCAATACAAACATATCACATATGCAAAATAATTCAAGGGACTTTTTCATAATTCAGTATTGTATGAGCTTTAATACAAACCAAAAATGCTGGAAGATTGGGGTGGGGGGATCTGTAATCTGTAAGGCCTTATTTGGAGATACATTATTTTAACCCATTGAAGAATGACACAGCTGAGCTGAGTGACTTCTGTTACAATAGGACTCCATTGCTAGAATTTTTGACCCCAAATTATTGGTTTAAGCCAAGCTCAGGCCATCAGTTTGCAATTTTACGGTGTCATAATAATTAAGCCAATCTGAGTATAGATTGCTACAGTCTTAAATTCCTATTCTTTGCTTTTACTATGAGACCTCACCCCTTCCCTTCTGTGGCACGCTGACTCACATGAAATCCTGTGGTTACACCATTCAGGGATAAGATGCAGTCAAAATTGGCCTGAAAGGAAAGGCAAGAAGGCGAACTGCCGCAAGCTAAACTAATATGCCTACTTTGTTACTAAAGAGTATTTGATGGACAAAGTGACTATGTATTTTGCAGTCTTGGTCCAGCTCCAAGTGGGGAGGTTCTTGAAGCAAATTCATCTGGTACTTTTGTTATCAAATGCAAAGCGAAAGACAGATTCAAAATGAGCGTGGAGACTAAACTTGTCTAATTATTAACAGTGATGTGTCCAAGGTCAGGGCAGAGATTCGCCACTAAAGCAAAGCAATTCTGTTCCCTCCTCCATAGAGATCATGAAGCTCATCTTCAGAAGTTGTCAGTTTGGAACTTTTCAACAACAGTGAATTCAATTTCATTTAAACAAATACAACTAACCCTACTCCCAAAGCGTGATGCACGTGTCTTGATACTAGCGATAAAAGTTGGGCACAGACGTATGCAAGGCAACAAACCATCTAAATGTGAGTTGACCTAGCACTTATAAAATTGATAGGAATTACAAAGACTACAGGAGTAAACAGGGTTTGAACTAGTATTAGATAGACATCAATAATGATGCCATATTTATTACTTGGAGTTTTAAAAGTTAACAGTTTGGGAATATAGTCTCCATATTTGCCATGTGTTCTATCTACAGGACAAATTTGTAGCCCCATACATATATATATATATACACACACACGTATACACAATGTATATACACGTACAATGAGCTTTTTTTTTTTTTTAATAAATAAAAAAACGTTTAATGTATGTTTCATATCACTAAAGAAACTTGTCAAAAAAACTAGAATCTTTCTTTTCAACAATTGTTAGGTCTAAATTGCCTGACGAAAAAAAATTCTCTCCATGTTCCTCATATTCATTATTTGCACAAAGAAAAGGTGTGTATAAACATATAACAATAAGGCATAAAAGTGAGCATGAAATACGTGCCTTTTAGTCCTGAAGCTGTAGAGGCAGTTTTGCCAAGGCTGCTCTCAAGAAAACCCCATCACACAACCTTTAACACACCGTATATTTCTAATTTTCCCATTAATCCATCCTCCTCCAAAATACTTAAAGTTTAGAGCTAACAGGGGCCTGGCAAAACATCCATCCAGGCCATCAGAATGTGTAGCTCCCCTATAACATAAATTTGGAAGTACACAAGAAGCAGTTATCCCTGCATTACAGCTGCCATTTCACTAAAAATAAACCTAAATAAATTCAAATACTGCTTTTCCTCCTAATAGGAAAAGGAGAGCAAAGAGGTAAGATACTTGCCCTGCAAAAAGGTAATATAGGTAATAAGGTAATATTTTCGGGTTTTCCAATCACTTCTAATCTAAACGAGGAAAGGAGAGAAGAAATTAGCCTTACACTGTAAGGTTCCAAGTATAGTAGGAAGAACAATGCAAATAAATGGGATTATATTTTTTTGTCTATTGAAAGGAACAAGAACAGCATCTATTAAAGTAGCTAGGAAGCTAAAAGAAGTATAATTTCTGTAGTGTTTCGTTTAACTTTTGTTTGCAGACCTCTAGGTTACCATGATTCTTCCCCAATATTTCAAAATGGAATATATGTAAAAACACATAGGTATGTTTCTATTTTCTCAATGCTACAGATACTTTGCATTGGTACTTCAATGGTCATACCGTCTAATAAACTGAGGGGATTCTGTGAAACAATTATTTTCTTACTGATGTTAGAATCTCAGATTTATTTTTTCTCTAAATTTCACATATATCCAGGACTGCATTTGTATTATTTAACAAGAATAAAAAGGATGTGAAATTTCAATTATTGATGTATATTGGTGGTTTTTACAGTGACAGACTACATGCATTACTTTAGAAGACTTCAAGTAATGACAGGCATTTTTAATTTAAAGAATGAGCACAAATGAAACCTGACTAATAAGAATATACAGAAGTGCCAAATCCATAAAATAAATGCCACAGCTGATACTAAGATATGCACGGATTATATAACAAGAATTTTGCACACACTTTTCACACAAACTCGTTATGACAGACATATAACAAGAAGATATTGCAAAAGCAAGTTATTCATATAAAAATATTGTGGTAACATTATTTGAGCTTGAAATAGAAGCTAGTAAGATTTTCTGTCCATGAATGGAGTTACACTCAGGATGAAACAAGTACGACTGCACAAGAGATTTGCTTTTAAGGTGCATGCACTACCATAAACCCGCTTTAGATCCTAAGTAATGAGCATTCTATAAAACCTCAGTTATTTGAATTTTGCTGTCAATTGCTTTCAATTTTAAAAGGATTTTCTTTAATCCATTATTCTTGAACAAGGTAATGATTTTTTTATTTTTTTATTTTTTTATTTTTTTTTAGAATTCTAACACCTTACCATTGCCATGTTAGATAAGAAAGTGTCAGGTGTTCTTCCAGATGCAGTTTATTTGTATTCTACAACTAAATCAAAGAGTATTCAGGGTGCCTCCCACATCTTACACTCTGCTTACTACTTGCAGACAGAATGTCCTTAGTGAATCACCAAGTGGAGTCGGCACCATCTAGTAGATCGCAAAAGAAACACTCATGGATTATACTTTCATATTATCCTTGAAAAGATTAGAATAGTAGTAAAGCATATTTATTCAGTGTTTTAAGACAGCTTCAAATGATCTGATGCAATAGACATTTTCTTCTGAAAAATAAAAAGGGATGAGATAATGCATTTCAAGGTCAATTGAAACAAGGGTGCATCAGGAAAAAAAAAGGTGTTTAAACCACAGCAGATTTAACAGCTTAACCAATAAAGCTACTCTAGCCTTCAGTCAATGGGAATCAAAACAATGATTTCAAACTATTTTATTCAATCTACAGGCAGGATTACTAGGTGATAAAGCTTTTTCCTTCTTTTCTTTACTGAAGAAGCAAACGTTTCTCCTATTTTTGAGGATTTCTTTCAGTAAATTATGCACCCTTTTCAGGACTACAGCCACAAGGACACAGACTTTC
This sequence comes from Netta rufina, assembly GCF_964035555.1. NCBI lineage: Eukaryota > Metazoa > Chordata > Aves > Anseriformes > Anatidae > Netta > Netta rufina. The sequence continues at coordinate 14,658,958 of NC_140130.1, forward strand.
TTTGAAGTTTGTAGGTGTATGTCCTTGCATTTATTACCACAGGGCAAAAGTACTTACACATATGCTCTCTGGAAATCTGAAGTTGTAAGGAATTTTGATATTATTCTTTTTACTAAAACTGATTTTCAAACCTCCAGTAAGCCCCCCCACAAGTATCTAAACAGCACTTTTTTTTTCCTTCCTCAAATGAAGCCATTTGCTAACATAAGCAGAACAAAGGTTGATGACCCAAAATACAATAAATTGCTGCATTCAGATTCTTTATGATCATTGAGGGTTTTCCTTAATAATCTGAAAAGTACCTATGAGGAATTTAAATCATCACGTTTATTCAAAGTTTTTCTTCTCTCTGTCCCTGCTTTCTCACCCTCTCCATGTATATGTCGACTTGCTGAAGTTTATAAATCCTTCAAAATAATATTTTAGCTTTTCATAGCAATTAACATATTAAATATCAGTGTACAAGTGGACTGTACAAAGCAATTCCATAGTAAATTAGTCTGAAAATTGCCTTAATTGTTACGCTAGAAGATGTCCTCTACGTTTTGTCTCAGGAGAAAAGATCTTTCTGTCTAAATGCCATTATGTGTCATCCTAGCTGAGCCTCCTGCCTAGCGGGGACATTGAAGTTGTACAGCAGGAGCCGCTTCTCAGGCTTTAAGAACTACAGTAAATCTTCAAACAATTTATCCAAACAAAGGCCAGTGTGTGGAGAGAAAAATACACGGGAAGCAGATGAATAAGCAACATCAATTATGGGGGGGTTGACCTTTCTGCCCCACACCATGGCACAGATTTCACACCAAATCGCAGCAGATTGAAGTTGACATGCCTGGAGTGAAAACACTGGTCCTCACAATGTTGCCACTCCACAGAGCTGTAGTAGGGAGAGGAGGGAGAAAATGAAGAGAAGGGGAGGGGTGTGTGAATGAAAAATCACGCATAATGGACCCGGGTTTATTTTACAGAGAACAAAATGGCTCAATTTGAGCACTTAGACTGTCGAAATTGGCTACTGTGAGATACGAGAGGTTCATCCAAGGGGACACTTGAATCAGGTGGCTTCAGTAATATGACCTAGGAGAAAGGATGGGGAGAATAAAAGCAGTTCTTAAAAACTTGTTAATGTTGTTAAAGAGCACACCATTTCACATGTTATATACATAAATACATATATAATTTTCTGTACACGATTACAGCAGCTGAGATTTGCCGCCAGTCAAAACAAAAGTGACCAGCCTAAAACTATTTTTACAGTAGCAAAAAAATACTCTCATGCAGCATTACTTTGCCACAACACAAATGCAATCTAACAATAACAAATCTGCCTACAGTTATCATAGCTACATTTTGAAAGATTCACGCCCTACCCCAGGAAGAAATTGCCTTTACAGCCAAGGAAAAGCCAGACTGACTAATGTATACTTCAAACTACCTCAATTAAAATTCAGGTTTTGGCCTTTAGAACAGTCTATTTAAAGATTTCTTTTTCTAGATTGTCCGTAGACAGATGATTATTAAATATTTATAAGTCTTTGAAAAGGATTGAGTGCTTTTGCTTTGTTTATTGTGCAAAGCTCCCCCTCCCTCTTCTTTCCCCCACTCCTTCTTTGAGGGATCTATGAGTGATCATTTTATTTGAATACTTCATCAGTTGGTTAGTGCAAAGACAGATCAGTCAACCCTATGCAGGCCATTTCACATCAATGGAATCTGTTAACACGGCTGCAATAATAGCCCAAGGTTTAATATGGAGTCAGATCAACAGCTTTTGTCTCATTCCGGAATGTTTCAATATACAAACTGCTACTATTTCATATTGATAGAACTAAACACCAGTTCTGGTTCAGATTGAAAAAGATTAAAAATAGATGAGCTTACAGTAACATTTACATTGATACTAACCTCGGTTACTATTATTACAAAAATTCAATATCAATTTACCAGTAAATTTTACTGCTTAACTCGGAAGTAAATGTTTAAGGATATTTGTGATGTCAGACCTTGGAACAGTAAACATTTGCTTATTGATGGTGATAGCACTCTGAATTGGATTTTTCAGTTTTCATCGCTGTCAAGAAAGCTACCACCTCTTTCTCAAGTATCACATATCTAACACACTTTTGCAAAGCCCTCGTATCTTAGATATCCATTCAATCTGGATGAAAAAGAACCGAAGGAAAAGTCACAGCACATGTAAATATGCCACTGTGCTTTCTCAAAAATCTGCAAATAATTTCAGAATCTGCCAATGAAATCTCATAACATGACCACACATTTTAGATTCTCCGCTGCTACTAGGAAAAAACACCTTTGCCATTTATAGGTAAGTTATCTGCAAATAACTATCCTAAATACATCCTTCTATTTTAAATGTAGTGTAACATGTAGTACAACAAAGGGACTAATTACAAATGTTAGCACACCTTATAACTTCACAGTCAGGACCAATGTTACTAGAGAGTTGAGAGCCATTTTCGTAAAATTTAGAAGCCTGTCAGGCTGGCAATACAAATTTCATGATTTCTAAATACAGCAATATTGTAAATTATTTGATTAAGCCCCAAGAGCTATCCCCATCTTAAGAACTGCTGTTCACCTGTGAAAGCATAATGAGCAAGAATACCTTTCTGCTGAGACTGACCAAGAGCTCTCACAATAGCTGTCAGAGGTGATCTAGAAATCACTGTAACTAGAATTTACAATGGTGGCAGATACAGGGTAGACAAATTGCAAACTCTGAGTGGATAAAGTTCAGTACAGTGTTCTGATCTCTAACGCCCTGGTTTTCTTTAAGTAAACATTGCCCTTGCATCTTTTTAATTACTTCTTCTAATTACTCTTTTTTATTGTTATTATTATTATTAGAAAACTATTTGAGGGAGAGCTTTTGGTCTGGTTTATGTCTGTTGCTGAAACTATACTGCCTCTTTGCCTTTGAGCACAGCTAGATCAGAGTCTGACTACCTTACCTGTCATGAATCTTGAAAAGAAGGACTCCAGGAAATTCTGTTATTCCCTCTCTAATTCACAACAGGTCGGTATCACTTTTGCTCCTTCCCTATCAATTCCACATATTGTGCCAGCAGGTCTGCTGGTTGGCTGATATATTTAAACCACCTGGTTCTTTGATGCTCTACCACAGTGACAAGCATCTCAAAACACATTGTACCTCTCCAGCCCTCGCAAGCACAGTGAACCAAGGAGCTTCACCCTCAAATTGTAACTTATAGGCTACAGTGAGCAGGTCAGCCTTTCACAATTATAATGTAAACGGGACAAGACTAATCATCAGGAAAGACAAATTAAGGCAGACACCCTGTGCAAGATCAATCCTTGTTAGTCAGCCATCCAGCCGGAGGCACATTTGACAGGTGCTCTGGGGAATCCAGAGCTCTGGAAAAAGCACTGAGGAGTGCTCACTGCCAAAAACGGACCTCGAAAACAACCAAGAAAGGAAAACCTTAGCATTACTTAGTACTCTTGGGTACCCTGTTATCTAAACTACCTCCCACAAAAGCATAATATTTTCAGTTTAAAACTATTATAATCACAAGGTCTCCAAGTTTTGCATGTCTGCAAAGAAAAAAAAAAAAAAAAAAAAAAGTAAACCCAAACCAACCTGCTCAGCTGACAGATGAAAGTCAAAACACTCAAAAGAAGGCAGCTTCTACAATCATATGGAACTGCTTGGCCCTTTTGCCTCTGCTATTGTTCCTTTTTATTTGATTTGATTGAAATCAGAGAGCTGGGGGTTAAGGAGAAATTATTTTTGTTTCATGCTGAGCTTGGGTCATTTTCCACATTACACAGGCAGGCATCCTAGAAAGGAGAGTGCTTAGAAAACAAACACGAAAAGGGTTGTGCATATCCTGTCTGAACTAACCCTGTCTACATAAGTCCTACAAGTAATATGGTCCCAAGCCTACAGCATAGTAGTATATACATGTGTATATATATATACATATATATGCACACACAGACAATCCACATATACAAGTGCGTGTTCACATGTGAAGGTATATATTAGTATGTCCTACACAGAGAACAGACATAGGTTCAGTGAAATAGATTCTCCAAGCTACATCTATAGTCCATTATATTAAAAGTTACCAGTCATTTGACAAGACTAATACTTATGCAAGGCATAGTAGTAGAAACTGTCTTCATTTCTAAGATTTCACACATTCTCTAATTAATTCAAGGGGACTTACAGTTTTAGATAACATTCTTCCTTTTATCACTTGCCATCTAGCAGTTGGTATAATGTCAACACTTACATCTTTTTTTTCCAACTGAAATCATTTTTAAAACATTTTTATCCTAAAATGTTCGCCTCGATTTTTCAAAAATTATCTTAAAGATAAGAGATTTCTTTCCATTTCAGTCCCACAACAACGAGAATGTCAGCACAGCTTTTTTGACAGACAAATTATTGAATCAAAGAAAGAATATGCCATTAAGCCCACAGGTTAGGAAGTGTCAGGAATGGTTTAAAGAGATATCCCATTTATCTTCAAAACATGCACGGAATGTCACTAATGTGTGTTTATCATGTATAATCAGACAAAGAAAATATCGAAATAAAGTACTCCTGCATACAATAGAAGTCTCCTTCCATCTCTCAAGATATCAGTGCTATTCAAATAGAATAATAATGATGAAACCTCCTTTCTTGAAAATGGAAATCAAGTGAAATGTAGATAGAAATGATTTTTTTGTAGTTGATGTACATTTCTAAAGTGCATTAACAGGAAATCCAGAACTTTTTAGGTCAATTATATTGTCAGTATTGTCAATGCCACTGAAATGAATACCTAAGCAGTGCATATTCTTGCTGGAACAGGGTTAGAGAAGAAATCCTGTATTCAATTACTTGGAGAAAAGCAACTGCAGGCACACACTTAAAGGTTTGCTTTGTTCCCATCTTATTTTTATTTTTAATCAATCAAAAGGCATCCAAGAAACCTATAATTATATATGTTTTAAAAATCCACACTCTACAATGTTTTCCTTTTTAATTTTTGTTTTCCATTTGGCATCTATTTCTTAAAGCCTATTTTTGGTAGCCAAGTGCATCACAAAACACTAAGTCAATGCTTTCATAATCAATTTTCCAAGACATGATGTGACAGGTTCACAGAGTTAACTAACATATAGGCTTAGCATGAGAATAGTAGGCAAAGGTTTTTTAAACATCTGAAAGGTATTGGAAATCAAAATGGTGATGACATATTGATGGGATAGGAGTTTTTGCCAGGTGAGCTGAATAAATGTATCAGCTGAACCCTTTGGAACATGCAATTACTCAACCAAACAAAAATTTTAAAAAAAAGTATTCCTGTAGATTTGCGAACTACAGTTCCAGCAGCAGACAAAATGTGTACCTGCTCTTCTGCCCATTCCAATACTATTTATGTTAACAAATTTCTTCTATCTTACACACAGTTTTAAGGAGGTCATATAGATGGCAAAGTATTCTCTATGAGATGGTGAAAAAAATAAGGAGTAGATTATGTAGAACACCACAGAGTAAATAAAAATTGCTGACCAAAACCAAACCAAACCAAACCCAACACATGACATCTTCCACATACAGGAGATTTCCAACCAGTCTCATAAGAAACTGAAAAATCAAGAGGCCTCTAATAGACCCACGATACCTTTTATGACACCATCACAACAGTATCTTTTGGATTTCAGTACGACCCCCTCTGTCCGTTTATCTCAGACACAGCTCAGTGTCTTTACCCCTTCAACCACTGACCAACTGTACCTGCCTCAACAGGGCTCTCTCTGAAGTCAGGATCTACATTCTTTTTACTGCAGTGCTGATAACAAGCACACCCTTTATCTGCAAGGCAGTACTTCCACACCTCCTTGACAAATGCCCTATATCCAGCTTATCATCCTGCCATGCAATTACATATACAAGCATGTCCCAATCACTTACATCATCCTGATGTCCAGCATCTTCACTGTCATGCACACATCTTGCTCAAAGGACAGAAAACCCTGAAGCAGAAAGGACGTTCCCCAGAAGATAAAGAGGAGATGCAGAAGGAGGGAAGCCTGTCCAAAAGAGCAACAACAGAAAGAGCAAATAAGCAATCAAAGCTTCTGAGAAAAACAAGAAAAAATAACAGTGAGAGACAGCAAGAGATAAAGACAAAGCAAAGGCGTACAAGGAAAGGGACCACCACAAAGTCCCATCAAGCTGTGTTTCACACTCACCACTGGGCCTTTCCCCTTGAAAAAGGCACCAGCCACAGCCTGATGCCTCGAGAGGTTGTAATGCTGCACTTCAGCAAGAGTTGTGTGACAATCCCCCAGCTGCCTTCATCCTGTACAACCAGTTCACCTAACTATTCAGGCACGTTTTGTAATGGTATTCAATCTCTGTTATTTGTACCACTAGGTAAGGATTTATTTATTTATTAAGTTACAGAGTTAAATCTTTTCAGTGTGCGCCTTCTCTTTTCCAGACCACAGCTCCTCTCAAGAAGTGGAAAGAAGAAACAGTAGACAGGAAGAAAGGAGCAATCACATTAAAGTTTGAGCGTGTTCAGGAGGAACTTGGCAGTAATATAGAGGTTGACTGTTTCTCAACAGTGCATTTTAAACACTTCTTAATTTCACCTTGGTTTATTCAGATACGCTACTGACAATTCTTTTGGTCAAAACTGGTCAAGCACTCAAAAAATACCCTGTTTTCCCAAGACTTCAGAGATGGGATTATATTCCTCTCAGGACCATATGAAAAGCAATTGCAGTAAAGAAAAAAAATCCACTTAATGTATCCTTGTGTGTTTTTAGGACGTTTATAATCTGTACATGCACAAACATGCTAGTAATACATGTTGAGATTTTTATTTTTTATTTCTTAAAAGCTGTAAACAATTCTTTTTACCCAGAGAATTGTTTTCAGAGAATATACACAGAAATATATACATTCTTTTTAACAACAAAAGTAATGTTTTTCATGTATTCTAAATCACAGTATATTTGTATTTTTTTTAATCACATTCACTTGAAATATACAAAGCCCAATTATTTTCTAATTACAAAACCTAAATATTTTCCAATATAGTAATAATTGTGACCATAAATACACATGCTGTGGCTTGCAAGCCTAAGTTCAAAATAGCCAGAAAATAAGTGCCTACAGCACTGTTGTATCTGAGGTTCTGATATGTTTAGATCAGGTTTTAATATGTTGATCTTTGCAAAAATAACACAGAGCTGCATTGAATGTCTTTACTGAGCCATGAATCTGTACATATAAGGTGGGGGAAAACAGAGGCACAGGTTGAGTCTTAATGGGACAATTCTATCAACTTGCCTGAGTTGGATTCTTTAAAAAACAAACAAACAAACAAACAACAACAAAAAAAAAAAAAAAAAAAAAAAAAACAAACAAACAACAACAACAAAAAAAAACACAGAATCTTATCTTTCTATGTTTTCTTTGCTGAGAAATTCAGTCTGAGATGGCAGAAGGTCTTTGGACATGCATACTGATATGCATCAATGCAGGCCAGAACATTTACCCGAGGAATAACTAGCACCAAAAATTTAAAATATGTTACTTGTACCAAAATCCACAATATTAACATTATTTTAACATTATTTCCACTGTGGACCTCTCTTTACTTACTAATCCCCACTTTCTCAACAGAATTTCCCTGAAATAAGAAAAATGGTTTATTTTGTCACTGAGGAGTTTGAAAAACTCCTGTAAATAAACTCAGATGAAGTCATTCTCTGTATCTGACAGCATATAGACTTGCCAAACATTAAGCATTCACTCATTCTACAAATCAATTCCTGTAAGATGAAGCTACATTAAGTTCACAGACAGAACTTTGCCCAAATATTTCATTATAAATTTCCCAATTGCCATTTGCACCAAAATTTCATGATTTAAGTTTAGAACTGGAAGCAATCTTCCCAAAAGCCGCTGATTCACTCCACATTTTCCTGTAGAGAGATTACTGATAACTAAGCTACTCTGTAGTCCCTTGCAATATACTAGAGGATGTGATGCTTACAATACTGCATGATAAACTCCTACTATAAGATGTTCTGCTATACTCGCTGCCTGATATACTCACTGCATATTCTGAAAATACAAGATTTAGATGAACATCCAACCTCCTGGATAGAGGCAGGTTAAAAAATACACACAAACATATATACACACACATACAGATAAAAAAAAAAATGAAATACAATAGAAAAGTAAATAAAAAATAAATCAAAAGAGCGGTATAAGACAGCATTCAACTCTTTGGCTCTTGAAAATTTAAATGAATACTCCTTGAGAGCAAACTACAAAATGCTAACCTTGAAGTGTTGAGTGGCAGAAAGAATTATGGGTTATTGTACTGTCAAAATGCCAGACAGCTGTATGTTGAGTTACTGTGTTATTTAGACAATCAGAAACTTGGAAGCTAATGTGACATATTTTTTTCAGTGTGAAAGCTCCTGACATGCGTCATGATAATTTCTAAAGGGACAAAGTGTTATATAAAAAACATAGTGCCTTTATGAAACTGCCTCACAGGTACAACACCATTGCAAGTGGAATTCACGTTAAATAATATATATAAATAAGATATATTCAGGACATGACTAAAATTGCTATTACATGGTTTGTTTGTTCATTTGTTCTATGAATTTTATTCTTGTCATATTTGGAGGTACTCTGATATACATATAGAGAGAGACTAGAATTAGCTAGCCATTTCCTTTATATCATTACTCAGAAATGTTTCTAATTTTACCCCCAAAGAGTAAACCTGTCTTTCAATATTTCCTGAAAAGAAAATGTGCCACACCACCTACTTTGAAACTGCCAAAAATCACTGCCATTGTGAACCAACATGGCTCAGAAGGCTCCAAACACTTCCATGATCCATTCCTTCCATTCAGAAGACTCAGTATTCTCTGTATCTAAAATTAACTCAGACTTCATCACAGGAATGCTAAATGCTGATTTTCCATTAGGTTAAGTTGGCTTAATATTAATGGGTCAAAGCTGCACTAGGATTGTCACTCACAGGTCATCATTCCCTATGCTGTCTTGAACAACACTAAGGAAATGCTTCTAAATAGACTAGGCAGAAGTAAGGTTTTCATTGCAACTTGAATTTGGTTCTAACTCTGAAACAAGTTTCTTCACCATTTCCAAACACCCTTGTGTCAAACAAATGATTTCTTTATCATTCATATAATCTTGCCAATACTGAAGTGTTTTTTTCTGTTTCTTGACACCAATGACACCCCATACCAGACTGCATAATCTAGTCACCTTTCAAATGGAAGTATAATTAATTTACCCACTGCAAATGTAACTACACACACACACTTTTAAACTGCTATTATAAAGGCAAAGCTCTGTACATATCTTTTCTAGACAACTGAATTATTTTAATCATCTTTTCTAATTTGTGTTTATTCTAACATAAAGCTATCATAATATTTCCTTGCTCCATTCATGACTTTTTCCACATCTTGTGCCATTTATTATCACTGTAGTGTGAACTCTTTCCTGTTCTGTAATATCTCTTTCAAAAAGCAAAAGTTGTACTTTATAACATGGCTAAACAATGACATATGGGTATTTACATGGGTATTTACAGCAATATTAAGAATGAATAAGGAAACTATTTTTATATCTGGAATAAGTGCAAGGAAGATGTGAGCATAATTCTCCACTGTAGCATCCCCAATTAGAGAAGGTTGATAAATTTAGAAGGGTTTGTAAAAGAATTGCAAGAAAAGTTTAGAATGGTAGATAGTATAGCCTATATCAATTTATTTCAACCCTAGTAAGATATCACAGAGGAGTGCCAGTTAGCAAACCTGTATAAAGAGCATAAAACTTTAGTTATGGGTTCTTCAATGAAAAAGACAGAGTACCAAAATTGAATTCCTAGAGAATGAAGATACCCAACTCCAGACTGGGAATAACAAGCAAAGTTTTTAATACAGATGTGTTTGGAGATCTCTTCAGTACTGTGGTTTTTGGTTGTTGGGTGTTTTTCTTGTTTTTCTCCTTTTGCTTTCAGGGGGTGAGGGGAGTGGGAGTTTTGTTGTTGTTGTTGTTTGGTTGTTTTTTTAATTTGAGCCAAAATAGACATACTGTGTTTTACATCGGAATTACTTTGGGAAAGTTTTAGAATCTGTCATAGTCAAAGCCAAACTGTAATTGCAATAATTACATACATTTATAAATCTAAGATTCAATACATCTTTGGAGGTAAGGCCACTCCACTATGAAGTTTTAACAGCCTTTTTTATTCCTTCTTTCCTTCTACAGATTCTTGTTTTTCAGATGAAATAAAACTTGGGTCAACCTCCATAGCTGGACAGTTATATTAGAATTGTCAGATGTGTGAACAGTACCATTATTTTTTCAAACTAATGTCCATTATTTTCACCAACAATGATTTTTATACGCTGTCATGTTGCTTACACATCTATCCTAATTATACCTGAGAAAGGGTCTTATAACTAACCTGAAAAATATCACCAGCAACAAAATTATCCTGTTGCTTACTCTCACTGGTACATGGCTACAGAACAGTGAATTATGCTACCTCCAACCTTTCAGAACAATGAAAATTAGTCATTAATTTCAATCTTTTGCTTTATGGTAATTTGCCAATTTTTGGTCATGTCAAATTATGCCTACTATACTATTAATACTTGGGAGAGGGGGAGTTACTAACCTCTTAAAGACCTCTGGCAATGCAAAACATTAATATAGAAAATATAATCAGCAGGACAACAGCCAAGTTTGAGGACAGTCAACAAGTGAACAAAATGCTTAATTATATAAAGTAGAGGCCTGAAACAGGTGCTTTTAAGATCGTTTATTCAGCTTTTAAATGAATTTTATCCGAACATGCAGTACATTGCAGCCCATTGTTCTCTTTCTATATATACACATTGAGAGAACATTTATGACAGTAATGCGTTAGGTATTTCCATTAGAAGTGTTTTTGGTCTTTTGTCATCACACTTGAAAAGAACAAAATCTTAGCACCTATAGTGCAAGGTTAAATAACTTATTTAGCAATGATACGCATTTTTTTGTAGATCTTTCTGAACTACCAGCTACTACTTCAGTTGATTGTTTCTAAATGCAACATGATATAACATCACTCAATCTCAGCTGCACTCCAGTGATCATCAGACAAAATATTTTTGGTGCTCATTCTTTGTTTGAAACCAGAACAGAAATATTTGCTTGCTGTTCAAGCTCACAGTGCATTAAGAAAAATGTTGTTTACTTTTTAATTTTAAATTAGAAACAGGAAGAAGCCATTTTAATTTCTGTAAATTCCCATTTTTCATCCGCTCATTGGAAAGAGACAAGTTTCTCTTGTTCTCCATAACAAAGCAGACAAAGAAATGGTGGAATTCATGAAAGTAATACCATGTATTCATCACACCAATCTGCTCATTTTAGGAAGAGAAAAAAATTTCTTGTTATATTTTTAAACATATTTGCAATGTTAAAACCTGTTTATGTAAGGCAGAAATATGATCACAACTTTAAAAGAATCTGTCTAGAGTAAGTTATATCTTAAAACTGCAAAAATAGAAGCATCAACAGAGATGTGTGTTTTAATATTAGAGGGAATCAAGAGAAGGAGATTTCTTTAATTTGTTTACCTAGCACTTTTTACTCTGACACTGAAAATTTATAATGCACTTGCAAAGCTTCGTGAAAACTACAATATTATCACTAACAATCTCATTATGACAAGCAAGGCATGATCAGCAACTTTAAAATAAACAAATATAAAAACAACAGGAAAAATGCTACACATGGACTTAAGTGCTATACAAAACATTGGAATTATATACAAAATAATTCTGACAACAAAACCAAGCAATTTAGAAAAATGCGCAGTCAGCATTGAAAAACAGGCTGCCTCCCTACAAGGCTTGAAAAATTAAAGGCTTGACTGATTAAAAATATTTTATTGCACTAGCAAGTAGTTGAGTTCTTGATCAAATCAGATGAAAATGCATATAATTTCACTATCTCAAATAGAATAACAATGACATTGGACTGAATTTGCATGATTTCTTTCCTCTGATATCCTTAATTTATTAAGGAAAGACATCAATACTGTATTTCTTATATCACATTCCTCTAAAACCAAATAAAAGAGAGCATAGCCATAATATTCTGTTGCTCTGATCCTTCCACAGAGTAAATATCTGGTATCATCTAGTCCTAGACGCAGATTCAACCAGACAAAATCTATCACAGTTGCTTTAACAGTTATTAAACTGTAAACCCAAAATAGTGTTCAGCAGCTTTTTTCCACAGTGCTTTTTGTCTTTTCTTTTAAAAAAGAAAAAAAAAAAACAAAACACCACCACCACCATTGCAGCCAGATGCCCCAGATCCACACTGTCTCTAAGGGACCACAAAAGAAATGGCACTAGAAGTTTGAAGACTGCTATCTCTGTGGAATATTTAAACCTCTGAGCAAAGAGGCAGAGACCTCAAGGTTGAAAACTTGCTTGGATCTTCTTTAATTCCAAACATATGCTTCTTGTCAATGAGATTGGAGGAGGAAGGCTGGACTTCATCAGCATTTATACCTGATAGTTTTGTACCCGAGGAATTATTGGGCTACCATAAAAATGGTATTGAGAGCTGAATCTTATCTGAATTAAAGCTAACATTTCTGCTAAAAGACATTTCAATTATGCCAGATCAGTTAAGAATTTTAAATGAGGAATGTCTCCTCTTCTTTCTTTTTTCCAGCTTATTAATTTTTATTTTTATTTGACAGTTAACCTAATGCTAAGATAATACTGTGTAACTTTAGTGCTTAAAATTGATATATAGCCATAGGGCATGCTTTGTGATGGATGGGCTCTGCTTTTATATGAAGAGCCATGGAATTTGATTACTATTGTTCATACTTAGCATTGATGATGAATATTTTGAAGATTAACATTTCATTGGATAAAGCACTACTAAAAAGAAAGTTATAAAAATACAGAAATGCCATTACCTTTAAAGAGCTTCTTTTACATGTTCCATACAGCGTGAAAGGCTCAGCCAAATGAACAAAAGCTGTAGCACTATTTATGTTACATACAATTGTTCCCTTTTTTTGCATCACCTCTTGATTTATAAATTCTACAACATTCATCCATGCTGATTCACACAGTCCTCTCCTGGCTTATCCTCTATTATATGCCCCACAATTGCTCACGGCTTAATTTTTTATACAGTGCTTGTATAAATAGAATGTCTTTCAAAGGCACTAACGCTTCTCCCTCTCTCTCAGCCTCTGTGGATCACTCGAGACATAGTAAGCTTCATTACAGGTTTCCCTGGGTTTGTACTCTTCCACTACTGACCACATTTGGAGACAGATCATTGGACCGTACAGACCCTTGGTTTGAACACATTATTGCCAGTATGTTCTCTACTATAATTAAAAAAAAAAAAAAAAAAAAGATACTACTGATGAAAATGAAAGCTTCATGTGCTTTCCCCCCAGGAAAAGGATTGGTTTTATTTCACGATGCAAGAGACTGTAAACTCCTCCCATGCTGTACTTGGCCAAGAACAAAAATCAGGTCTGTAAAGTGAAAATCAAACCATGTCAGAATTGCATGTCCCTTAGTTTCAGCTTTTGGATGTTCATATATGACACAGAATGTGCATATGCTACCTGCCCTGCCATACCACATGACCTCAATCATTTGATTGGAACTCAGTAGTGGTTGGAGTACAGCTTTCTGCAGAAAAACAGAGTCATGATAGTGTATCCAATACATAAATCAGGTTATTTTATTTTTTTTTATCTTCTACAAAAATATTCCTAATCATTTTCCTTCATACATAAAGTGCTTATTTCTTATTTATGGTTATAAACAAAAAGCTGTAAAATTGTATTTTACAGACAATTGTTCTGATAGCAAAAGATACTTAACTTTAAGAATCACCATTCCTATTTCTATGCTCATTTCATTACAAAGAGGTTTACCATAAATACTGGAATTTGAATTCCACCCAAGTAATGCATTAATAGATACTAAACCATTAATAATTCCTGTACTTATTCATAAATGGGCAAAGTCCAATAAATAAACGGGAGCTCTTACACATCAGAGCAGGGTTAACAAGTGCCAAGGAGATTTCAAAGACAAACTGCGGGCAGCGGCTGCCAGAAGGTAAGATTCATAATGATGCCACGAATTCTGGGGACCCATTTTTTACTGTCCACTATGGCAAGTATCTAAAATTAAATGCTAAGTAGAAATTTGTCCTAAGCTCTGACATATAGTAGTTTAAGTAAACAATCTCTAAAATTAAAAACAGATTCTTGATAATAAATTCCAACATATCTTGATAACAGACAACCTTCCCTTATAAATCAAAAGCCCTTCTTTCCTCACAGAAACCTTTACAAATTAGACCAGATGACTCACCTGAAATATTTCATCTGTCTCCCTCCTTCAATGAGTACCAGCAATTAATGCCCAGTTGGTAGAGTGACAAAGGAGAAGTTTAAATATTAAGTAAGAACTGAAAACAACTATAATATTAAGAAAAATGTGAGGCTCACCCAAGTGACACTATCCTGGATTTTCTATAACCTTAATGAAATCTTATCACGATAGTTAGTGGTATTTCGTTGGTTTTGTTTTATAACTCCTGTATTTTTACTAGTACCTAACACATTACATGAGACAAACAAAAGCTCTGACCAGGAGAGCTATGGCCTACCCAGAAGCAATACTACATTTCAGTTCTCAGCTCTTTTAACATTACTAACAAAAAGAATCAGAGGGAGATTTACTGAGGGGAAGGAGATTTGGCCTTTTCACTGTTAAGGCAACAACCTTGCTCTCTACCTCCCAAAACAACATTACAGTCCCCTTGTTGCTTGCACTCTCTGTTCCTTCCCAACCCATGAGGGTTGAATCCAGCCATGTTGGATCATGTTGGACTGATCCATGTTGGATTGGTCATAAAATTAAAGCCAATGGTGCTCTAACCAAATCCAACCAGCAGAGAATGCTCCAGAACTGCTGTGGAGGTACAGGAACAAGAAAATCTTTGAGATCTTCTAGTAACAATACTCATTTGCTATATACTTGTTTAGATAAAGTACAAAGTGCCTTTAAATGGTGGTACAGTGCTCTGAACCACCTGGTGGGTACAGCACAGCATATATGTATAATACCATTGGCTGATCTCTAAATAACATTAGAATGTTACAGGACATCTGGAATATATCAAGTTCCTGGCGACACTGCTTTTTGAAAAGCTATGAAACAAAAATCAAAAAAGACCCAAAAGAAAAAGGGAAAAAGGGAAATAGTGAACAGTATCCAGAGTACTTGGTTTAAAATCACAGCTTACAAATAGAGCTTAAAGCTTATTGCACAAAAAATGCACTTTTTAGAGTCAGTATAACAAAATAGCTCAAAGAACTTAGGTCAGCCAACCTTAGCTTTAAAAAGAAAAAGAAAAAAAAAAGTTAGTTAGAGAGCTGGAACTATATTTTATCTGAAAAATATATTCAGAAGTAATGACAAATACAACTGAACATGAAGAACAATCTTTTCTCCTGCTTCTTAACAGATAATGACTTCAAGGTCATTCCATTAGTGATCACTGCAGCTTTTAAATGAAACACATATAACCCTAATCCAATTAATGAAAGTATCCTACATCTCTTATACATGCTAATGTTGAATGAATGCTTAAACCTTGGTCATTCACCAGCGCATGCACTATAAGTCAAAATCAGAGAAGCACAATAATATTAGTGACAAGGTATAGGGCTAGTGGGAAGTAGGAGAAGAGGTGGCAAGTTGCCCTAGTATCTTCAACCTCGGTTAATTTTAATGGTGTTTATAACATGCACTGATGTTGGATGGGTGTTGTTAATGATTTTTCCCAATGCTTAGTTACACGAGTTACATTAACTTCAGAGAAATCAGTGATTCATTCTCAAATTTCTGTGAAAGAGCTGCCTTTTTTGCCTTTTCTCCATTTCTCTCTCCCCCCCCCCAATGCAAATGGACTTGATACTCTGTGCAGTCTTTATTTTGTATTTTCCTTTCAATACTATAACTTTTTCTGTTCTCAGTCTTTTACAGTCTGTGACCACTCTTTGTATATAAATTGAGAAAACACCAAAACAAAACTTTTCCAAAGGTATCTTATGTGAGGAGCCTTAAAATCATGCTTTCTGGACAGGAGGCATGGAATGGCACTGCCTCAGCAGGAGTATGCCTGTGCAGATATTACTGCAATATTTGGTGAATAATGCTTGCAGTGTTAAAGGGATTCGATCTCTTAATTCCCCTGGTACACGTAACACCTTAGTAGGGACAAGACAAATTTATGGCAACTTAAAAACTTACCTATCATCGACTGAGCATTAATAACTGAATCTGAGCATTCTTTTTGCAGTTGGAATGATGTAAGACATTTGACAGTTTAAACCACTTAAACCAAGGAAAAAGAAAGAAACTGAAGTTGTAGGTTGGTTTTGTATCTTTGCAGCTAGGATAAACTTAAAAGCATGCAAATAGTTACCTCAGTTTAGCTGATGCTCAGTAGCATTTAAGGTCACCATAATTTTACCAAACACTGCAAGAACAGGGATACCCCAAGATCATGTGTTGTTACCTGCCTACAATATTGTTAACATACCTATCTCTTTTGAAACAAAAATATTGTAGGGAACTCAAAATGTATATGTGAGGACTGCATCAATGACCTTACCAAATGTATCTTCTTGTCCAACAGACAAGGGATATCTTTGTGTCCATTTATCCTCACTTAGATATACTCTATTTTAAAACATTAAGCTTTAAATTCAGTATCTCACACAAAGCCATGCCAGTTAACAGAAACAAAGCAAGCCCAGGGAACTGATACTGTTTAAGTTCAGTTCCTCTTTTACCTTAGTTCTACTCACTGCTGCCAGTCACAGAGCCTTGTGTCACAGAATAGAAAATTTCCCTAAACCTTGAAGCATATTTAGTTTACTTGAAACTTTTTTTCCCCTTGTTTTTAAAATAAAATAGCAATACATGGATAGATAAGGTCACATTATTACAGCAATGAAGATCACAGAATAGCTGTAAGCAATTGTGATAAGCCACATACAAGGGAAGAGAAGTAGCAACCCCTACAGCTGGTTCCATTTGACTTCCACAGGCTCTACCTTTCACACAGGAGGAAACTAAATATTAACAACAAAGAATATTTCCTGAAGTTTCAGCACTGTTGCTGTTTTGCAGTGTATTGCATCCAAAGCTCATTTCTCAGATCTCTCATTTAACTGATGCCTGCTGAATTAACAGGAATAGTTTTGTTCAGTGGCAAAACCAAGATTTATGCTTCCCAATGTATGAAAAACAACAATACCCTTCCTGCAGGAAAGATGCTAATGCCTTCTTTCGCTTTGTGTCCCTCATGCAGAAATGTGTGTGTCAAGACAGTGACAAATGACAGCACTTGTTAAAGCAGCAGGACCATCAGGTTCTCACCACCTCACTGCAAGTGGGATAAGGCCTTGTGAAGTACACACTGACAGAATCTACATCTCTCTTTTTCTTCTCTCCATGATTGAAGCCTCCACTGCCAAGGCAGTTCAGCCTAGCAAGGCTCCCTTGCTCTTCTGGCTGTTTCACAACGTGTTGGTTTGTATCCAGAAATTATCAATGGATTCAAATGCTTACCCACACATTTGGATGTAATGGTTTCAGAATAACATTCATGATGCATGCAGCTTTAGATAAAGCATAAAAATCTATTAATCAGCCATTGAGAGCCTTTAAAAAAATAGCTGTAATACAGGAAAGGTGCACTCTCCTACCACAGCATGTGCTTGCAGAGGTCTAAGATCTTGACAGCAATTCACCACTAATCAGTGCAGAAAATGCATAAAAATCAAGACAAAACCATTTTCTCTATCCTATTTCGGTATTTTTCTTTCATCACTGACCCTTCAGAAGTACAGATCGAATCTCCAAATGATTACTTCTAATTAAAAGAACTACAGAAATTCTACTTCACAAGCAAAAACATGATTTAAAATAGAAACAGAAGATACATCTTAAAATAAAACAAGGTATTGATAAAGATGGCACAGTCTTCAACAGTATCATCAATTGATGCCAGCATATAAGTAAACTATTAAATGCCTAATACACTTACAAAAATTGAGAATTAGTAGTTATGAAGAACTTTGTACAACTAATCTATTTGAATAGACAGAAGAACAATACTGAATTTGCATCACATTCAATAATTTGCTGAAATTCATTATGATAAAGATACAAATTCAACATTTTCCCAGACTGAAGCATGAGCATAAAATGTTAGCTACCTATGTAATTATATATTTCAAAAGTAAACAAAAATCCCCAAACAATGTGTGTCACCTGAAAATTCTGTTTTTCTAAAGAATTCTTACTAAAAAGATAACTAGTCAGTCTAACTCTTGCTACCTACAGGTGCTTCCCTAGTTTTAAAAATAATAATAATGAAAGGTTTGCTTTTTGTGGTCACTAGATTGTTTTTCCTTTTAAGATTCGGCAAAGACATTTTGCGAATGGCAATGAAAAGTGTAACATTACAGCTCAGAAGACTATCTGGGAAGGCAGAAGAAACTTTTTTTTTTTTATCTTTTTGAAACTAACCTATGGTTTCAGCACAGACACATGCCTAGAAAGCATTTTCAAATCTGAAATGTAGAGAAATATTAATCTTACTTCCATTAAAGCTGGAGAAGAACATGAACTTCTCATTTCAAAAGCAAGATAGTTTTCTAGGGGGGGCAGCATCCATGTTCAGACAACTTAAACCTCTGAGGATTGCATTTCCTTTTGGCAAGTTTTCTCTGAACAACCAGAGACAGCCAAACTGAAACACCGTAAATGGGCTTCTAGACAGAACTCAGGCTGCCAATGAATTTTTTTTAAGTGAATCGTTAAAGATTTTAGGACTACAAAGCCACGATAAAGCCATGCATGCTCTAAACTTCTGCTTGTTAGAGTCATCCACAACTGATTCAAAGAGATAAGTCACATACATCCAGTTGATGTGCATGACTGTGGCACTGAAGTACAAGAGAATTCAAAACTGCAAATTGTTATTTTAGTAAAGTGTTGATGTTTGTAACTAGACTTGCAGAAAAACATACAGCCTGAGCCAAACACCTGAACTGTTATATGCTTCTAAAACAATCTACTGTTGTTTTATGCAGTAAGATTCAATTTATTTCTATATATATATTATATATATTAATTTTGAATTAAGAAGTGTTACTACCCCTTCTGATCATCCTAGAAATAGTACAGACTGCACTAGTTGTTGCATTAAATACTTGGCAAATACAAGCATGTTTTTAAACTCCCTATTACAACTTGGTTATAACAATGACATGCTGTGTCTGTGGAAATCAAAGGAAATTCCTGCCTCCTATCGTAGTTTTTTTAAATGTATTTATTGCATCAGAAATGCAGGAGATACCAAACTGCACATTGCTACAGTTCTACATAGCATGTGAACGATGCTGCTTCATTTTATGTTTTCAGTAGAAAGAAGTTATTAAATAACATGAAAGCAAATTAGCATGCATTGGTATAAGCTTCAGCAACATGGAAAAGACACTCTTCTTTGAAAAAATATAATGCTAGCCGAAATAAATATGTACTAAACAAACTGATTTAGTGGTCATTCTTTTCTAACAAGTACAGTTTCAGTTGTAGTTCTACAGTGTCATATCAATCAAAATTCAGTCTGCTTTTCAAGGAGATATTATTAAAAAAAATCTTTAAAACTCTCATCTCCCTGTGATTGGAGAATGATTGCACTGTATTGCAGGAGCAACTTTCAGTCAGATTTGAAGCCAGCAGACTGACACAGGCTTTTTCCAACTCATTCTCAGCTTACACTTTGAAGCAACCAGCAATACCTATAACCAATGACCTGGGCCCACCGGCAGGCAGACAGCCCTGAGCAGCACCATGCTGCCTAGAAGAAGAAGCAGGCGCTGCATCCCCAGGACACCAAGTGCCAGAGGCCCAGCTGGCCCAGCTTCTACTACTGCAATTAAATGATGAATAAATCTTTTTTTTTTTTTTTTTTTTTTTTTTTTTTTTTTTTTAAGTATTTTACTATTCATACACTCTCCTCACCTTGGGAGGCACAAAATGTACAGTGCCTAGGTAAACACAGGTCTTGGTCTTGACTGAATCCCCTGCAGCCACCACACAACCGCGGTACTTGCCAAATGAATGCACACAAGCATGCTGTGGGACACAGGTTCGGTGGCATGCTTTAAGCGAATGACAGCAGTCACCTATGGTTTCAAATATGTCTACTTCTCTTCAGATTGGATTTCACGAGTACTTTAATGGCATCACTTAAAATAATACATACATACACACATAGCTTTTCCAACTGTGTGTGGTGGCACGTATTTGACATATGACAAGATCAGGAAGTGCAGCCTAGATCAGTGGACAGTGAGGTGGTGGATGGATAATTGGCTGGATGGCAGAGCTCAGAGGACTGTGCTTAGTGGTGCAGGGCCTAGTTGGAGGCCTGTACCTAGCAGTGTACCCCAGGGGTTCATAGTGGACCCAGTGTTCAACTTACTCATCCGTGACCTGGACGCTGGAACAGAGTGCACCCTCAGCAAGTTTGCTGAGGACACAAAGCTCGGAGGAGTGCCTGATACCCCAGAGGGCTGTGCTGCCATTCAGAGGGACCTCAGCAGGCTGGAGGGGTAGGCCAAGAGGAACCTCATGAAGTTCAACAAGGGGAAGTGCAGGGTCCTGCACCTCAGGAGGAATAACACCAAGCACCAGTACTGGCTGGGGCCTCACCTTCTGGAGAGCAGCTCTGCAGAGAGGGACCTGGGAGTCCTGGTAGACAGCAAGCTGGCCATGAGTCAGCAATGGGCCCTTGTGGCCAAGAAGACCAATGGTACCCTGGGCTGCATTGGGAAGAGCATTGCCAGCAGGTCAACAGGGGTGATCCTCCGTCTCTACTCAGCCCTGGTGAGGGCACACCTGGGGACCAGGTCTAGGCTCCCCAGTACAAGAGGGACATGGAACTACTGGAGCAAGTCCAGAGGAGGGCTATGAAGATGATTAGACGACTGGAGCACCTGCTGTACGAGGACAGGCTGAGAACTGGGCCTATTTAACCTAGAAAAGAGAAGACTGAGGGGAGACATTAATGTATGTAAATATCTGAGGGGAGGATGTCAAGAGGATGGAGCTGGTCACTTTTCAGTTTTGCCCAGCGACAGGACAAGAGAAAACAGGCACAAACTGAAGCACAGGAGCTCCGGCTGAATGAGAGGGCATTTCTTTACTGTGAGGTTGACAGAGCACTGAAACAGGTTTCCCAGAGATGTTGTGGAGTCTCCTTCTCTGGAGATACTCAAAACACGCCTGAATGCCACCCTGTGCAATGTGCTCTAGGTGATCCTGCTCAACAGAGGGGTTGGACTAGATCTTCAGAGGTCCCTTCTGACCTCAGCCATTCTGTGATATTTTAACCTTCTTCAGCACGACAGCACATTGGGGAAGTTTACTGTTCTTAGAGAATTTCTGCAGTAGGCCAATACATAGTGATGCACTTTACTTTCTACTGTGTTCAGTGAAAACATAAAAAAGCACCTTAAAAACATCTAGAGAAAAAAAACTCACATGTAGTTCATAGTGATACATGAGGCATGACAGTTAGCACCAGCCTCCAAACCTACAGTCTTGGTCTTCGTCTGTAACACAATTTTGCTTCAACAACAACAAAATACCATCCCAGACATGCATGTGTGTCTGCACAGGCAAGTTACCAGAGAAGAAGTTGACTCCTTTGGATGAAAAAGGAAACTAACTGAGAGAAACTGATGTCTAAAGTTTTTCCTGATCATCTGAAAGAAATGGTATCACTTCATCTCACATTTTCATGTGGACAAACGTGAATGCTTTCCTGTTTGGAGCCGAAGCTCACTGTGGCAGGACGTGGCCCAGTGCTTACAGCCACACCCAACCGGCTCCCTCCCTCCCCATGCCACCTCCAAGAAAAGGAAGGGGCAAGCAGAAAATGAGAAACTTTTGGGAAAACAAATTCTTCCAGTTCAAGTGAAATTTGATAAGTCAGAGGTGCTATTTGTAAGAAAAGTAAAAGGCCACATAATTCTTGCAGGATGGACTAAGACATCAGTTTATGACATCACAATAGCAATACACCATGTTTCTAGCATAACGACAATAAATCATCTGATATTCATCCTCTCTGTATCCTAATGGTGGCACCACTCAGCTTCATGTTGAATTTGCTTGAGAAACTAAAACAGAACTTCTCTAATACTAACCTCATAATTTTTTATTTTTTTTTAATTTTTTTTTTTTTTAATGTTAACAGCTTGAAAGGAAATTTAGAAGTGCATGTCTAAGCAGTTGTCTGCTCACCAGCATATCACTTTTCCTAGGCTGTTACAGTCTTAAGGTACAGGGTGTGATACTTGTGCACAAATGAGAAGGTCTGTGGAAAGGGTAATACGATTAATAAACCTAAGGAATATAACAGTGTACTCATCATAAGGAATGATAAATGCTGATGCATTATCTTAATCTTATTTAATTTCAGCCCAAGCTAAACACATATAGTCAGAGCACTTACAGAGCAAAAAGTAACACCAATAAAAATGCAAACATACTCAGAAGCCCAAATAAAAAGCCTTGAGTAACCTGGACAAATACCAAAAGGATGCAGAATTTTCCACTTCTTAAGTTTCATCCCCTTTCAAGTGATGTTACATCACGCTTCATTTATGATCGGCTGCTCAAAATAGTTATCCAAAGTATGTTCACAGACCCACAGATACAAGTTTTTCAAGAATAGTGAATGCTAAGTCAGGCAATTCAAAGCCAAGTCATCCCTTGAAGCCTGTCCTTTTGCCCCACTTATACTGACAGCATTTCCATCACAGGACTGCCTGTAATTATTTCCAAGTGCACATCATGCAAGATGCTGAAGATGCTTGACATTTTTTTTTCTTTTTATTCATGATTGGCCTTATTTCCTTATGCAAGCATGCTGACAAGCCATCCTTGCATATGTCTTCTGAACCATAACTTTGGGACCAATTCACCAACTTCAGCCACGTTTGAAATCACTCTACAGTTCTAGAAATACCATGATAATAAGAGGCTGAAAGAGAGGAACACTACTAAACCTCTCCATATCAGGAGGAAACACAGGTATGGCCACCATATATAATGCCAGCAGCAGCTGGACAATCAGCAGACAGGTAGCTCCAAACTTGGAGAGAATATGACGTGACTTGCTCAGGAGGCAGCCCCCAAAACTGTGCAAGAATCCCAGAGAAAGCTCAAAGTGCCATAGGGGATACAGAGATGGGAGCTGATCTCTACTGCATGGTAGGCAGTAGGATATAAATGTGTAGCTGAGCAGGCTTTGTAACCTCTAGTGCTCATACAACAACCTGCCATCCCACCTGCATCCCACCCTTGCTATGGACTGGATTACTGTGTTGAAGAAAAAACTTGTTCTGTATGCTATTCAAAATTAGAACAGAACATCAGGGGTAAACCTCCTTGGGATGCTTACTATGTATCAAGTTTCAAATAAGTTTCTGAAAGCAAACCATTTGGGAAATAAATGTTTAAAAGAAAATGAAAAAAAAAAATTAGAACAGATTATATTGCAGAAAAATCTCTTTTCCTATGTACAGTCCAGCACATTGCTGATTTTGTATCTTACTTTTTTACTTTAAATTATTTTTAATCTTCAGATATTTTTGCATGAAGTCGGCTAAAAAAATCATTTGGTGGCCACTAGAGAGTTAACTAATATTTCCTGGAGTTGGCAAACGTTCAGTCAAAAACCTGGCCAACTGCCTGTTGTTTACTGAAGCTAGGGAAGAAGCATCTGCAACATTACGAAAAGCATATTGTAAAAGGCAACACATGCAAATTAAACCTCTTGAGCTATGAGTAAATTGCTAGGAAAATTTATAACTCATTTAATAAAACTTGAAATAAATACATCGCCTTGGCTCTCAGGGAAAACAAAATATTTCCCATGATTCCATGTTCAAAAAATGATCATCAAACCAGATTTCTACAATTTGAATATAAAATCAAACTGTGATATAAAACAAGCCGCCTTCCCCCCATCCCTTCTGTTCTTGTCTTTAAACAACTTTGAGTAATTCTGTGCCAAAGAAGTTTCAGTGATTCATGTGTGTTATATTCACCTTTTGTATGCACTTAATATTCATTTTTTCATCTGTATGTGTCATTAGTAACGTTAGTATTTTTTTGAACTTGACTACTTTATTTTTAAATAAAATGCTACCTTGCAGTTTCGCAAGAAATAGGGGAGTTATTTATAACAACATGGTCCTTTGAAGCGGGTATTTTTCCAGCCTTTTTTTTTTTTTTTTTAACCCTTTCCTCCCTGCAAACAGTCCCAAACATGCATCCTAAGAAACCGAAAGCACTAAGATTTTCCTGGAGCCACAAGTTTTTAGCCTGGAATAGACAGTTCCCACTGTAGCACAGACCAGCCCAGATGGGATGCACATGTGCTATTAGAAGCAGAATACACTCGTAGATTGTCTTGCAGATGAACCTATTATTCAACCTTATGAGTTTCACAAACTCCTCAGTTTTCAGCCAGGAGTGGAAATGAAACCAGAGAAAGCTTTGAGCAAGATTATGCCACAAAGAGACAAAGTAACTGCTATGAGCCATTCCCATGACAGCAGAGGCAAGGAATCCATGCCCCGTGTTGAAGCTGTCCCATGTTCTTTTCAAATAAACAGCAAAGACAAGTTTTTCAACTTATTTCTGGATAACATTAGAGCATGTGTTGAATCTGTGGCAACTCAAAGACACTTTAAAGACCTATTCAGAATGGAAAAGATGAAACTCTGCTCTTTCACTTAGCAACATTCTTCAAAAAATTTACTGGAATCTGCCGGCTTTTCCGCAGTACCATCTCTTCTCATCCCCAAAGAACGTAGAAGGTAAATATCCCTGTGCCCTCCGAAAATCTTAGGCTGTAACAGTTGCCAGCTATCATCTGAAAGGTGCCTCCCTTCACAGCACCAGTCTCCACAGGACCTACATTTAATAATTACTGCACACTGGTGGGTAACATGACAGCTCTCCTGATACATGATCCAGATATAAAAGGGTTTGCCAGTATAGCTGCCAGAATATCCTCCCTAGGATCCACTTCCTTCTGGACATGCAGCTCATATCATTAAGAGATCTTTTGTGGGTACAACTTTTATCAGTTTCCTGCTCGGAATAAGTTATATGCCCAGTTATCTGCTCCGAATAAGTTATGCACCATTTATGGCATGACTATATTCATGTTCAACAATTTGCTGACAGTTATGCTACTTGCAAGGATTTAAAAAACAACTGAACTCACACACCACTCATCATCATACGTACCAAAAATAACCTGTTAGGCTCTACAGCTCATTTAGCTGCCAAAAAACTTAAAAGATAGGTACTGTATACTGATGTCCATAAACAAACAAGGCTTTATCCATCAGTATAGACAATGTGGTAGTAATGGAGTGCAAGTGATGCTTCTGTTCAGCCTCAAATATTACTGCTTTATCTTTAGCAGGCATGCACGCCAGCTACTGGAACATGCTGATTTCCAAAGTTCAGTAGGTTAGATTTCTTGGCATAAATGGAAAATTCAACAGTCACTGTGCAGCACTCAAGCTTATACAACTTGGTTTATTTTTTTCTAAAATTAATTCACAAATTTCACGCACAGGACCAAGTTGGAAATACACTCTCTCTTGTATTTTCCATCACCTTCTGTATAGAAATTCTGCCAACATGAAAGCCTGATACCTACTTCTCCCTCCCCAAATATGTATTTTATTTACTTACAATATAATTGATGTGTGTTTTACTTTCCAAGAACACAAAGCTGTTTCAAGGAAAATATGACTCAGATTCTTTTTGCTATTTCTCTCGGCTCCTTCCTTGTCATGTAAGTCTCAGTTTGACAGGAAATTAGTCACTTAAAAGGAATTTTGAAAATAAAAAAAAAAAAAGTAAAACATTGGCAAAATATTGTAAATACAGAACTGAGAACTAAGAGTGCGGACAACTTTCAGTATTCAGGTTTATGATCTAAAAAATATAGGTATGTCTATACTATTCTATATAATGCAAAAAATAAATGGAAGACCGGCAGGCAAGCAGGTGCTTTTCTAACTTCTTACTGTACTTACAAAAATAAAAGCTTAAAATGATTGTTTTAGACATAATGTTCAATGCCCTTTTTACAATTCTCATATATTTTGCTATCAATCACGATCATCAAGATACTGTGACTGCTGTCTGCTGACTGACAACAGAAAGAGAAATTTAGAGGTGTGAGTGAAATGACAGAGCTGTCATGGCTGCTGCAAAAATTGCTCTTCTTAAAGAACGAGAGATAAAACTTTCAGAAAAAAAATGCAGACAGCACTGATGTCCCTGTCAGCATGTGAGGTAGGGGTTACTAAAAGCTTAAGGGAAACGAAAAAGTTGTCCAAAACTTTGCCTTCTATTCTTAATAAAACCTAATAATATTTTTATAAAGTTTTGTTTGATTGTTTTTGCTTGTTTGTTTGTTTTTTCTCTTGAAACCACTGTAATTCTGCAGTGGGGCTGCACTGATAAATTTGTGACGTGATCCTGAAAAGCATTACAACTCATACTGGAATTATGAATGCTGACCACCTCACTGAATTAGGAATGATGTACATCAAATCTGCTGGTCAATGTTGCACACGAAACACAGAAAGCAAAGCTCAGTTCGATCCTATATTCTACCGTCTGAATACATTTGTGATTAAAATCCTCACCTTTCCAAGCTTCTAAAAACCAAAAACAAGCAAACAAAAACAACAACAACAAAACAACCAGAAAGTATCACACATTGTCCTATAATATTGAGGTTGTGATTAAATCCTGAATGAGACATATGACAGGGTTGTTTTTCCTGTAGTAGGAAAAAAACCAGCAGGACTCTGTCCAAACAGTCTTCTGGTATTTGCCTTTCTATGCAATCATAATTTCTTTAGCACCAAACCAAAACAATGCCCTTTACTCAAAATAGGTGCGATATACAATGAACATGCACACCACAAAACCTTTCTTGTTCACTAATCTTTCAAAATTTTAACCAAGTCCATTCAAGAATATTTGCAAAACAGCCCTATTAACCTCACTTCTGGTCTACCAGCAAGATAGATTAGACTTGTTCTGTCTTAGCAAAATTCCAAGTTCTTGAGCCATTACTGAAATGCTGCCACTTTTGAGCATCACCCCGCAGTTCTATGGATAGGAAAACTGCAATTTAATTTGAGTTTCCAAGTAAGAACTGAAAAGAAGTGATCATCAACCTTGGAATTTGGCTAAGAAACAGAAATGGACACAACTGTTACACCAGTACTGCTTCCTGAATAGTCTAAATTTTTCCATGGTTCTAATATCAAAATAATCAGAAAGTCCACAAAAAGGTCTTAATTGTTACATAGTTTGCTTCTCTTTGTGAAAAGATGACTACTGTACAATTGGTTTTATTTTTATTTTTTAAAAGGGGAGATAGCATTGTCCAATGTTACACCAAAGACACAGCATACTGCTTTGTTATTGCAGCCTGTTACATGAAGACAGCTCACCTTGTAGTACCTCATCTTCCTCATCTTTAAAATGGACAGGGATTTCCCAGCCAAGTGTGCTGAGATTTGCTGACCACACAAAAGAAGCCTGTACTCCTTTTTGCTGGGGTTGCCAGTTGCACTTAGAGCATATTTGTTTACACTGACATTTTAATGCCACATAAGGAACAGCGACTTTGGACCCTGCTCACAAGTCAAACACATCCTGCATATGATCTGTCTAATTAAGGGAAAGGCATTGAGAACCAGCTGTGAAAACTGATATGAAGTTGTAAAAGTTGGGCATAGTAAATTGAAGGCAAGTTCCCATTTAAGTAGTTTCAGTAGGGTCTAGGATAGACATAAATGCCAGACTAGGAAACAACTTCACAGCACGTGAAATGCTCTTTTTGTTAGAACCACAAACTTCTACTAGATTTCTGATTGATGTAACACTTGGATTAGAAATACACAGCATGAAATACCATTTCCAGTGAGGAAAGGGAAGTTCTTGATGAGACTGGTGAAAAAGCATTAAAAGCTTCACTCAAAGCCTCCATTTTAGTATCAGATTGTGGGAAACTTCCATTTAAACAGCCCAGCAAAGCCCATTAGCCATCAATCTACAAGCACTAAATAAACCCTTAACACTTCTTCTAAGAGGCTACAACATCATCATCCAACCAACCCTGTTAGAATCACCCTGACACAGATGCTGATGAAGATCAGAGGAAATTTGTAGATGGGAGAAATTTCCTCTCAAGCAGCTCAAAGCATCCTACAATGAAACTGCACCCTTTCCCACTTTCACCGTTACCTTCACACATAGCTGCCAATGGTATACACAGGAAAAAAAGAAAATGCTACCTCATTAAAGAGAAAAAAAGGTCAAAAATGAGAGTGAGGTGAAGGGAAGTAGAAGAAGAAAATAAAATGTTTTTGTCTGGCTTTCCATGACTGGAAAAAAAAGTTTTGCTAGTATCCATGTTTCACTCACTGCCAGGCTCTCACAACAACGACATATTTCTTGGTTCTTAAAAAATGACTGAGATACTGCAGCAAAATACTGTCACAGAACAGTTATAACTAAGAACTCCTTCCAGCTTGCAGGTAACTATTTTCTCCTCCCTGGTGTGGACAATGTATCTAAATAAATCAACCTCAGTATTAGTATTTCTAAGGGAATAAATAACTCTCTGCCCTACCCCCTCCACACCTTTTTTTTTTTTTTTTTTTTTTTAATGGAAGAGTATTGAGGACTCGATTTAAATTAAGATTAGTGATTTGATTTTCAACCTTCACTGTCCAAGATGCTCCCAGTTCATCATGAACAATTTTTATTCTGAACAAGGTCAAAATTGATACCTGCAAAATTACAAGTCTCTTGACAAAAATATGGAATTAAATCATTAATGTCAGAGCAGTAATTCTAAAACTGAAGTTAGAGCACATGCAGACATGGAGTTACCTCTGGGATCTTGACAGCCACCTCGGGTGCAGCTCTGTTGCCTACTCCTTCCTGTTTTGTCAAAGCTTTTTCCTCTGCCTGCGATGGATAACAAAGCTTATTTCACTTTCTTCCATTCACTGTTTTAACACCTTAGAAGAAATGCACATTGCTTATGGAGTTCATACTGATATTCTCGAGTGTGAACTCCAGTGATTAAGACAGATCCCAAATACTCTGTTCTGTTAGCCCTTCTATGGCATATGGGGTATGTGACAGAACAAAATCCATCTATTGTCATATGTAACTGACATTATCATCTGAACCTAGTAAGGAGAAAATCATTTGGCAGAAGCATTATCCTCCCAAATGAGAGGAAAAAATACATAAGTAATAACTGGATTTTCAACTTTTACACAGGAGATATCAAACAGGTTAAAAAAACAGAGTAGATATAATGCCTGTTTTTGCAGGGTTATGTTCAGAATTAAGAGTTCATTCACATCTTCATTCTCAAAGACAACTAAGTAACTTCTAAACCATTTATAGCATGGAACTCTTGGACAAGACACTAATATTGTAGGTCTAATTTACATAGACTTAAATGAGATTGCTCACTTAAGCCAACCATCAATTCAATGGTTTCATTCCATTTCAGTCGCAAAACTGTTTATGGCTGTTTACCAGGAAACAGACTAACATGGCCTACTTGCTCCATGGCCAACTCAAGCACCTAGTAGGACTCTGGACCATCTTTAGTTCCAACCTTTAAAAACCTGCACACAACAGTACCAGCTGTGGGAAGAAAAAGGAGAAAAACAAAACACTTCTATCCCTCCCCCCCCCCCGCCCCGCTTTTATGGCTACAAAACAAGATTTTATCTATCATATGGTACATCTGCAGTACCTTCTATCATAACTGGAAACAAATCTACCTAACAAAATTATTCAGATGAATACATAACACTTCTGTTACTCTATATTGCTCTCTCTCCTTGGGGAATATACTTTATAGCAGATTCTCTCCTATATACATTTTTAACTCTGTTGGCATACAAAAAGAACGTCTGCTTTCTCTTGTATTTGCAGATGTCTTTTTCTGTTAGATATATTGGCAAGTTGATGCAGAAAACCAGCCTGGTTTTCTCTTAATCATTGTTATGAATATTTAATAGATGAACCAGATCCTATATTCTATATATTTTGACCCATCAAAATCATCTTTATTAGCACCTTTCACATTTTTGGAGAACTAATTTCTGAAGTTCAAAGGTTAACTTGTCTTGTTTTGGTACTGAACATGATGCAACTCCTTATTGCTTTTGGCAAAGTGGAGTCTTCCTCTACTGGAAGTGAAATTGAATCTATCAGGAATCAAATATCATAATTCAGAGATGGGGTCAAGATACCAAAATGTCCATACTGTGCTGTGGAGCACAGCTTGGATATCAGCTCTGATAAATTATACTAGGTCAGAGTAGGCACTGAGAAAGTGTTTCTCAGCCACACTGAAAACTGAAACATATTTGAATTAAAATACTAGCAATCACAAATTAGCTTTTCTATTTTAAATGTAGCAACCAGTTCTGGTGATTATGCTTATTTTACGTATGTATGTGTATATGTATACACACATACATACTATATAAATATATAATCATAGATGCAATTAAATACGTAATTTTCAATTATAACTGAAAATCACTATTTACATGTATAATTGAAGTGCACATATCTCTAAGCGTGTCATGATATGGCTCTAAATCAACTTGTTCTGAGACAGGCTGACTAGAAAAGCTGAATGCCAAGTTATAGTTATTGCTAGTATTTTATTGTACCTTACAAGCTTATGGTGTTAAGGGCTGACCATTCCACATTCTAATCTAAAGACCCATAGGTAACTATCAACATTTAAATAAAAATAGAAATTGAAATAAAAATAATAATGTTTTCCTTTCTTCCTCAAATATCGCAGTTGCCATTAGGACCACATGGTAGGAACAAACAACTCTGCTAACAAGACAGAAGGGTGACAGCAAAACACACCTCATGGTTCTCTTAAGCTGTGTTCACATTGTCTTTTCAGAAAAGAAAAAAAAAATCTTCCCTCTTGCCAGCATGTGCAACACCACTGAGAGCAGCAACTGCATCACTTAATGCAAGGATACCTTCATCCACTGCTGTTTTTACCTACAACAGAGCTCAGTTTTCAGAGACACAACGTATGATTCCTGTGGTCCACAAA